>NC_091832.1:31881801-32184831 GCF_037783145.1 Equus przewalskii | reverse complement strand
GGCTCGGTTAAAGGCCCCACATCCTCTCAGTCGTTCATGCCAGGAACCTGGAAATCTTCCTGGCATCCCCCGCCCTGTGTCACATCCAGGCGTCACCGAGTCCTGTCGATTCTGCCTCCTCGGCATTATCCCCAGTGTTTGCCACTCAAAGTGCGGTCCGTGGACCAGCAACATCAACCTCAGACTCTCCACCCTAGCCCAGACCTGTGGACTAAAATCTGCATGCTAACAACATCCCCAGATGATTCATATGAAGATTAAAGTTTGAGAAGCTTCTCAAACTTCTAATGTTCTCAACCTTGGCTGCACATGGACGTCATCTGAGGGTCTTTAAAAATATGATGCCTGGGTTCCACCTTCAGAGCTTCTGATTGAATTGGTCCAGGGTGTGGCCTGAGCATCAGGACAGTACAGTTCTAATGTCCAGCGGAGTGGAGACCCACTGCTCTCATCCCTGTCCCTCTCAGCCTGTCCACGGCCCCCACCCTGCTTCAGGCCTCCCACAAGGACAATGATGACAGTCCTCAGCCTCCAGAGCAGCCCCCTCGGTCTTCCCCACACTTCAGCCAGAGCGGTCTTCCACAGCAGGAAAAAAATTGCACTCTCTATAATAGAGATGTACCAAACACATATAGAAATAAAACTTATTTTCTCTAACTGACCCCAGCTTCTTCATACGTCTCCTCATCCTGCTGACAAGGAAAACAAACAAACTAACAAATAAATCTCATTTTCCCAATTAAAGGTGATGCCATCTCTTTTGGGTTTTCTTGGTCTGTTTTGGGAATGTGCTCTGTCTTTTGAGGGTTCCTTGCCCTCCCACCCCATCTTTCCTTCCTGGGATGCTGTGTGCCTCCAAGGGCACGTACAGGTCCTCAGGTGGCAGGGGAGCTGCTGCTGGTCACGTGTGTCCTCTCGGCTGCCTCTTTGGCCTCAGGTGTCCTCACCCACCTATCTCTGAGCTTCAGCCTCTGTCTTCGCTGAATCTGCTGGTGCTGTCCTTGGCTCCCCTGGCCTGCAGGTGTGCGCCCACCTCCCCCGCTGCTGGTGGTAGACCTGGCCATCACCTCTCTGTGGCCTCGTTGTCCTGATTCTCTCAGCTCCTCTGAACCCCCTTACCCCATTTTGGGAGGCACCTGGGGACTCTGGGACTTGTGTATATCACCCACAGGCGGGGGGGAACCAGAGGGCTCTCTCAGGCTTCCCGGTCTGGACAAGTCCCTCGGTGTGTCCGCCTCAATGAGGCGGGCCGGCAGTGGACAGGGCAGCAGCTCAAGGCTCTCAATTCCCCCTCACTCCCCTGGGGTGCCCAGGAGAAGGTCTGTCTTCTCCCGTCCCCCCAACAAACCTGACCAGGTTTCTACCCCAGGCTGGTCCCTCCTCCGCTCCTCCTGCAGGAAAGATCCCTGGCTCCACTCTCTCCAGGGCGAGGGCTTCTCCTGCATCCCACAGGGTTCCTCTGTCTAAGCTCTCGGTAAGGCTCTCTGGTCCAAGTTGATCAGGCCTGGCTTGTGCATACAAAGGGAGCTGTGGACATTTTGGAAAAACCTTTTTCTTCCTCCACAAAGCTGCCTTTCAGACTATTACCTCACTGCGAGCTTAAGAAAGCCAGGCTGGCAGGGTTGTCCTATTATTATTATTATCATTATTATTTTGCAGAGGAAGATTGGCCCTGAGCTAACATCCGTTGCCATTCTTCCTCTTTTTGTACATGAGCTGCTGCCACAGCACAGCCACTGACAGACGAGCGCTGTAGGTCCACACCCAGGAACCAAAGCCGGCCACTGAAGCAGAACGCACCGAACTTAACTCCTAGCCCCCGGGGCCGGGCCTTGTTGTTCTAAAGATACGTGCTGTCTCTTTCCCTGGGCTTCCTCCGTGTAGAAAGGCTGCAGCAACGTTCTTCAGGGCGGGAGGAGGGGAGAATCAAAAGCAGCCTTCTCGGACCCGCATGTCCGTCACGTGGCGAAGGGGCAGCCACCTGGCAGAGCTGGGCGTCGGATACCCCCCAACCCGAGGTAGAGAGGAGCCAGCCCCAACGCACAACGTGGGCGACGCTCCCAAGCACGGTGCTCAGTGAAAGCAGCCAGACTCAGAAGGCCACATACTGAGTGATTCCATTTATAAGAAAGTCTAGACGAGGCAAATCTACAGATTTAGACTCAGATCAGTGCTTGCCTGGGGCTGGGAGGGGCAGAGGGGAGGGGACTGACTGCAAAGGGGCGGGAGGGAACTCCAGGGGCGACGGAAAGCTTCCACGTCTTGAGTGTGGTGGCGATTACACAACTGTATGCCCTTGTCAAAAATGATCCAACTGTATGCTTAAAGTTGGTGAACTTTACTATCTGTAAATTATACTTCAATATAGTTAACTTTAAAAAAAGAACTTTAAAAACACCTGTTTCATATTTTAAAACTTCAACCTCATTTCGTACCTGAAATTGACATCCCTTCATATGGTGGTCCGTTTCTGACTCCAGCCACCCGGTCTCTGGTTTAAACTCTGCGCTGCTCTCTCCCTTCCTTCACCCGCCGACTCGTTTGTTCTTGGACACTCGGCTTAAACCTCACCTCCCAAGACAGACCCTTCCTGACCCCAAGGCTGGGTCAGGTCTTCCTTTGCGGTGATCCCACAGGAGCCTCCACCTCTCCTTTGTGCACTTGTGATTGTTTAATTATTGGTATACTTTCCATTTTTCCCACGAGACTGTAAATTTGGTGTCCCCGGGTCCCAGCAGAGTGTCTAGCACACAGGAGAGCCTCAATGACTGTTTGCCGAGTGACTATTTAGGCTCCCAGTGTCTGTCTGTTGAGTGAACAGACAAAGAAACCATGAGTAGTGTGGTGGGGCCGGGGTGTTGTTTGCATGGAAGGAAAGGTCTAGAACAGACCCTGAGCAGAGATCTAGGGAAAGCCACGCCAACAAGGCTGGACCCTGAAGGGTAGAAGGAATTTAGAAGAGAGAAGGGGATGTGAAAAGATGTCCTGAGCTGCAGGCCCAGCCCAACCAAAGGCTTGGAGTCAACACATCATCGGTGCGGGGGGGGCGTCGAGGAGAGACTGGCCGTCTCACCCCAGGCTGACACCAGTCAGGAGTACTGAGCACACGCCAATCGCATGCCCAGCACTATGGGGAAGTTGGGAGTAGCACAGTCTGCTCCCACTTGTCTCCACGCCACGTCTCACTGCCCCTCACATCGGTCTCTGCCTTGTAAAGATTGATTCTGTATTGACAGTTTCTGTCTGCACCCAGACGGGCAGAAAAAATAGCCCTGCTGGAGGGACCTGACAGCACGTGGATTTACGACCCCGGCTCTGAGAACCCAGGCTGCCAAAACGCCCCGGCCCTGCTGTGGCTTCCAGCATCCGAGACACACACAGCTCCCGGTCGGGAAAGCCAGCAAGGGTCCAGGAGGACGCGATCAGTGCCGTAAACCAACATTTACTGATGTCTACACCGTGCCAGCCTCTGAGGAGACGGAGAACAGTGAAGCATCATTGCCGCCACGTGTGGCCCCATGTGTAGCCAATAAACATCACCAAATACCTTCCATGTGTACTCAATAATGTTGCTGCGTTTTAGCTATTTAACAAACACTTACATAGTGCTTACCATGTGCCAGGAAATGTTCTAAGTACTTTACCAAGATTAATGCAGTTAATCCTCGTAACAACCATTATTACCCTCATTCTACCAGTGAGGACATGGAGGCAGAGAAAGCTGCAGACACTTGCTGAGGGCCACACAGCTGGAAAGTGGCAGAGCCAGAAGATAAGCTCAGACCGTGCGCCCCGGAGTCCATGCTTCCCTCCTGCTGCTGTGCTGTCTTATTTTCGTGGCTGTGGATCTTCACTCATTCAACAAACATTTAGTGAGCTCCTACTATGCATCAGGCACTGAGAGCGATGCTAGGGATGCAGAGAGTAACGTCTTCCACAAACATTTCAGGAGGACCTACTATGTGTCTCGAGGACAGGACCACATCTTGCTCCTCTCCGCACCAAGCATAGGCTGCAGCACACAGTGGGGGCTTAATCACTTTTGTTGAGTGACTGATAGTGCCAGGTATTGGAAAGAGGACTGAACTTGGAGCCTGAGCACTTGAATCCCTCCCCCTGAGAAGGAAAATGTTTTGACAGGCTCCTCCGTATTCAGGTATGTTATATATCCCACGGGGCCTATATGGAAAGGGCGGAACTGAGATAAGGCAATAAGAGCCTCCAGAAGAATGAAGTATGAATAGTGGAATTTCAGGCATCCACAAAGGAGATAATTTGGTGGGTGGGTGGCCCCACTCACACCCTGTCGTTGATCGCCTCCTCCGAGGGCCTTGGCACGGGTCGCACATCGTCTGCTGGGAGGTGCCAGCACTCCACTTGGGGCTGAGTCACTGGCTGCTCACCCTGGAGCTGGACGGGGAGGCGAGAGAGCCAGTCCACCCTGCAGACAGATACGTCCTCGGGGACAAGGCAGGGTCTGTGGAAGAAGAGCGAGGGCCCGGCCCTCCACACCATCCGGGGAGGCTGCCAGCAGCCCCGGTCTTGCGCCTGGGCTGGGCCTGGTGCGTCTTCTCTGCGCTGACCAGAGCCCAGCGAGGGGCTCATGGAGGAGCCCGGACAGGGGCTGGAATCTCCATCACCGAAGGCGCTCCCAGAGTCCACCTCCACAGCTTTGACCCGGGCCCCGAGGCCCGATGGCAGCTGGCTGGGGAAGGATCTCTGCAGATTCACTTGTCTCAGCCCAGGGGTCGGGTAGAGCCTGCTGGATGGGCCTCCTGACCTCATGAAAATGACGCCCACCATGGAGTGCGCCGTGCAGGTACCCCTGACTCATGGCACCCCGTCTACTTACCCCTCGCCCAGTTCCCTGAAGTGGGACCGTTCCTTCCGCCTTTTACAAAGGAGTAAATGAGGCGCAGAGAAGGAAAGCCAGTTGCCCAGGGTAGCACCACAGGAGCCATGGCCGGCTGTGAACCTGCTGCTTCTGAGTCTGGAGCCCAAGCTCAGAACCACAGTACCACGCTACCACCCGCCGGGGACAGAGCCCAGCCCTCACCTCCTGGCTGCCCATCCGTGCCCTTGGTCTGGATCCTGGCATCAGTGGTGGCCGTCCACACGGACCCATCATTTGGCCATCTCATCTGACACTAAAAACCTGCTAAAAGCCCTCCTTGGATTAGAACCTTTAAGCAGAGCCTGTAAGAGAAGTCCGCTAACCCCCAACCCCAACACAAACGCACATGCACACACACATGCGCGTAGGTCGCCCCGCGCTCCCAGGGGTCTGTCCAGGCTGCCCCACGCCAGTTGCTCTCCCCCTTCCCTGCCCCTCCTCCTGGCTCCCCGGGAGCTCCCAGCAAGCTGGCTTTGATACAGTCAAATATTCTCCAACCTGCTGACGTGGGACAGGTGGTGCTTGTGGCATGAAATTCCGCCGTAAGCAGTTATGATATTTAGAGACAGAAACTGCCTGTTCTTGAAATGTCAGGCACATTGCTGTTCCCCATGCACCCGGTGATAGCGTCAGAAACAAGCTCAGGGACAGCTTCTGTTCCGCCGCAGCCAAGCCGATCCCAGACGGTGACAAGGAGGGAGGCCCTGAGAGGCCACTGCGAGCAGCTCCCCCATTAACAGATGAGGAAACAGGCCCAGCGAGGGTCAGGGACTCGCCCCAAGTTAGACAGCGGCATCTACCTGGGGCTAGAAGCCAGCTCCATCTGACCCCATGCTGGGGGCCACTTCCTCAAGTCGAGTCTCCAAGAGCGCTGAGAGACCTTCAGCAACCTCCAGCGCAGATGCCACTGCTAGGACCCCCGCCTATGCCCCCCGCGCCCGACAGCTGCTCCTCCTCCTGCCCGTTGCTGTTCCTGTCCCTGGATGCCTGCCCCACCCAACCCCCTCCTTCCGGCCCTGTAACCAAAACAAACATTTTCCCATCCTTCATTTCATCACCAAACAATAAGAACAGACTTTTTTTTTTCCTTAACGGAAGCGTTAATTTATTCTCTATCATGCGGGTCAGCTCGGCTGAGACCATACAGCCAAGCTGAGCGTGGAAGGCCGGGTGGGCAGCAGCTTCCGTGAGAGCGGGGGGACCGAGGTGTCTTAGCTTTCATCAAGAGCGCTGTGCTCTGTCCGGCCAGGGAGGCAGGAGACAAGCCGCTCAAACCACTTCCCTGGCTGGGCCGCAGCCACCGGGCCCCTGTCCTGACAGTCCTCTGGCTGGAGGGAAGTGGAACTTCTCCATGGGGTTGGGGTGGGCGGCCCATCCCAAGGCACCAAATTAAGAGTGATAAAAGGCCCAAGTCTGGAAAAAAAAAACCTAGAGCACGCCTGGCTCTGCCGGCTGATCAGCATCCAGCGGTCCAGGGACGGGCTGGCTGTCTTGGGATTCATCACACGTGGGCCTGTCACGGAAACGCAGATCCCAGCAGAGAAGGCCCATAGCTCCCTCTCCACTCCAGTTATCAGTCATTCTCAACTCTTCCTCTCACCCCTCCCCGGCGTGCGAGCCCTCAGCAACCCCGTCCGCTCTACCTTCCAAATATACCTGGGACCTGACCACTTCTCATCATCTGTGCCACTACCTCCCTGGTCCGAGCCACTATCATCTCTCACCTCCATTGTCCCACAGCCCCTCCCCGGGCTCCCCACTGGCACTCTTGCCTCCCTGTGGTCCGTTGTCCATGTCGCAGCCAGGCAGATCCTCGAAAATGGAGTCAGATCTCTTTCCTGCCCTGCTTAAACACTCCAATGGAACCCTCCCCCAGTCCTCACCGTGGCCTACAGGCCCTACGGGATTTGGCCACCGCCTGTCACTCTAACCTCACCTCCTGGGGCTCTCCCCCTCACTCATTTCACACCAGCCTCTTTGCTGCTCCTCACATGTGCCTGACACACTTCTGCCTCAGGGCCTTTGCACTTGCTCTTCCCTCAGATATTCCCACTCTCTCAATTCAGAACACTTTAAAATATCTCCTCGTCAGAGACTATCCCACCTGAAATAGCACTCCTCACCCTGCCACCCTCTGCCCCTGTCCCTGCCGTATTTTTCTTTCCTGCACTAATTGCTTCCTGTATTTTGTATAATCTGTTTATATGCCTGTGTCCCCTCTAGAATATACGTTCTACAAGGACGGAGGCTCTGTCTTGTTTCATCTCTGTGTCCCCAGTACAGTGCCTGGCGCGCAGCCGGGGCTCAGCAAATATTTGTGGAAGGAACGAATATTCTGTTTTGCACAGCTCTGCTTGTACACATAGCAACGCTTCCCTCCTAACGATGTTTGTGTTGAGGGGAGGTATCGTGAACCCCAAAGGCGATTCCCAAAGCGGGGTCTAACTGTCTGGAACAGTGGCAGCTTTGTCGGCATGAGTCGGGGATGGTGAGTAACAGCGTCCTCGCTTCGACTCTGCCCTCCACTCCCGCGACGGGCTTCAGTCACAGACCGTGGTTTACCAGGCTTTGCCCAAATGAGGGGTGTGACATCTTGGACAGGTGATGTCATGGACTGCATGCCTGTGTCCCCCCCAAATTCATGTGTTGAAACCCCACCCCCCAGGGAGATGGGATCGGGAGGTGGGACCCTTGGGAGGTAGTTAGGTTTAGATGAAGTCACGAGGGTGGAGCCCCACGAGCGGATTCGTGCCTTTATAGGAAGAGAAGAGGTTAGACCTCTCTGCCAGGTGAGGATACAAGAAGGCAGCCGTCCGCAAAAGGAAGAGGCCCCACCCGACACCCACTCTGTCGGCACCTTGATCTTGGGCTTCCAGCCTCCCCTATGGTGAGAAATAAACGTCTGTGGTTTGAGACACCCCGTCTACGGCAGCGCAAATCGACTAAGACGCTGAGGTGCTGCTGGGCAGCCCTGAGCCCGGAAAGCACCCTGGCCGTGGAAACCTGCATCTTTTCTCTGACGTGGCTCACAGCTGGGAGAGACGGCAAACGCGCAGACGACAGGAGGCCCAGAGCAGCGGGGCTCCCCAGATGTAATTCACAAAACGACATTCAAGCTAGACCAATGATGTCCCTCATTGAAGTTCCTGAAAACCAAGCATTGCGATTTATCCTAAGAAAATAATACGGAATGTGGTAGAGATTTATGTCTGAAACGGTTTATCATGACCTTATTCGTATTAGTGAAAAACCAGAAACGACTCCATTTCCATCAAGACGGGGTGGGAAGGTCAAGTCTCGCAGATCCGCGTGACAGTCCGCCAGGCAGCTGGGCCCCCAGCCTCGAGTGATGGACACTTTGGGCTGGGTAATTTGTTGTGGCGCCTGCCCTGTGCATCGTAGCATGTTTAGCAGCCCGTAGCAACGCCCCCGACTCCCACCAGCTGTGACAACCGAATGCCCCCAGGGGGCAAAATCACCCTTGGTTGGGAACCACTGCCGTACATTCAAGAAAAATAATATTTCTTAACACCATGGGAAATGCACTTGCTATTATGCTGGGTGAAAAAGAAAAAGACGCAAAATGTGTTTTTACCTATAATTATACATAAAATAGAGAAAAGTTTGGAAGGAAACATACCAAGACGCTAACAATAATCTCTGGTTGGTGGAATAATGAAAGATCTTCTTTTACTGCTTTATTTTTGCTTTTAAACATTCATTCATTCATTCATTCATTCAATAGATAGCTACTGAGGCCCTACCACAAGCGAGGCCTCATTTCAGGCCCCAGGGACAGGCTGTGCACAGGACAAACCCAGGCTTTATACAGAGCTCTGCATTCACAGGGGTAAGTTCCATGGGGGGACAGACACTGGACCCAGAACCGGTCAAGAACAATCTCAGTGGGGCCAGCCCGGTGGTGCAGCAGTTGAGTCTGCACATTCCGCTTCTCAGCAGTCCGGGGTTCGCTGGTTCGGATCCCAGGTGCAGACATTGCACCACTTGGCAAGCCATGCTGTGGTAGGCATCCCACATATAAAGGAGAGGAAGATGGGCACAGATGTTAGCTCAGGGCCAGTCTTCCTCAGCAAAAAAAAAATAATAATAAATAAATAGGAGGATTGACAGCAGATGTTAGCTCAGGGCTAATCTTCCTCAAAAAAAAAAAAACTAAAAAACAAAAAATACTCTCAGTGATGGGAGCTACAAGGAGCATGAAGCAAGGAGGAGGAGAGAGGACCTGCCTGGCACTGAGGACCCACTCAGTGAGTTCTTCTTGAATGAGCGAAGAAGACTCAGAGGATTTTAAGTTAGAGCAGCTATCTGACTCCCATTTAAAAATAATTATTACCAACAAAAATTATTTTTGAAAAGATAATACATGTTTGTTCTTATAAAAATTCAAACAGCATCAAGGAAAAAAATATAAGGGAGCATCTGAAAATCACGTGGCAGGCAGCCACAGGGAGAACAGCCGCTCCACACACTTGAGCGAACGTCCATCCTTGTCTCTCACTCTCGCTCTCTATTCCTGTCTGTCTCTGCCTCTCTTCATAAATACATAAAACATTTTATGCCAGTGGCTTCAAACCATTCATGCTGATTTGTAAGCGGCTCTTTTCCTGCCTTTGTAATTTTACGCTCATTGTAAACTTTCCACAGTGGGCATATATTACTTTTATAATCCGGAACATGAAAAAAAGCAAAAGACCACAAAAAATAAAGTGAAACCCACAAATACAGGATGAGGGATCGCTGGCTGAGCAGTGAGGCTGTGGAGAAAGGCTCTGGGGTTTAGCTGACCGCAAACTCAGCGTGAGCTGATGGCACAATGGGGTTTCCAATTTCAGGTCGGTTCACGTTATCAGACAATTCTCCAGCTCTCAGGATGGGGAAAGCGAAGGGCAAGAGGAGCAGGCTTCTTTGGGCTCAGCTCAAGGGAACCCAGTTCTGCTCAATTCCCTGCCGTATAGCTTTAAAATCACCACTACTACGTGGGAAACCAGCATGGTAATAACAGCTGATGTTTAATGAGCACCTACTCTGTTCCAGGCACTGTTCTAAGAACTTTACATATATTAACTCGTTCAATCCTTCCAACAACCCCATGACATGGGTACCATTATTATTCTCATTTTACATATGAAGAAACCAAAGCCCAGAGAGTTTGCGTAACTTGCCTGAGGTCACACAGCTTAGTCAAGCATCCTGAGAAATAGCAAGAGGAGCAAGCTACGAGTCTGCCTTCAAGGAGCTGACAGTCAAAAAGGCAAATAGAACAAGTTCACATTAATTCATTCGACAATCACTGTGCGAGGGGTCCCATGGATACATTCTCTCAGTCCAACCGAGGCAGATGTTCATTATTCAGTCATCTAACAAATTTTTATTGAGCACCAACTATGTACCAGGCACGGTGCTAGGCACTGAGGAAACAGTGGTGAACAAGACAGAGTCCCCACAGTTCAGCTTACAATCGAGCAGGAGAAAGAGACACTAAACAAGCAAATGAGTACATGATCTAATTTAAGGCGGAAGTCAGTGCTCTGAAGGAGAGTAAAGCAGGCAGGGGCCGGAGCAGACGGTGTGCGGTCTGAGCAGGAGAGCCAACGTTGGTCACCTACAGGAGCCTGTCAGGGAAGCCCTCTCAGACAAGCCAGCTTTGGAAAAGCGATCTGAACAAAGGCAGGGAGAAGTCTTGGGAAGATGTGGGCAGTGCACTCCGGGAGTGAAGAATGGCAGGTGCAAAGGCCCTGAGGCACAAACAAGTTTAGAAAGGCCAAGAGCACCAAGGAGGCTGAGGTGTCTGCTCAGAGTGAGTCTAGATCAGAAGGAGGGAGGCAGGGTGGTGGGAGACATGGCTGAGAGGCAGGCAGGGGTCAACCACACAGTAGGGACTTGTCAGCAAAGCGGGACTGTCTGACATCGTGGCTGGGAAGCATTTGAGAGCTTTAAGCAGGGGAGTGGCAAAATCTGATGTCTGCTTTTGAAAGCTCACTGGACCAGAGGCAGCAGGGAGAGGGGAAGCAAGGAGACAGAACGAGGCCAGCCCAGCAACAGGGTCACAAGCTGCTGGGGCAAGACCAGCGTGGCTGTGGGGTGCCCATGGGAGTTAAGATTCTTTATTAAACCAGCCCTCAGCAGACCTGTGGGTGGACTGGAGGCAGGATGTGAGGAAGAGAGAGGAGGCGGGTGCCTCCCGGGGTTTGGGCCGGAGCAACCCGTGGTGCCTTTTACCTGGAAGCAGAAGACGGAAGGAAGAGCAGGTTTCAGGAACTCAGTCTGGTTTGAGACGCGGCGGCACTTCTCCCAGCGGGAAGCTGGGGTAAGAGTCTGAAGCTCCAGGGAGAGAGGCCTGGTCTGGAGATGGACACTGGGAAACGTCAGCGTGGAGAGAGACCGAATCTACAACCCCGGCCCGGAGTTGACTAGGGAGTGGGCGAGAAGAGCCGTGGGGGCCTCCCACGTTTATCGAGTTGGAAGAGGAGACAAATTCCGGAAAGGAGCCTGAAAAGCTGTGGCCAGGGAAGAAGAAGGAAAATCAAAAAAGAGCAGCGGCCTGGAAGCCAGTGCTGAAGGCAGGAGGGAGAAAGCTTTGGCAAAGGCTGCTGGGAGGGTGAGGAGGACGAGGCTGCAGATGGCCCCTCAAACAGCCGGGGGCCGCTGTACGCGAGGCATCTTCTCTTCCCAATTCCCAGCTCCCCCAGCAGATCCACCAGCAGCCCAGGGACCTCGCCTCTGCTCACAAGGTGTCCGGCACAGGGTCCCGAGAAAACATCAGCAGACGTCCTGGCACAGCCCTCGCACACTCCACCAGGCAGAGACCACCCCGCCAGGACGAGCTGACACACACATGCAGCAGTTCCCCAGAAGCCCGGCCCTGCCACGTCTTCCCCCCTGCAGCCCGCCCAACCCGGATGCCCCAGGCGACAGCACTAGACGTGGAGTGAGAGCACCCCTGCAAAGACGGCTGTGGCGACTAAAGACCCCGAGAGGGATCCTTGTCCGCTCAACGCACCCAGTGACGTAGGCTCTCATCACGCTCATCAGAAACGAACTTTTTCCTCCAGCTGCCTCCCCCAGGCCCAACTGGTCAGCCCCTCGGCCCCTGCCCCACCTCACTCAGCCCGGCTCTTTGCTCAGGAGTCTCCGTGGCCTTGCAATTCCCAGTGCTTCCCAGTCTGCTCAGCCTCCCTCCCTCTCTCCTTGTCACATTCTCTCCCGCCCTCTGCTGAGGACAAAGCAGAGAGAGAACAAGAGAAGTCAGAGGAGTTGACGATGAAGAAGATGAGGAGTAGGAGGGACACGGATACCCCTCACTGAGCGCTTCCCCCCACCCCACCTGGTGAGTCTGCTCATCCCTTCTTCCCTAAGCCATCGAGGGCGGCGCTCTCCAAGCGGTAGTGGCCGTCCCTGACGTCAGCAGGATAAGGACAACGCCTACTATTTATTAAGCACTTACTGTATGCCTGGTTTGGGATAAGCACCTTCTACTCACTCTCCCCTTTCAGCCTAACATCAGTGGTAGGAGATAAATTCTCTTATTCCATCCATTTTGCAGCTGAGAAAAGGTTGAGTCAAGTGAGGGAATAAACGTGGGTCAGAATTCAAAACTGGACCAGGCAAAAAAAAAGAGGCAGAGAGACCCCAGAAACGCCTGCTAACCATTGTGGCGCCCTGAGTTCCCAGAGAAATAGCTGCAGGTGTCGGGGTGCGCTGTGTGTTGGGCGGGGGACGCAGGGAAAACACAGCCCCGCCCCCCCGCGAGTCCCCCCCTGCGGAGAGGTCCGGGGGTCCGGGGGGCCCGCGGCTGGTGGCACTCGGGGTGCCGCTGCGGAGTCAGCAGGGGCGTTGCAGATTTGAGTGTCTCCCAGTGGGACTGTGGTGGCCTTTTCCTTTTTTGTGGCATGAGGTGGAAATTTGAAATAAAGCAAGGGAGGAAAGAGACAAAAACAAGAAAGAAAGAAAAACCAAGGAAACAATAAAATGTTACCATCTTGCAGGCGCCAGGCCCAGCGGTGAAACCGCTAATGAGCCCGACGTTCTGCTGAGCCCGGCGCCTAATTCAAACCAGACAGACGACAGCCCCGCAACGCCCGCTCCCAGCGCCGAGAATGGCCCTGGAAGCTAGGCCGGGGCGGGGGGTCCCCCCACCCTGCTGCCCACCCATCCAGCAGCCCCGCTGGGTCCAGCCGGGGAGGAGGGGAGGGGCGTGGGAGCCGGAAGCGGCGGGAACACTCAGGCCTGGTCCAGGGAGATGTCCCGCCGCCTCCTCTCCGGGAAGTGATGCTGAGCGTCACCTGAGGCCAGCGTACCCACAGCCCCACCCGCTCCCCATTTCAATCAGCGTTTCATGTTGGGGGATATAGACCCTGCTAAACTTCTAGGGAGCGTCCCCCTTACTTTGCCTACTTTTGAGCATTTGAAGGATTTTTATTTTAGTTCATCTTTTCTTTTTTCTGTGTGTGTGTGAGGAAGATTGGCCCTGAGCTAACATCTGTGCTAATCTTCCTCTATTTTATGTGGGATGCCGCCTCAGCATGACTTGATGAGCGGTGCTAGGTCCACACCGGGGATCCAAACCTGCGAACCCTGGGGACGCCAAAGTGAAGCGTGTAAATTTAACCATTACGCCACCCGGCCGGCCCCCAGCTCATCTTTTCCAAAAGTACTTGCCCATTTGAATAATCAACTATAATGGTATTTTGATCACTATACTGTGAGTTTACTCCTTTCCAAGTATTCTGACTTCCTTTTAGGTATCTTAGAAGCAGGCTAGTGTAGGGATGCTGGAGTTAGGAGACCTGGGTTTGAATCCCAGCTCCACCAGTACTGGCTGTGTGATTTTGGGCAAAGAATTAACCTCTCTGTGCCTCAGTCGCCATCTTTAAAATGGAGATAATGATAGTCTCCACCTCCTAAGGCTGTTTTCGGAATTAAATGAGATGATACATGTAAAATACTTGGCACTGTGTGAGCACTCGATGAACTGAGCTGTTTTGTCTACTGTGACGCATTTTATTTGTTTACTCAAGTATTAATTGAGCATTTCCTGGAGTCAGGTGCTGGCCTGGGAACTAGGGAGACAATGACAAACGCGACAGACAAGTCCCTGCCTTCGTGGTGCTCCGGGTCCAGCAAGGAAAGCAGATCAGCAAAGAGGAGGTGATTACAGCAGAGCGAGCTGGGGGCGAGGGGCAGACATCTATGGGAGAACATAACAAAGGCACCCAACTGGTCATAAGCAATCAGAGAAGGTTTCCTGGAGGAGGTGACATCCCAGTTAAGGCTTGAAGGACAAGTAAGCGTTAGGCAGTATAGGGGGACTGGGTACCCCAGATAGAGGGAACAGAGTTTGCAAAGGCTCAGAGGCATAAAATGCCAGGATGCTCTCGGAGAACTGCCAACAGGGCTGGAAAGTTGGGTGTGAGGGGGACAAAGCAGCTGATGAGGCTGTGGAGGGAGGTGGGGCCCGGCCACCAGGGGCCTCCTCAGCCTCCAGTGCTGGGCTAAGGAGCCTGCACGCTGTTCTGAGGTTGGTCTGAGCTTTATTTCTGAGCTTCTACTTCCTCATTTACAAGACGGGGTGTCTCAGAGAGCCGCTGGATGAGATGACACGAGGCGAGTACTGTGCCTGCCCAGGGTCTGCCGCATCGCAGAAGCCACATGCACGCTGGCTCTGAGGACTCTTACTGTTCTGGTCCAGCAGAGTTATCGGGAGACTAAATCAGGTCATGCAGGCCCCGTTCAGCGCACAGAAGAGCGTGGGTATTAGGAACTTGAGCTCTGGAGCCGGACTGCTTGGAGTCACACCCAAGAGTGGGCAAGTCACCTCCCCATGCCGAGCCTCACTTTCCCTGTCTGTAACGTGGGGGCGTTAACCCCATGATTTCGTGAGGCTGAAGGTTGCACGTAAAGGCCAAACAGCTCTGGGCAGGTGGTAAGTGCTCCATAAAATGAACATGTGGCAATTGTCAGTGCTCTTTCAAGACAGCCGGTATCCTTACAAACTCCACCTTCACGTCCGATTTCAACTCGATTACACGCAAGACCGTTGGATGCACCGTTGGTCAGCTGCCAGCTTTTTCTTCAAGATGGGGGAATAAATCAAATTCAAATTTCACTGCTTTTTCAAATTGGGTGAGAACCCCAAGCCCCTTCAAGCTATTGTGGATTCGTAGGTGAAGGGAGAGACCTCTGCTGAATGCTGGGGCCGCCACGGTTCACCCTACATGGTCCTTATTATTAACAACGACCACCTGCCTGCCGTACACTTAACAAAGGGCTTTCACATCCACACCCTTGGAGCGGGGCTGCATCCCCACTTGGCACTAAGCGGGTGGAGACTTGGGGAGAACCCTTGGCAACCAGCACTCGAACCTCAAGCCTGTGCCTGAGTCGGGCCATGTCCTCTCGTTGGGCCAGTTTCCTGAGCTGACGCCAGCGTCTTGTGTAGGAGTTGGCAGGGTCTCATCTTCCTCACCAGCCCACCCCTCCCTCCTGAGTCCTCTCTTCACAGGGAAGTTCCCCGTCCTCTGGGCTTCGAGGAGCAGCAGCTTCCCCTCCAAGTTGTCCCCACAGCCTCCTTTGCAGGTGGACCGGGCATTGATCCTGCCCGTCTTCCTGCAGGAAGTGCAGGGACCTGCAGATCGTGGAGCTGAGAACAAAACCTCCGTCACTCCGCAGCTTCGGAGGCCCCCGTGCCTGCCAGAATAACGGGAGGTGTTCCCCCCAGGGTGTGAGGTGGGAGCTGTGGCCCACAGCGGAGTGCAGGGGGCAAAGGAGAGCCCTGGACTCGGGGTTGCCTCCTGACCCACCGTGAGAGGCTCCTGCTTTGCTCTGAGCATCAGCTTCCCCATGTGGGAAATAGGGGCATGCCCCACCTTCCTCACAGGATAGGGTGAGATTCGCGACTTATTATAACGTCAAGGAACAACGTGCTGAAGGTCACCCAGCCTCTAAGCCCCTGGAGGTGTGCTTAAAACAGATAATAAGGGTATCTGCTTTGTGGGGATGAAATCATAAGAATTTCTTCAGCACAGAGGGCTAAAATTCCTCACCCTTCCTAAGCTGCCATGGATCCGATGCTCCAGTCCCATTGCGTTCTTTTGGTTGTAAGTGACAGACAATGAGAATTGAAAGGAAGAGAGACAGACAGAGACAGACAAACAGAGGAAAGAAAAACGCTGTGGAGAAAATAAGATAAGAGGGAGATGGAGGAACAGAGATGAGCCTAAGACAACTAGAGGGAGGGGAAAAATAAAGCAAGCAAGAGTGAAAGATGCCAGGAGAGAAAGCGAGGACATGAGAAGCTAAAGCTGGACAAGGCGAGGCAGAAGACTGAGGAAGCCCACCCGGACCGGACCTTGGGGGCTCCGAGACACGGTCCTCAGTGACGGGGGGGGAGTCAGAGGGCGAGTGGCCAGAGGCCGGGCTGCATGACTCCTTCAACCGCGTGGCTCTGGGTTTGGGTTGCGGAGAGAGCCTGTGCTCTGCAGACCCCACCAGAGACAAGACCATCTGCTTGGTTCCTGATGGCAGAACCTCCTGCCTACCACGGGAGTCCAGTCCAGAAATCCAGCATCTGTCTACCACTCCGATATTGACCTTCATGCATAGAGTGGTGACTTCTAGAAGGTCACAAGCAGGTGGAACCTCAGAGTCCAGGTTGTTCAACCCTCCCTCTCTCACCGTCCACTAGGAAGCTCTTTCAAGGCCCAGAGGGAGGAGACCTGCCCAGGTCACAAAGGGAGATAGTGGCTGTCCAGGGAGCACAGCCCGAGCCTCCTGGCTCTGGAGGAGGAGGGCAGAGGTCAGATGGAGGTGGAGGGTGAGCAGAGGCCGCAGAGGGGAGGCTAGGGGGAGGAGGGAGGCAGGGGGGAAGGATGGCATATGAGGAGGGAGTGTGGATCTGGGGAGGGGGAGGCTGGGACTGGAAGGATGGAGGCTGGGGGAGGAGGGACGCTCTTCCCTCTGCACAAGGCAACGTTCATATTCACAGATGTGTCCCCAGCACAGAGAAGGAGGCCTGGCACACAGGAGATATTTAGTAAATGTTTGGGTCAGACCCTGAGGCAAAGGAAAGCCATCTGGTGACCCCTCTGCCCTTGACCAGAGCACAGCACCGGGCAGCCTTGGGGCGGGGCTGAGGCTGGCACCAGGGCTGGGAGCAGGACTCAGGCTGGGGTGGGGGCGTTTTTGGGCTGGGCGGTGGCTGTGATGGGTCTGGGGTCCGATGAGCTTGAGTCAAGCTTGGGGCAGAGCTGATGTCTGGTGGAAGTGTAGACGGGGCTGGGGCCAGGGCTGCTGTGGCTGGTGTTTAGAGCTGGGCCGGTGCCGAGGCCTGGCCGGGATGAGGGCTGAAGGCACTTTGAGGTGGGCGCTGATGTCCAGCCTGACTTGAAGCCAGTTTGCGAATGGGCTTGGGATCTGGGCTACAGCTAGTTCTGGGACTCTTGGAGGAGCGGGGTGTAGAGGCCGCCTTCCTTCCGTCGCCCTGGCCCCAGGCCTCTCTCCACCGTGCCCGCCCAATGGGTCCTTCCCGGAGTCCCACCCACAGCCCACTGGAGCCCAAGCAAAGCCGCCTGCGACACAGAGACAGGGAGCTGCCCCGGGGTGACGGTCTGGGCCCCAGCTCCAGCTGGGACAGAGCCCCCTCGCAGCTCTGCTGGGTGGGCCAAAAGGCATGGGCCCTGCCACTTACTGCTGTTTCACAAAGAAAATATACCAAGTGAGACTTTTTTTAGAGGCAACAGTCAATATTTATCAGTGTTGTGGCTTCCTCGGCCCTTGATTTATAGGGGACCTGGGCTGGGGGGCAGGATTCCTCCCGGGGGGCCCCCCAGCCCCTGAGCTCGTGCATTAGTGGGTTGACTCTGGTTTCTGCCCCTAAGGGCTTGGCAGGGAGGTGCTGATGGAGCCAAGAGCTGGGAAGAGGGGACACCCACACAGAGACTCAGCTCGCGCCCCTGCGTAAGAGGACAGGATTGTGATCAGCTCTGGGACCTGTAAATCAGGTACCTCATCTCCCTGAGCCTCAGTTTCCATTGCTCTAAAATAGGGACCGTCTCCCCCTCATAGAGCTGTTGAGAGCATATGCCCAGCTCAGTGTCTGGCTTATGGGAAAGATTTCCGGTCCCTTCTTTCTTGTTGAGGTTGAGCGATTGGGCTGTGGACTCCGACAGACCTGGGTTTAAATCTTGGCTTTGCCACTCATTCTCTCGGGGGCCCTGAGCAAGTCACTTCACCTTTTGGAGCCTCAGTTTCCTCATCTGTAAAATGGGCAAAATAAGAGTATTGCTCTCACGGGGAGACATCGGTCAGAGTGAACGGTTGCAGGCAGCAGAACCTGACCCTGTCTCTCCTGAGCGCAAAAGGGCGTTTACTGGGAGGATATTGGGAGCCCGCAGAATCGACAAGAAGCTGCAAGACCAGATCTAGAAAGTGGGCAGGAAAAAGTGGGGGCAGGGCAGAGGGAACAGAGCAAGCAGGAGCAGCCCAGGGGCAGGCTGCTGCAGCCCCAGTGATGGCCAGGACTCCAGCGGTCCCTGAGCAGCCACATCACCTGCTCAGTGTTCACGGCCCTATATGCCAGTCCCCTGCCCATTTCTTTGGCTTCCCTAGTTCGGGCAGTGTGACCTCCCACCAGTCTGTGTTCACTGAGGACTCCCCAGAAATTCTCAGGGTGCTCATGAGAAGGGGGTTTGGAGCCAACAACAAAGGTCCAGGACAGGAGTCTTTGAGAAGGAAATCAGACAACATGCATCGATCCCTTGTGCCTGGCACCAAGTCATGCTGTGGAGTGGCAGCTATTAGCTATTGTGGCAGCCTCTTCTAGCACAGTCCCTGCCTGCAGAGACCCCTGACCTAAAGGTGGCAAATATGACATTGCTGGGGGATTGGCTCATGAAGCACCTTCTACTTGTCAGGCAGCCTGATGCATAGGAAAGAGCACTTGACCAGGAGTCTGACTCTGCTTCTCGGCCACCCTCTGCCCCTAATTAGCAATGCAGTCTTGATAAGTCCTTCACCCTCTCTGAACTCCCCATGTCTCAGCTGAAAACAGCATCAAGGCTACCTGCCCTGGCTATGTCAGCAGAAGTTGGGAAGAATGCATGCAATAACACGTGGGAATGTCATTTTAAAACTTTTAATGTTTTCTAAGAAATTTACACATACCATGAAATTCACCCTAGTAAAGTATACAATCCAATGGTTTTTATTATATTCACAAGGCTGTACAATCATCACTGCCATCTAACTCCAGAAACTTTCATCATCCCAAAAGAAACGCTGTGCTCATTAGCAGTCACCCCTTCTTCTCCTCAGCCCCGGGCAACTACTAACATACTTTCTGTCTCTACGAATTTGCCTTTTCTGGATGTTTCATACAAATGCAATCATGTGATACGTGGTCTTTTTGTGCCTGGCTTCTTTCACTTATCACAGTGTTTTCAAGTGTCCTCCATGTTGTAGCAGGTGTCAATATTTCATTTCTTTTTCGTGGCTGAATAATATTCCATTGAATGGACATACCACATTTTGTTTCCCCTTCCACACAGGATTAGTTTTAGTTCACACACATGCAGGGCTGGGGCCTCGAGTGTGCTCAGAGGGAGGAAGACCAGAGCAGAGCCAAGAGGAGGGGCCATGTCTGGATGGGGAGGTGTGTGCAGCCTGAGCAGATCAGTCTGTGGCCATTCCCACCCTGGAAGTGCCCGAAAGTATTCCAGAAATTCCCTGGATTTCGAGCCTGGAGAATTATTGCTGCCTAGACTCTGGGCTTTCCATCACCTCTGCCTCAAACCCCAGGTTGGTGTGGGCTCTAATGGGGACGTCCTGGGGCGGAAAGGTAGTGGACACAGTCCTGGACCAGGGACAGGGTAGGAGCTCGACAAATACGTGGATGGATAAATGGATGGATAGAGACATATAGATGGTGGGATGAAGGGATGCAGAGGGAGGTGAAGGGATGGAAAGATGGACGTATGGACAGGTGGACGGATGGAAGGTTGGACTAATGAATGGGTTGGTGGCTGAAGCCGGCTCTACATTCTTGCCACGAACTACTTTATGCAGGGGAGAGAGATAAACTTTTTACCTAAAGAGAAATCCTAGCCCAAGGCATCCTTGAAGGAAAGGACCGATCATTTATGCACTAACTCCTATTTAGGAGTAGGAAGGATTGAATCTCAAATCTATAGAATGCCATGCTTGGCTCATAGTAGGTGTTTAATATGGTGAGTGAGTGGATGAATGAACGAATGGCTTAACTTATTAATGAGCAAACTTATTTCCCACGATTTTATGAATTAGGAAAGTGACTCTCACTTATAAATGAGGAAAGTGACACCTAAGGTCACCCAGGAGACCAGGGGCAGAGTGTGGTGTGGAGTCTAGGCCAAATGGAAGTCCAACATTCTTCTCCCCTCACCACGCTCCTTCCTGGTTCCTGACTCGGTGGGGCATCTTCCGTAAACCGGACAGGTCATTTCCAAGCCTTGCATTTTGTGTTCTCCTACCTGCGACAAGGAGGTCACCAAACTGAGCATGTATCTGTTTGATGTCTCTCTGAGAGCGGAGGGGAGTGTGTGCACACATACTCAAGAACAGAAAGGCAAATATGTCAGGTCAGCAGCTTCCACCTTCCCGCTGTCCAGCTGTAGCATGTCAGGTGTACGGGGCCCTCAAGATAAGCTGGTTTTGACACACTGCAGATGCCTTCCTTCCTCCTAGGAGGTTGCGACGGCCCCATGTGAAAGGGACAATGACATTCAACATCTGGGTAGCAGCTTATATGAGCTAACGACTCTGCCTGGCACATGGTAAGTGTTCAACGAACGGTGGCTGCTTTCACAAATAGTAACAATCTCCGTGGCCCAGGTATTCTTATCTGGCTTCGTACTTTCCAGCACCGTCGGTCTGGAAATCAGGAGGTCTGGTTCTAATCCCAGCTCTGCCACGCACTCTCTGTGCGACTGTGGATGTCTGACCTTCCTGGGCCTCAGTCTTCTCATCTGCAGAATGAAGATAGTCATACCCTCCTTGCAGGGCTGCTGTAGACTAGGCAAGTGGCAACAAACCACCACAGCCGAATCTGGCCCACCACTTGTGTTTGTAAATAAAGCTTTATTGGAGCACAGCCATGCTCGTTCACGTGTGTATTGGCTGTGGCTTCTTTCATGCTGCAATAGCAGAGTCGAATAGTTGCGACAGAGACTAAGACCTGCAAAGTCTAAGATGTTTACCATCTATCCATTTACAGAACAAGTTGGCCAACTCCTGCCGTTGAGCAATTATTCCCAGGTCTCAGCGGCAAAGACCCCCACTTCCCTGGGAGCTTGTTAAAAGTACCATTCCCAGGCCCACCCCAAGGTTCCGATTCAGTAGGTCTGGGGTGAAGCCTGGCTATCTCCTTTTTGACATGTGTCCTTGATGATTCTGATAAAGGAGGTCCCTGGCACAATTTTGAAACACAGCAGGGTAGACAGACCTGGGATCAAATCCCTGCTCCTCTACTTCCTATCTGTGTGACTGCAGGCAAGTTACTTAACCTTTCCGTGCCTCAGTGTGCTCGTCTACAAAATGGGAACAACAATGCCTGTCCATTAGGGCTCCTGGGAAGATTAAATGAGAATCTCCATAAAGTGCTCCATCGGGCGTGGGTACTCAGCAATTGAAAGTTTTCTCTCCCTCCTGTATCCTGGGCAGCTTGCATCTCCCCTGTCCTCTCAGCGCCCTCCTAGCTGCCCCACCCCCAGCCCACTGCGGCTTCTCAGGAGCCCGTGCCTCGTCTTTGCTGACACGTCCTGCTTCCCGAGCATTTGGTAGGAGGCAGCCCCAGGTGCTGGTCTGGTAGAGCCTGGAGTCCTCGGCCCATTTCTGACACTGAAACCACCACCAGCTCTGTGTTTACACATTTACTCTCATAATATTTGCATCCATGGCCATTATTCGCGCAGGGGCTGACGTCAGATGAAGACAATCAACTCGCCACTCGAGTTTTCAGAGAGCAAGGCCAGCCCCTCCTGTTCCCTCCACTGTCCCATCCCCGCTCTCCTCGTCCGAGTTTTCTAAACTAACCCTGCTCCAGGTGGCCAAGTGACATAGCAAAATGTGTTGGCGTGAGACCAGGAGAGCAGGCGGATTCTGGTCCCGTTCTGTCACTGCCCTTGGGCAGGTCTGGTCCTCTCGCTGGCCTCTGTCACCTCGTCTCTGCCCCGAGAGGTCTGGGTCATCCCATCTCAGCTCCTCCCAGCACCACGATTCCACGACTCTGGGACTCCAAGAACCCCCCAGGTTGGAAGATTCCAGAGTTCACCCGGCTGTCCCCTCCATCCTTCTCAAGCTGAGGGAAGGATAGGGAGAGGGAGAATGGAAATCGTGAAAACTAAGCCACAGTTCTGTTTATCTACAACCATGGAAATAGCTCAATCTTTTTCTCAAATGAGATGTTAAAATCACTGTTTTAGACCCTCTAGCCTTCAAAACACTTACGAAATCATGAGATAATCAAGATAGGAAATAAAAGTGGAGAGAAACTACAAGCCCTTCCATTGGGCCGTCTCGTGGAGGCGTGTTCCTCCACCACAGCAAGTACCTGCACCCCAAACATCTTGGGGAGCCTGTGGGTGGACCCTAAGTCGAGCGTCTTCCACCCACCTGTCACTCACTCATCCTGACAGCTCGTCACACTGCAGGTGAAGCCATCTGCCGCCCAGGGAGGGGGACGAATCACACACAAGTCCAAGGGAGGAGGAAATCGTAAACTCGACCCAGGGCCCCCTTCAAACGCGCTTCCACATCAAGGACATGTTGGTCCGTGGGAGGAGATCCCACGTCTCCGAAGGACTAAATAAAGGATGTTCGTCTGAAACCTCAGCCGGAGAGACGAGGAAGAGGCGCCAAAACCCTCCCGCCTTGGCGCAAGGCAGTGTGGGGCCGTGTCGTGGTCGAGGGCATCTGTGGAGCCAGACAGACCCAGGTGAATTCCACTAAGGCCGCTCCGTAGCTGGGTGACCCTGGGCAAGCCGTGTAACCTCTCTGGGCCTGGGCTTTGCCAACTGTGAAATGGAGATGACAGTGGCTCGTACCTCATCGGGGCGCTGGGAGAATCTGGTGGAGGTGGACTGGGGAAAGTGCCCGAGCCAGTTCCAAACTCATGGTAGGCCCTCAGCCGGGGCCATTCTCCTCCCTTGACAAGTGTCCTTGAATGACCTTCCAAGGGTAATAACAATAGATACTTGCTCTGGCCTGGAGAGCATCGTGTTCTTGGAAGTACTCACACGTGCTCCCTATTTATAGCATGTCTTGCAACAGGCCCATGAGGCAGACATCACTGTCCCCATTTCACAGCTGCTGAAACTGAAGCTTAAAGAGGCAAAGAAAGTTGCTCAAAGCTCACCCTGAGTCAGCGGCAGACGGAGGCCCAGGCTTCAGCTCCTGGGCAACGTTTTTGCACATGCTGTCGCAGGCTCAGATCCTACTGGCCCCACGTGGCCTGAGTGGGCCCGGCGGTGTCCACAGGCCTCCCAGCGACTGGCCCCAGGCCTCCCAAACTCTCTCCAGCCTCAAGCGGACACGCTGGGCCATTGGAGGGAAGCTCAGCCCGAACTGTGAGCACACAGCGCCCTCCAGTGGCTTCTGCTCAGCAGCGAGGGAGCAGAGCCGGGGGGAGCCAGTCTCAAAGGGCTGCAGCAGGTCAGGGGCGCCGGCCCGCTCCCGCCCTCACCAGTCCGGCTGAGTGCCAGGGTCACCGGCTCCTTGACACTCCAATATTCCCTCTGTCCGGGCTGTTAGAATTACATCATTCTAACCCGGGAAGAAACTTAAACGCCACCTAAATGAACACTCCCTTTGCACAGAGGCAATTATTGAACCCAGAGTGGAGACAGCACACCAAGGTCACACGGGGAGTCGGGGCAGAGTGGAGACCAGAGCCCGGATCACCCACCTCCCCATCCGGACCCAGCAGGAAGTTGAGAGGTTGGATGCACCAACCCTGCCCCCGCCCCATCTCCATTTTCCCCCCGCTGCCCCCGGGGCTGCCAGACACACAGGGTAGAGTGGGACAGGTTGAAGAGGAAGAGTGTCAGTGATGGGCACTCAAACTCTTGATGGCTGTGTGACCTTATGCAGGGTACTTAACTTCTCTGTGCCCCAATTTCCTCCCCTGCGAAATGAGGAAAATAATAGTGACAAATAAAAATGGCAAGCAATAGGATATATTGGAGTATATGAGGAAGCCATTTGGTATAAACCTAATTCGGCCTGACTTTGTTTTTCCAAAAGGGCCTGACTGTGGCCATTGAGCATGCATTGTATATCTGCTTAGCCATTTTGAGATAAAGGTGCAACTTCCCTCCCCCTCCCAACGTTGGCATCTCCTTAAAGATTAAGCATCTTTCTTTAGGCTGGGAACTGATTGTGGCGCTCACCTGTAACCACCCAGCTCGAGGCAACAGACCTGCCACCCCGCGGCGTTCGCTGAGACGGCAGACCTATCTGCTGTTTCCATCAATCGCTGTGCTGACAGAGCAGCCTCGTGACCATTGTAAAAGGGACATTTCAATCATATGTGAAACATCCTCTTTGAGGGGCTATAACCACCCTGTATACCCCCACTTCTTTGGAGTGCTCTGTTCCTTTGTGGAAAGACTCTCCCGGGTTATAATCCTCAGATTTAAGCTCAGAATAAACTCACCCAAATTTTCATTTATAGATTGGTTATGGATTATTTTCATCGACAATAGTATCTATGTCATAGGGTTGCTTTGAGGACTAAATAAGGGGTATAGCAGGAAAGGCTAGTAGCACAAAACCTAGTAGGCAGGAACCAGCCGCAAGCCCTGCTACAATGTTTATTACGTGTTTGGTGCCTCTGATTCACAGGCTCACTTCTGAGGGGCTACGAGCTCTCCCCAGCACAGCTCCTCCCCTCTCTCATTCCATTTCTTCTCACCAAACTAATCCTGGACCCCCTGCCCCTCCCTTGAGACGCTGCAAGAGGAGCTGGCCGGGTCGGGACTGGAGAGCGGGCACCAGGGACACTGCCCCCTCGTGGGCCCTCAGGATGCTCTGGCCCAAGAGAGCTTGGCCACAGCTGCGTCTTGGAGAAGGGCTTCTCTGGGGCCAAGAGGAGAACAGGTTGAGGGGCATGGTCAATACCCTCCTGGGCTTCTGGAATGATCCTCAGGTCCAGCTCTAACAATTGGACACCACCAGGCTCGAGTTTCATGATGGGAGTCTTGAAAATCCCTCCTCGCTTTTCCCTTCCCACCAGGCTTGGAGCCAGGCAGATGTGGGTTCAAATCCTGGCCGCTCCACTCACGAGCTGTGTGATCTTGGGAAGAGACTTGACATCTCTGAACCTCAGTTTCCTCGTCTGTACGGTGGGGATGATGACAGGATTGTATGGAGCTGTTGGATTCAGAATGAAGTGCATGGTGCAGGATGTGGAATGTGGCACTTTGATTTGCTTATTAAACAGCAACCCAAAAATTCACCATCTTTTCCCCCAAATTCTGCTCTTGCTCTTGGATTCCCTGTGCTGGTAGGTGGCAGCGTCCACCAAGCCATCCAGTGAGGAGTGGCCACGTTCTCCCACCTTGTGTCGACTCTGCCAGCGAGGAGGTCATCCCGTCACGCCTTCTTTGCGTGGCGAGTTCTCTCCGCCCTCCTGTTCCAGGACTGGGTTACCGCAAATTTCCCCTCGCGGGTTTCCTCCTTGCGCCCCATGCTGCCACCACAGTGGGTACATGAGCCCCTCTCCCTTCGCACACCTCGCTCTGAAACCCACACACTCCACTACGGTCCAGAGTCCAAACGGCCCAGCAGAGCCAGGACTCAGAGGCCCTCCGTGATCTGAGCCCCTTCTCCACCCCCACCCCAGTAGCATCGACTCCCACCCACTCCCTCGCTCCAACCCTCCCAAAGCACTCAGGAACCCTGAAGGGGCCTTGCTACTTTGTGCCTCCAAGTGTCTGCCCACTGCCCCGATCCCCTGGGGCATCTCTCTCTTAAACCTCTGCAAACCCTGCTCCTGCTCCCCCTCCCCAGCCTCCCGTCCTGGAGTTGAGCACTCCGTCCTCTGGGCCTCCAGGGTGGCCCTTCCCACATCCACTTGGCGTGCTGACCTGACCAGCCGATCCCAGAAGACAGGAGACAGTGCTGGTTGAGACAAGGCCTCTGGCCCCTGTCACTCGGCTTGGGCTTCAGTCCTGGGTCCTTGCAGGGATTTACTGAGAGGACGTGTGTAAGCCCCACATAGTCTGCGGCACAGCAGGTGCTCAATAAATGGAAGCGAGTCTTTTTATTACTCCTTGCTCACAAGACTGCAAATTCCTGGAGGGCAAGACTCGTGCCTTATTTCTCTTTGCATCCCCAGCAACCAGCACGGCATCTGGCCCATAGTCGAAGTGTAATAGATGCCTTTTAGTGGATGTGGCTGAAAGAGGAGGAAGAAATATGTAAGAGCGGCCATTTATCTGGCAATTAGGTGGTGACAGAAACATGCAGAGCACTTTACAAAGTGATGACATTGAATCCTCACTCAACCGTGGAGATAGAGCCCATTTCTATTCCTATTTCAGGGCAGAGAAAACTGGCTCAGGGAGTGAGGACACCTGCCAGAGTCCCATAGTGACGATGCTGGTGACAGAGCTGATATTCAAAGTCACTTCCCCCTGGCTACAAATCCCACACAATTTCCATTTCTCTACACTGCTTCCTAAAAGGGGGCAGTCAGAATGACAGCCAGCAGCTGAAGGAAACAATAACCAGCGTTTATTTAGAGTCTGCTAGAGTTGTCAATTATTAGCTCATTTCATCCTCACAGGAAGGGAGGCTGCTGGCTGTCATCCCCGTTAGACGGAGGAAGAGACTGAGGCACGGGGAGTTTGGGTACCTGCCGGCAGACGCAGGGCTCTTTACTGCCGCGTGAGCCATTCCGCCTCCCAGATGCTGGTGGTTCCTAACACAGCACGAAAGGGCGAACCTGAGGGGAGCATCCTGGGTCTGAAAGTGGGAGGCAAGCAGGCATAGATGTGTCCAGGCGTTCAGAGCTGGGGGGTGAGGGGGCCCGGGACATGTCGCTGTTGTTACTGTTGTTGATAACATACTCTATTTATAGACGCTATGGAACAATATACTAGAAAATTACTTACACTGCATGGCAACTTACCATTTTCTGAGCTCTTTCGCATGCACAACGCGTTTTTCCTTGCCAAAGTCCTTCAAGATACGCAAGGCAGGGATTATTATCACAACCTCACGGAGCAAAGAGCTTCCGAGGAGTTATAGGAACCCCTGCCAAGGTCATGTAGCTGGTAAGTGGTTTCCCTGGGCCCCAGCCTAAGTTTTTCTGACTCCTGATCCGTGCTGATGCTCACGCACCTGCAGCCTCTCTGAGACCCTCTACGGTGCAGTAAAGGGGTTTAGCAGGTTGATGCGTTGCAGGAGAGAGAGAGACAGCAGAGATGGACTGGAAAAGAGAAAGCAGGACGATTAGGGACCCGGGAAGAGGGCTGTGCTGGGGCGGTGAACAGCACTACAATCCAGGCCCCTTGGAACCCCTCCTCGCATCCCAGCCTCTGCTCAGAGCCACACACGAGGCTGGCAACCCAGATGCTGGCACAAGATGGCGCCCTCGGATAGGGAACCAACCAGAGCGAGCCTGGCCTGGCTGCGGCCTGGCTGCGGGGACTGCTGACCAGGCGGCCTGTGGTTTGCACGCTCCCTCTGGGGAGGAGGGTGTCTCCGCACAGGCTGGTCTTTCACAAAGGCGCCCTCAAGACTCCTGAAATCCCAGGTCAGTCCACTCCAGTCCACAGACAGTCCAGCCACATGGTTAATCAGGGGTTTGCCGTTATTACCAGTCAGGTGGGTCCAAACAGGAGTGAATGCAGATTTCAACCACAGTCCGGGCCTCCTAGGTGCGTCCCCAGGAAATGCAGAGTGGTGGGTGTCTGCAGAGACCTCTCTAAAGTTTATTGAGCCCTTCCGATGGGACAGACACCACGCCGAGTGCTTCCCCATCACATAAGGCTATCAAGTAAAACACAGGACACCCAGGCAAAGTTGAATTCCAGATAAACAAGGAATAAACTGTTAGCATAAGTATGTCCCAAATAGTACAGGAGACATACTTATACTAAAAAAAAGGATGCTTTGCTTACCTGGGATTCAAATTAACTGAGCACTCTGGATTTCTATTTACTAAATCTGGCAAACCCTGTCTGTATTATTTCACCCTTACAGCCACAGAGGAGGAAGACTCTGGAACCACCTCCACTTTAACGGGCATGGTGACGGAGGTTCCGCGAGGCGAAGGGACTTGCCCACGTTGCGCAGCAGGTGAGCGGTGGGGCCGCAGCTCCAGTCCAGGTCTGCCCAGCTCCCGAGTCTGCCCCCTCAGTCCCCTCTCCAATCAGCACAAAGGGCAGAGAGAGAAGGCTGAATTCCTCTGTTCTCTTGGGGAAGTGACCAGTTAAAAATGGGTTCTGGGGTGGGGCTGGCCCCGTGGCCGAGCGGTTAAGTTCGCGCGCTCTGCTGCAGGCGGCCCAGTGTTTCGTTGGTTCGAATCCTGGGCGCGGTCATGGCACTGCTCATCAGACCACGCTGAGGTAGCGTCCCACATGCCACAACTAGAAGGACCCACAACAAAGAATATACAACTATGTACCGGGGGGCTTTGGGGAGAAAAAGGGGAAAAAAATAAAATCTTTAAAAAAAAAAAATGGGTTCTGGGGCTGGACCTGTGGCGCAGTGGTTAAGTTCAGTGCACTCCACTTCAGCGGCCCAGGTTCACAGGTTAGGATCCCAGGCACAGACATACACCACTCATCAGCCACGCTGTGGCAGTGACCCACATATAAAGTGGAGGAAGATTGGCACAGATATTAGCTCAGGGCTAATCTTCCTCAGCAAAAAAAAAAAAAAAGGCTCTGAGGGCACCAAATTCAGATATTCTCAATATGAGAATAATTGAGGTTCTATTGTAAAATAGGAATGGGTCTTCTAAATTATCCAGCTGAGAGGCAGTTCAGCTGTGGGGAGAAGAAGTGGGCTCCAGAGACAGATTGTTGGATAAAAGCCCCAGCTCCATCTGTTACTCGTTGTGAGACTTTGGGCAAGTTATTTAACCTTTCTGTGCCTCAGTTTCCCCATTAACAATATGAGGGAAATACTACCCATCTCGTAGGGTCATTGTAAGGATTAAATGAGGTAATACATGGACGGCACTTAGTGCCTGGCACTTGTAGGAACCCAAAACTGTACATATTAGCTGTGTGTATGTAGTCCAACCACTTTACTTCACGAAGGAGAACACTGAAGCCCAGAGAGGGTGCTGCCTCGCTCAGGGCCACACAGCAGATGAGCGGCTGAGCAGTCTCAACCCCAGGTCTCTGAGAGGACGTTTGTGACGACAGCCTCAAAAGAAGAAGAGAGAAATCAGCATCCCAGGGCAGGTGAAAGCCTGGTCCTGAGCCTCCATCCCGACTCCTTCCCTGCCAGCTGGTACAAAGGAAGCCTGCTGCTTCTGGCGTCTTTTATGGAATTTAAATCTTCCGGGTCTTCTTTAGCAATATAGCTAGAGCGTCGTAAATTTATTTCATTCCCTCCACAGGCAGTTGCTGGGGGCCTGCCACATGCCAGACACTGTGTGAGGCACCCAGGATGGGAAAGCAAGGTGATACCAAGAGACACCAGCGTGATGAGCAGTGGGAGCGGGGCGCCCGGGGCCTGTGGGAGCCAGAGGAGGGACACCTGGTGAGCAGGTGGGAGTGAGAGAGAAGCAAGCGATAGTTGATCTGAGCCCTTCAGGAAAAGATGGTTTGCCAAGTAACAAGGGGGAGGAATGGCCTTCTAGGCTGAAGGAACAGCCTAGAGGCCAGGAAAAAAACACGCCATCCACCGCAGGGCCCAAGACAAGGAGCGGGGTATTATATCCGGATGAACCAAACGCTCCCCAAAACCCGCTGAGCTGTGCGGGTAGCAAGCCCCCTCTGGCGGGACGGCTGCCTCCGTGGGGAAGACGCAGCCAAGCCAAAGAAGTTCTCCTGTCATAAAGAAACCACTGCTCACCCCAACCGCCAAGGACCAGAGTCGACGGCACTTAAGGAGAGACTCTGTCTTGGAGGCTGGCTTGGGTTTGACCTTTGTGCTGCTGTTCCTATGAATTCACCCACCAGCGGGTAGCTGAACCTGGAACGGAGGCCAGGTGTCCTGTCGCATCCTGAGAGTTCCCAGAAGGAAAGCCGGAGCGCCGGGGAAGGCAGATCCTGGCAGATGTCCACCTGTTTCATCTTGACGCGCTCAAGGCAGAAGAAGAATTCTAATTGCTGCCAGGCCGGAGAGGCGAGGCGCCGCGCACTTTGAAGTCGGTGTGGCGGCAGCCCCAGGGTTGGCGAGTTTCTTTCAGCTGGCTTTGTGCTCACTTGGATCTTCCTCTGAAGGTCATTATCACCAAGGTCACTGGCAGCACTGCATCTCTGGGAGACCAGGGGTGTTTGCTGGTTGTCGGATGATATTTCTTCCGGGGTCCTAGGGGAGCCTTGATTGTGCAAATGCCAGGAAGTCTGAAATGCCAGCAGTGCCGGACTCACTGACATCATCTACGCCCGGCAGCCCCCTCCACCGCGGGTGCTCTCCCCTCTTTTGCTGGGAGCCATCTCCCCCACCTCCACGCCCTGGGAGAAGATGGAAGTGGATCTGAAGGGGGCGTGAGTCTCTAGTCAGTGTCCTCTGGAGTCACCGGGCAACCCCAACTTCACACTCATGGGCCTGAGGCATCACCTCTGGCTGCAAGCAGCTTACAGCCACAAGCTCGAGATGGCACCACCACCAGCCAGTCGTCCAAGTCAAAACTATGGAGACCATCTTTGACTCCTGCCTGTCCTCAGGTCCCCTGGTTATCAAGTCCTGGAGCTATTCCCCTCCCAAACCTCTCTGTCCATCTCCACCAGCCCTCACTGGCACCCTGGTCAAAGCCACCATCATGTCAAGGCTGGGCAGCCTATTAGCCACCCAGCAGCCTGCCCAACAGCTTACAGTCTTATCCTGCTGGGATCTGTGTGCAATTCTACAACCAGAGTGATTGTTCTAGAATTAGAATACCATCTCCCTGCTTAAAACCCGTCCGGTCAGCCAGTCAGTCAGTTGTTCACTTTTTCAATAAATAATGTTTGGCCTACCATGCACCAAACATTTACTGTATCATTAGGAAAACATCAAGACAGACAAAGCCCCTGTGCTCACGGCAGTTACCATCTAGTGCACGTGCATCAAGAAATATCCAACTGCACACGTGATAAATGTCAGGGAGTGCTAAGTGCCTGGAAGAAAAATAAAGCAGAGAAGGAGATAGAGGGTGACAGAGAGATGGCCATTCTTTGTAGGGTGCCAGGGAAGGCCTCTCTGAGGGATGTTTGAGTAGAGAGCTGAATGAATTTGGGCCCAGCCACACAAAGATGTGGAATCTTGGAGAACAAGTGCAAACACTTGCTCTGCTGTACATCAAGACTTGGTATAAAGCTCCAGAAACGAGGAGTGAAGTGCAGGCACAAGATAGACAAGGAGGAAGACAGGAGAGAACAGAGAGCCCAGAAACAGACCCCCACCTAGACAGAGATGAGCTGGATACTAAGGGGTGGACGATGGCCTTTCTAATAAATGGTTTTGGGAAAATTGAATATCTATATAGAAAAAATTTATCTCCTACCATCCCCCCACGCCCCCCCCCCCCACCACGCACACAGTCCAAGTGGACTGTAGATATTAACGTGAGAGGCAAAACAATAAAACTTCTAGAAGATAGTATAGGAAAATATTCTCATGTCTTAATGGTAGGAAAAGACTTCAAATTGCACCCCCTCTGTTTACCAGCTGTGTGAACTTGGGGACATTTCATACCTTCTCTGAGCCTTGGATTCCTCCTCTGTAAAATGGGGGCAATATTACCCACCTCTGGTTGTTGTGAAGTTTAAACAATATCAAATACCAGGATGGCCCAGTGGCGTAGTGGTTAAGTTAGCGCGCTCTGCTTCAGCGGCCCAGGGTTCGTGGGTTCACATCCCAGGCACAGACCTAACACTGCTCATCAGGCCGTGCTGTGTTGGCATCTCACATAAAATGGAGGAAGATTGGAACAGATGTTAGCTCAGGGCCAATCTTCCTCACACACACACACAAATCAAATATGGTGTTTAGCACAAAGCTCGATGCAGAGCTGGATAACATTGCCCACCTTGGTCCCTGTTACTCTTGCTCCAGCTTTCATACCTACACCCCCCCACCCCCACACAAAAGGCTCCCCTGGGGCCGGGAAGCCAGGCAGCAGGATTTCATCATTAGAACCATCCAACCTCCATACTCCCTCTTGTATGAAAAGTGCACACACACACACACACACGCACACCCCCCAGAGACCTGATTCAGATCAGAGATGGTCTGCAGCTTCCCAGGTGACCCCAAGGGGAGGTTCCCAGACCAGATTTTGAAAAGCACTGTTCTAGAGCCTGGAGAAGGCATGAACACTCAGGCAGAGCTCAAGCTGGACAGACCAGGAGAAATCAGAGCTCTCTAAGATGTGTCCTGGGCAAAGTCTGGTTAGAAAGTGCAACAACTGGAGTGCAAAATCTCATGGATAATGAAAAACAGTGTCCCATAGGAAACAGTATAATGCTTTCTGAGTGTATAAAACTTAGCCAAAGAGAGTAGATTGGTCATCCTTACAAAAAGCTAGGAGATGTCTAGAGAAGCATTTCTTAGCTGTCTGAACTTCAGCAACTGACCTAACCACTCCGTTCATCTGTTCTCTCAGTTGTAAAATGGAGATTCGACCATTAGCACCTACTCAGCAGGTGGTTGGATGAAATGATTTAACACATATAAAGTGCTCCAGCGTGGCTCCTGGTGCATGTCTGCTAGGACTGGTATCACCGTATCCTCATCATCTTCACTTTTTAGTGGACCACAGACCTCTTTGAGACTGATGAAAGATGTGCTCATGCACGCACACGATTCAAGACACAATTTTGGAGGTTCACAGGTTCCCTTAAGCCCACCCATGACTCTCCCCAGTGGTGAGAGAGGAGCACGTGGGCAGAGCTCTGAGCCCCCAAGTCCAGATTCAACTAGAGGAGCTCCGTGTTTGTCCGGTCTGCGTATTTACATACTGTATTTCTACATGTGATTTCATTCGAAGAAAGGGCTATTTTTTTTTAAATACGAAAAATGCTCATCTTTCTCCTCTCATTTTGCAGATGAGGAAACTGAAGGTCGCAGAGGGGAAGGCACACAGCCCAAGGTCACACTGTAAATTAGAGGCAGAGCAGGGACCAGAGTCCAGATCTCCCATCTCCTGAGTCAGTGACCCCACCCTCGGAGAGAACTGTGAAAGGGAAGCTGGCAGAGGCCTCCACGGGTGAGAAGGGTCCCACTGGAGCGGTCACCGCTCAGTGGATCACAGCCTGGCTGTGGGAGACAGGCCTGGGCATGAATCCTGAGTGGGCCACTTATTCACCTTGAGTAAGTTTCTTAATCTCTCCGACTGTCAATGTCCTTGTCTCTAAAGTGGTGTAAAAATACTAAGGTGTCTCACAAGGCCTTTCTCAGGAAGGGGCAGTGCTGAGTGTGGAATGGAAAAGACGATTATATGTAAACATGTTCGGCATCACGTTCAAATATGTCTTAAAGCCCTTGCGACCGTATATATCTGTGTTTCTTCTGGATAAAAGCCTTGAGTGATAGACAGTTGCTAAACGAATCTGTGAAGTTGAAGACAAAGGTGTGCGTGATGAGAAACGAACATCAAGCGCCCCTGGGGAGCAGGTGGGGGAGTGAGGGGTCTTTGCAGGGGCTCTGCACCTGTTTCACCTAGTTGTGCCCTGCATGCCGCTTTCTGGAAGCCTCTATGTGGCTTTGACAAATCATAGGCTGAATTTTATGAGATCATTCCGTTGTTCTATTTATTGCCCATAAACTGCATGCTTATACGAAAGAAATTTCAAGACCCTCTAACATCAACTTCATGTGATGGTTGTGAGGTTTGGAAAAGATAATGGATATAATGAGATTCACTCAGTGCTTGTTGTGGAGTAAACTTTCAATAAGTGGATGACAGTTTTAGAAACATGAGGTCATTGTCGTTGTTGAAAGCAGAAACAAAATTTCTGAGGCATGGCCTGCCTTATTTTCCCCAGGATCCCCGAGCACCAAGCATGGTGCCTGGCACACAGTAGGAGCCCAGTAAATATTGAATGAATAACCATATAGACAGGGTGAAAAGAGTACCAGCAAGAGGGAGAAATGCTTATAGAGTTAATTCTAAGAGCTATACTAAACTGAACAGGAGTATAATGGAGAGGTTTTTATAAAACCCCTCAGAAAATGCCTCATTCATGCAGTCGATGCATATTTAGTGAGTGCCCACTCTGTTCCAGCACTTTTTCTGAGGTGGGAATAGAGCCATGAACAAAGGAGAGAAAATCTCTGTTCTCAAGGAGCTCACATTCTAGTGTGGGGAGACAGACAATAAACGAATAAACTCATAATATGATATAATAACAAGTGCCGAGAAGAAAAATATGGCAGAATCAAGGAGCTAGGGAGCAATGGAGATGCTGTTATAAATAGTGAAGCCCTCTCCAGACAGATGACATTTGAGCAGAGACACGAGTGAAGCCATGTGGCTATCTGAGGGAAGAGATTTCCACACTTGGAAGCGGCTAAAAGAGAACAAACGCATTTCATCCAGTACCTAGGCCTTGTGTTCAATCGACTGAAACAAAATAAAGACTGTTTGTGGCGCATTGCCTGAAAGTTGAAGGAAATATACTCCACATGAAAGGCAAACCTTTAGTTAATCTGTTTTTGTTGTTATTGAAATCTGAAGCACCTCCTTTGTCGCAGATGGCTCAAAACCTGCAGGGAAAGAGTGGCTGTAGAAACACAATTCCAAATGAAAAACAAAAAACCCAGCCATGATAACGGCCTCACAAGAAATAACTGGAAATTGTGCGCGCACTGCTTGATGCGATTAAACAGTTGGAGGCAAATGATGCCAGCCCCAAAGAGGAAGATATTCATATGAATCATTACACAGATCCCACGTCGTAGCACCTCAGACTCAGCGATTTTCTGTTTGGGGAATAGTCATCCATTCGTTCGAGAAACGTTATGGAGTACCCGATTATTTGTAAAACTGGGTGTCTTGTGGGTGGAAAGATGAATCAAGCCCAGATCTACACTTAAGGAGTTTCAATCTTGCCTCAGGCTGTCACATATTTATAATTTACTTTTATTCATTATTATTTTATTTTTTCATTGTATTCTGTTCATCCTCTATCTCCTGGCCATTCCCCTTTCCCCATAGGCATTGCCCTCAAGTTCTCTGTCCATTTTACTTATACTTATAGATGCATTTACATTTTAAATGCATATACATGCATTTATGTAAACAACATATGGTATCGTTACATGTGTGTATTTAATATCCATAAATGATACATTGCTGTATGTCTCATTCTGCTTCTCTGAGATCTGTTCACGCTGATTAATGTACATCTAGTCCTCTATTGACTGTTGCATTATATTCCATCACTTACAGATTTTATACTTTTTTAATAATTCCTTGTTGAAGGATATTTAAGTTATTTCCAACTCTGTTATTATAAACAATGCTGCAATAAACATCCTTGAACATATCTCTTTGTGTGCTTAGGAAGAATTTCTCTGGGGTTTATACACAAGACGGGATTTGCAGTATAAGTGATATGCATTTTGTCCATGTCACTAAATACCTCCAAACTGCTCTCCAAAATAACTGCACCAATTTTCACTTCCCGAGGCAGTGCGTAAGAATTGCATTTTCCCTACATCTTTGGCAATTTGATATTATCCCATATTTTATCTTTGGATGTTACGTTATATCCTTTTTTCGTTTTATTTTGCATTTCTCTGATTATTAATAAGGTTAAACATCTCTCTATCTGTTTGTTACCAATCAAGGGTCCACTGCCCAATGCACATAGAAGCCAATACTCTGGCACCAGCTTTTGAGAAAAGAAAGAGCTTTATTGCATGACCAACTAGCAAGGAAACAGGAGGCAAAGTTCAAATCTGTCTCTGAGCTGAAGCAGGGACAGACGCTTAAGGAGTTGGGAGTGGGAGTGGTTATGCAAAACAGTGGCTTGGTGGAATCTGATTGGACGGTAGGAGTGTAAGGGTCTTATAAGCCCCGTGTGCTACAAACGAAGGGACCCTTTGCTTCTTATTAGGTTCTCTGTGCCACTTTCTCATCATATGGAGTTCCGTATTTAGGGAACTTTTGGTTCCTAGGCGGCTCAGGGTCATCTGAGGACAAGGTTTCCATCTTCTGCACATGCTTCAGCTACATGACCTGCAGTTTTTGCTCACTGCCTCTGCAAGATAACTTTGACACTTTGTTATTGATAAATAGGGCCAGTACAAATTGGTCTATGATGGTTACATATTTATTAGCCATTCTGATTTCTGGTTTTCCTCTTCTGTGAATTGCTTGCCCGTAACTTTCTTTACCCACATTTTTGTATTGAATTCTCCCTCTCTCTCTCTCTCTTTTTTTTTTTTTTTTGCTGATTTCCAGTACATTTCAGATATTAATATCAGTCATATATATTGAAAATATATCCTCCCAGTCTGTTAATTGCTGGTTACATCTGTCTAGGGTGTTTTTTTTGTTGTTTCACTACTAACTATCCTCCTCCAACTACTCTCTTTCTTTTTCTTAAGACAAACAAACAAACTCTGGTTTTTAACTGGACACAAGGCTTCCTGGCATAGAGACTACATTTCCCAGCATACCTTGCAGCTGTGGCCATATGATTAAGTTCTGGCCAGTACGATATGAAAGAAAGTATGGGAAATTTACAGGAAATATTCTTAAAGAGAAAGAGCTCCCTTCTTTCCTCTTTTCTCCTCATTGGTCGGAGTATTGGATCATGAGTTGGGAGCTACGTGTTAAGGATGAGGAAACCACAAGGGAAGGACTGAGTCCCTGATGCCAGTCCTGGACAGCTTGCTTCTAGACTGCTCACCTCTCTCAGAGCTAAACCTAAATTGAACTGATATAAGCAAAAGTCTTTCATTTTGAAGTAGTCAAATCCATCTGTTTTCCTCTCTAAGAAATTCTTACTGATCCTGAAGTCACAACCACATTTGCCTACATTTTTCTTCTAAAGGTTTTATAGCTGTGCTTTTTCACCTTAGGTCTTTACTCCACCTGGAGGCATTCTGACTTGTTTTGTTTTGTTAGAGTGTATGATATGAAGCTACTTTCACTTTCTCCAAATTATGAGCCAATTCTCCCACCACCATTTATTACATAGTTCATTCTGTCCTCACTGAGCTGTGGTGCCACAACCCAACAGCAAGTCAGCAAGTTGAGTAATCACAACAGAGATTGTATGGCCTGCAAAGCTGAAAATATTTACTGTCTGGCCCTTTACAAAAAGAAAGGTTTGCTGGTCTCTGTTCTATATCTTGCTTTTTTAATTTAGCAATATGTACTAGAGTTCTTTCCCTATACGGATGTTAGAGCCCCCTCATTCTTTTTTTAAGCTGCATAATATTCCATTGAATGGACACATCACAAAATACTTAAGCTAGTCCTTTGGTTTAAATTCCATTTTTTTCCTATTTCGAGAATTATTTCAGTGAATAACCTTGTATATGAATCATTTTGTACACATGCAGGTATATTTATAAAATAAATACCCAGAAGTGAAATTATTGGGTCAAAGGGAAAAAGCATTTTTAAATTGTGATAGATATTGTTATTCTACATAGGAATTGTACTAATTTATATTGCAACAAGCCATGTATGAGAGTACCTGTTTGCCATCACATTGTCAAATTTCAAGAATTTTTCCCAATTGATAGGTAAAAAGAGATATTCCGGGATAGTTTTAATTTGCACTGTTCATGTTATGAATGGATTTAGCATCTTTTTGTGTGCCATATTCACATCTTTGTGTGTGTGTATATGAACTGCCTCTTCATGTCTTTGCCCATTTTTTAATATTTTCGAAAGATCTTTTGGTCTTGCTCTTATGAATTTTGAGAAGCTCATGATGTATTAGGGAAATTAATCCTCGTCTGTAATATGAGTTGCAAATATATTTTCTCAGGTCGTCATTTGTATTTAGACTCTTTATGGTTTTTTCAAATGTGGTTAAATTGATCCATCTTTTCTTTTTTGGTTTTGGATTTTGAGTCAGTTAGAAAGGCCTTCACCACCTCAAGGCTATAAAGAAATTTGCCTGTTTTTTCTAGCACTTTAAGATCTACAGTTTTTAAGCTTTAAATTTTTTAAATCTATTTTTAGTTTATCCTAGCATAAGATGTGAGGGATAGATTTAGAGGTATAGATAAAAAGGAGTTAAAAAAATACTTTTTCAAATAATTACCCAGTTATCCTCAAATCATTAATTATAAAGCCCACTCTCACACCTTTAGCATATACTAAATTTCTGTATGTATTTGCTCTACTCATGGGCTTTCTGTTTTGTTCCATTGGTTTGTTTATTTATGAGCTAATTACCCACTATTTCAATTGTTGAGGCTTTAGAATATAGTTTAATATCTGGTAGGGAGGGTTCTCCATTTTCTTTGTTGTTTATTTTTCCATCTAAACTTTGTAATCAGCTTCCTAGTTACAGAAAAAACCTCTTGGTGTGTTTCCTGAGAACTAACATTTTTATGATATTTAGTTTTCTTGATATTTAAGAAATGGTATGTCTTTCCACTCAAGTTTTCTGTTGCATCCTTCACCGATATTTTAAGTTTATACATTGGCATTTTATTTTTTGTTGCTATTGTAAATACAGCCCTTTCTTCTATTATCTTTTTTAACTGGTTTCTGCATAAAGTTTATACACACTAGGTTAGTCAGGGCTCCCCAGAGAAACAAAACCAATAGGATATATATACATATGTAAGAGATTTATTATGAGAATTGGCTCTTGCAATTACAGAGGCTGAGATATGCCATGATATGCCATCTGTAACTGTGGAACAAGGAAAGCCAGTGGTATAATTTAGTCCAAGTCTGCAGGCCTGAAAACTGGGGGAGCTGATGGTGGAGCTCAGTCCAAGGCAGAGGGCTTTCTCTTCTAACTGGGTTCTGTATATTTATTTAATTCCTCCCTCCCCACCTTACTTTACCACCTCTTCTCCACAACCCCCATCTTTCTTTCTCTTCTCTCTCATTCTTTCTCTCAATAATAGGTTATTCAGTTGATTCTTTAGGGTTTTCCAGGTATATAGTCCTATTATCTCTCTTTTATCTGATTTTGTTGAGTGAGGTCCAATTTAATGTCAAAAAACAGCGGTGACAGTGGCCTCCCTTGGGTTGTTCCTAACTTTTAGAAGGAATGCACTGGAGTTTCCCCATTAAGCAGATGCACTGCGTTTATAGTTTTCCTCTTAAAAGAAAAAAATCAATAAATTGTATTTCATCAAAATTTAAAACCTCTGCCCTTTGAAAGACACCATCAAAAAAATGAAAAGGCAAGCCACAGACTGAAACATTCATAATACATATATCTGATAAAGGACTTGTATCCAAAATATATAAAGAATTTTTATAACTCAATGAGAAGAGAACAAACCCACCCAAAAACAATGGTCAAATATTTGGACTCTCCCCCCTCCCTCAAAGTGTTAGTGGTCTATAAGCTTGGGAAAGGAAACGCAATTGAAAACCAAAATAAGATACCACTTGATATCCATTAAAATGACTACATTTAAAATAACCAACAATACCAAATGTTGATGAGGATGTGGAGTAACTAGAACTCTCATACACTGATGTTGGGAGTGTAAATGGCACAACCACTTTGGAGAACTGTTTGGTAGTTTCTTATAAAGGTAAATAAATAGCTACCATATGATCCAGCCATTCCATTCCTAGGACTTTACCCAAGAGAGATGAAAACACATGTCCACACAAAGACTTGCAAACAAATGTTCATAGCAGCATTATCCATAATACCCTAAGGCTGGAAACACCTAAATCAACAGGTGAATGAATACACAAATTGTAGTATATCCAAACCAATGGGCCAAGCAATGAAAAGGAGTAAAGGACTGATAAATGCAACAACATGGATAAAACTCAACTACAATATACCAAGTGAAAGAAGCCAGGCACCAAATACTACATATTACATGATTTCGATACATGAAGTTCTGTAACAGACAAAAGTCATCTGTACTGACAGAAAGTAGATCAGTGGTCGCTGGAGGACCAGGAGAGGGAGGAGGGGAGTGGAAATGGGAAGAGCACACGGGGACCTTTCAGGTGATGAAGATGTTCCAGGACCTCTGCTTTCTAGTCCGGCATGTAAGAAGCTTGGAAGTCACCACTCCGTCCTAACAACAAGTGAAAAGCTGAAAAATCAACAAGTCTTCTTAGATCCATCAGAGAAGTGAGGTCACAGGGCAAACTGCTGCCCCCAAAATTGGAGAGACAGACAGGCGTGTACAGAGCATCACAATTTACCTGAGTAGAAACCCACAGATGGAAATCTCCGTGGGAACCAGCGCCTGGATAGGGAAACCTGAGCCGTAATTGATGAATTGCTGGAGGCTCATTGTGGACAAGTCTGAGAGTTAAAAACTCCAGAGGGACCCAGTCGTGGTAGGGGGAATTTTGTGACTTTTGCCTCCTGGAGCTTTACCAGGTTTTCACACTGAATATAAGAGAAAAATCTCCTGGGGCTTCTGGCAGGGGAGGGAGAAAGGAACCATTCTGAAATACACCAGAGCATTCTATTCTTCAGAATAAAGTCTGCCCTCATAGGAACCATAGAACCAGAGTTTAACCTGCTGGGCTTTATCAGAGCCTAACCCTGGGGGAAGGGAAATACCCAACTCCAGCTGGCTCTGGCCATCCTGTCCCTAAGGGGGTTGGGCGATGAAAAGCACTGGTGATGTTCACAGTCCAGAGCCACAACCTCACTAAAAGCTGAGACCTCATCATAGGACCATAAAACACTTCCCCTCCCCTACATCTTTCCCTGCCACCACTAAAGCCCTATTCTCAGCAGTTCCTTTACCTAGCACCTCATGTCCGACTTTCAACAAAAATTACAAGGCATACTAAAAGGCAAGAAACACAGTTCGAAAAGACAAGCAAGCATCAGAAACAAACTTAGCTATGGCAGAGATGTTGGAATTATTAGACTGAGGATTTGAAACAACTAGGACTAATATGCTAAAGGCTCTAAGGGATAAAGTAGGCAGCATACAAGAACAGATGGGCAATGTAAACAGAGAGATGGAAATTATAAGAAAGAACCAAAAGAAATGCTAGAGATCAAAAAACACTGTATCAGAAGTGAAGAATGCCTTTGATGGGTGTATTAGGAGACTGGACATGGCTGAGGAAAGAATTTCTAAGCCAGAGGATATCTCAATAGGAACTTCCAAAACTGAAAAGCAAAGAGAAAAAAGATTGAAAAAAATAAAAAACAGAACAGAATATCTAAGAACTGTGGGACAACTACAAAAGGAGTAACATATGCATAATGGAAATAGCAGAAGAAGAAGAAAGAGAGTAGCAAAAGCAATATTTGAAGCAGTAATGACAGAATTTCCCCTAAAAATAATAGACACCAAACCACAGATCTAGGAAGCTCAAAGGACAGGAAGCAGGATAAATTCCAAAAATACTATACCTAGGCATATCATATTCAAACTTCAGAAAGGCAAAGATAAAGAAAAAATCTTGGGGCTGGCCCTGTGGCCGAGTGGTTAAGTTCATGCCCTCTGCTGCAGTGGCCCAGGGTTTGGATCCTGTGCGTGGACATGGCACCACTTGTCAGGCCACGTTGAGGCAGCGTCCCATATGCCACAACTAGAAGGACCTGCAACTAAGATATACAACTATGTACCAGGGGGGATTTGGGGAGAAAAAGCAGAAAAAAAACAAAAAGATTGGCCACAGTTGTTAGCTCAGGTGCCAATCTTTAAAAAAAAAAAAGAAAAGAAAAAATCTTGAAAGAAGTAAAAGGAAAAAAACACCTGACTTGCAGAGAAACAAAGATAAGAATTACATCTGACTTCTCCTCAGAAACCATGCAAGCAAGAAGAAAGTGGAGTGAAATATTTAAAGTGTTGACAGAAAAATCCACGAGCTAGAATTGTGTACCCTGCAAAATTATCCTTTGGGAGTGAAGGACAAATAAAAACTTTCTCAGACAAGCAAAAATTTAAGGATTGGTTGCCAGTAGACCTGCTTTGCAAGAAATGTTAAAAATTCTTTAGAGAGGAGGAAAATTATGTAGGTCAGAAAATCAGATGTACATAACTAAAGGAAGAGCATCAGAGAAGAAATTAGTGAAGGTAAAATAAAAACTTTTCTTTTTCTTATTTGTAATTGATCTAACAGATAACAGTTTGTTTAAAATAATAATAGCAACAATGTATTTGACTATGTATGCATATATATGCGCACTTATATATGCTTATGTATAAATGAAATGAAGAAGAGCAATGATACAAGCAATAGGAGAAAAGAATTAGGATCTTTTTGTTATTATAAGGTACTCAACACTACCTGTGAAGTGGTATAGTGTTATTTGAAAATGGACTTGTATTAGTTTTAAATGTATATTGCAAACTCTAAGGCAACTACTAATAAAAGTAAAATAAGAAGTATAACTGATATGTGAAGAAAGGAGAGAAAATGGAATAATATAAGATGCTCAGTTAAAACCACAAAAGGGGGCTGGCCCTGAGGCCTAGTGGTTAATTTTGGTGTGCTCTGCTTCAGTGGCCTGGATTCATAGGTTTAGATCCTGGGCATGGACCTACACCATTCATCAGCCATGCTGTGGCAGCATCCTACATACAAAATAGAGGAAGATTGGCACAGATGTTACCTCAGGGTGAATCTTCCTCAGCAAAGAAAAAAAAAAACCCACAAAAGAACGAGAAGTGTGGAAGACAAAATTAGGAACAAAGAGAAAGGACAACAAATAGAAAATAGTAACAAGTATGAAAGATATTAATCCAACTATATGAATAACCATTTTGAATAACAATGGTCTAAGTGTACCAATGAAGAGAGGTTATCACAACATACAAAAATCAGTTGCATTTCTAAACACTAACAACAAACTATCTGAAAAGGAAATTAAGAAAACAATCCCATTTGCAATAGCATCAAAAAGAATAAAATACTTAGGAATAAACTTAACCAAGTAGGTGAAAGACTTATATATTGAAAAGTGTAAAACATTCATAAAATAAAATAAAGCAGACACAAATAAATGGAAAGACGTCTCATGTTCATGCATTGCAAGAATTAATATTGTTAAAGTGTCCATACTACTCAAAGAGATCTACAGATTCAATGCAATCCCTATCAAAATCCCAAGGGCATTTTGTTTTCAGAAATAGGAAAACAATCCTAAAATTCATATGGAACCACTAAAGTCCCCAAAAAGCCAAAGCAATTTTGAGCAAGAAGAACAAATTTGGAGGCATCACACTTCCTGATTTCAAAATATATTACAAAGCTACAGTAAGGAAACAGTGTGGTCCTGACATATAAACAGATATATAGACAAATGAAACAGAACTGAGAGCCCAGAAATGGTAGTCTCTTCAATTAACGGTTTTGGACAAACTGGATATTCACGTTCAAAAGAATAAAATTAAATCCCATCTTACATTATACACAAAAGCCAACTCAAAATGAATTAAAGACTTAAATGTAAGACTTGAAACTGTAAAACTCCTAGAGAAAAACATGGGAAGAAACCTTCTTGACATTGGCCTTAGCAATGATTTCTTGGCTATGACACTAACATCACAGGCAACAAAAGTGAAAATACTCATGTGGGATTGAATCAAATGAAACAGCTTCTGCACAGCAAGGGAAACAATCAACAGAGTGAAAGGCAACCTACAGAAGGGGAAAAAATATTTGCAAATATTTGATAAGGGTTAAAATGATATATATCTGATAAGGGTTAAAATTTAAAATATATAAGGAACTTCTACAATTCAATAGCAAAAATAAATATATAACTTGATTTAAAAATGGGCAAAGGAACTGAATAGACATTTCTCCAAAGAAGATATAAAGATGGCCAACAGATCAATGAAAAGGTGCTCAACATCACTAATCATCAGGGAAATGCAAATGAAAACCACAGTGAGATATCACCTCACACCTGTTAAAATGGGTATTATCAAAAAGACAAGACATAACAAGTGTTGGTGAGGATGTGGAGAAAATGGAACCCTTGTGTTCTCTTGGGAGGACTCTAAATTGGTGTAGCCACTATGGAAAACAGTAAGGAGGTTCCTGAAAAAATTAAAATAGAACTACCATATGCTCCAGCAACCCCACTTCTGGGTATATATCCAGAGGAATTGAAATCAGGATCCTGAAGAGATTATCTGCATTCCTGTGTTCATTGTATCATTATTCACAACAGCCAAGACATGCAAGCGAACTAAATGCCCATCAACAGATAAATGTTTGTATCAGACATTTAGTTTGATACAAAATGTAGTATATGCATACAATGGAATATTACTCAGCCTTAAAAAAGAAGGAAATCTTGCCTTTTGAAACAACATGGATGAACCTAGAGGACACTATGCCGAGTGAAATAAATCACACACAGAAAGGCAAATGCTACATGATCCCATTTATATGAGGAATCTAAATAGTCAAACTCATAGGAGCAGAGAGCAGAGTGGTGGTTGCCAGGGGCTGGGGGAAAAGGGAATAGAAGAAGTATTGGTCAAAGGGGACAAAGTTTCAGTTATGCAAGATTAATAAGACTTAGACATCTACTGTACAGCATAGTTCCTATAGTTAACAATACTGTATTGTATAATTTAAAATTTGCTAAGAGGATAGATCTTTTGTTAAGTGTTCTTATCACAAAAATAATAATAATAATAATAATAATAATAATAAAGAGGGTAGGAAACAACTTTTGGAAGTGATAGATGTGTGTATGGCATTGATTGTAGTGATAGTTTCACAGCTGTATACTTATCTCCAAACTCATCAGTTGTATACATTAAATATACATTAAATATATATTAAATATACATTAAATATTTGTGTCAATCATACCTCAATAAAGCGGTTTAAAAAAACCAGATTCTCAGAGTGGATCAAAAGACAAGACATAACTATATGTTGTCTGCAAAAAAACCCCACTTTAAATATAGACACATACAAATTAAAGTAAATGGATGGAGAAAGATATACCATGCTAACACTAGGCACAAGAAAGCAAGGGTAGCTATATTAATATCAGACAGAGCAGACTTCAAAGTAAGGAAAGTTATCAGGGATAAAGAGGGGCATTACACAAGGACAAAGGGGTCAATACTCCAAGAAGATACAATCATCTTTAATGTGTATGCACCTAACAACAGAGCATCAAAATATGTAAGGCAAACTGAAAGAAAGGCAAAGAGAAATAGAGGCATTCACTCTTATAGATGGAGACTTTAAACATCCCTCCATGAGAAATGGGCCGATCCAGCAGGCAGAAGATCAGTAAGGACATAGTTGAGTCAACAGCACAGTCAATCAACTGGATATGGATATAATGGACATCTATAGACTACTTCATCCAACAACAGCAGATTACACGTTCTTCTCAAGATCACATGGAACATTCACCAAGATAGACCACATGCTGAGCCATAAAACACACCTTAACAAATTGAAAAGAATAGAAATCATACCATCTCTGTTCTCAGACCACAATGGAATTAAACTAGAAATCAGTAACAGAAAGATAGCTGGAAAATCCTCAAATACTTGGAGATTAAACAAGATACTTCTAAATAATACATGGGTCAAGGATGAAATATCAAGAAAAACGTAAAGATATTTTGAACTAAATGAAAATGTAAATACAATTTATCAAAATTTGTGGAGTGCAGTAAAATCAGTGCTTAGAGGGAAATTTATAGCATTGAATGCATATATTAGAAAAGAAGAAAGATCTAAAACCAATAATTTAAGCTTCTACCTTAGGAAACTAGGAAAAGAACAAATGAATTCCAAAGTAAGCAGAAGAAAAGAAATAATAAAAATTAGAGCAGAAATAAATGAAATTGAAAAGAGGAGCTCAAGCTACCTCTGACAGCCTAGGGGTTAAACTTCTGCCATAAAACTCCGCTTCAGTGGCCCTGGTTTGCTTCCTGGTCGTGGAACCACACCACTTGTCTGTCAGTTGCCATGCCGTGGTGGTGGTTCACATAGAAGTAGAACAACCTACAATTGGAATATACAACTATATACTAGGGCTTTGGGGAGCAAAAAAAACAGAGGAAAATTAGCAACAGGTGTTAGCTCAGGCTGAATCTTTCTCTTCAAAAAAAAAAAAAAGAGGAACTCAGTGGAGAACATCAATGAAACAAAAGCTGGTTCCTTGAAAAAAGATCAATAAAATCATTAAGCCTCTAGCCAGACTAAGAAAAAAAAAGAGAGAACGCAGATTACTAATATCAGAAATGAAAGAGGGGATGTAACTACAGATCCCATGGACAATAAAAGAATAATAAAGGAATATTATGAACAACTCTATTCCCACAAATTTGATAACTTAGATGAAATCGATCAATTCCTTGAAAGACACAATCTGCCAAACTCACACAAGAAGAAACAGACAATCCAAGTAGCTCTATATCTATTGAAGAAATTGAATTAATAATTAATAACCTTCCCAAACAGAAAGCAGCAGGCCCAGATGGTTCCACTGATAAATTCTACCAAACATTTAAGGAAGAATTATACCAAGTATCTATAATCTCTTCCAAAGATAGAAACAGAGGGAATACTTCCTAACCTTTTGAGGCTAGCATTACATTAATAACAAAAACAGAGACATTACAAGAAAACTATAGACCAATATCTATCATGGACATAGATGCAAAAATCCTTAACAAAATATTAGCAAATGAAATCCAACAACGTATAAAAAGAATGACGTACCATGACCAAGTGGGATTTATCCTAGGTATGCAGGGCTGGTTCAATATTTAGAAATCAATAAATGTAACCCATCATATCAGCAGGCTAAGGAAGAAAAATCACATGATCATATCAATAGATGCAGAAAAAGCATTTAACAAAATCCAACACCCATTCATGATAAAAACTCTCAGCAAACTAGGAACAGAGGGGAAGCTTCTCAACTTGATAAAGAACATCTACAGCCAACACTATACTTAAAAGCAAGAAACTTGAAGTTTTCCCAAAAATTATATTGTGAATTTTGACAAATCGATGCTAAAATTTATATGGAGGGGCAGAAGACCCAGAAATAGCCAACACAATATTGAAGGAGAAGAACAAAGTTGGACGATGGGTACTACTCAACTTCAAGACTTGCTGTAAAGCTCCAGTCATCAAGACTGGTAGTGGCAAAAGAATAGATCAATAGAACAGACTAGAGAGCCCAGAAATAAACCCACATAAATGAAGTCAACTGATACTGAACAAAAGGAGCAAAAACAATACAATGGACCAAAGACAGCTTCAACAAATAGTGCTGCCACAACTGACATTCATGTGCAAATAAGTGAATCTAGGCACAGACCTTACTCTTCACAAAATTAACTCAAAATGGATCACAGACCTAAATGTAAAATGCAAAACTATAAAACTGCTGGAAAATGACATAGGAAGAAATCTAGATGATCTTAGATATGGCAATGACTTTTTACATACAAAACCAAAGGCACAGTTCATGAAAGAAAGAATTGATAAGCTGGGCTCATTACAATTAAACTTTTCTGGGGCTGGCCTCATTGTGTAGTAGTTAGGTTTGGCATGCTCTGCTTTGGTGGCCTGGGTTCATGGGTTTGGATCCAGGGCACGGACCTACACCACTTGTCAGCCTTGCTATGGTGGTGACCCACATACAAAATAGAAGACTAGCACAGATGTTAGCTCAGGGCAAATCTTCCTCAAGCAAAAAAAGAAGAAGATTGGCAACAGATGTTAGCTCAGGGCAAATCTTTCCAGGCTTAAAAAAAAAAGAGAGAGAGAGAAACAAATTAAACTTTTCTGCTCTGCAGAATGCACTGGGAAGAGAATGAGACAATAAGCCACGGGCTGGCAGAAAATACTTGCAAAAGACATACCTGATAAGGGACTATTATCCAAAATATACAAGGAACTCTTAAAACTCAACAATAGGAAAACAAACAACCTGATTAAAAATGGGCCAAAGATCTTAACAGACGCCTCACCGAAGAAGATATATAGATGGCAAGTAAACATATGAAAAGATGCTCCACATCATATGGCATCAGGGAAATGCAAATTAAAATAACAATGAGCTACCACTATATACCTATTAGAAGGGCCAAAATCCAGAACACTGACGACACCGCATGCTGGTGAGGATGTGGAGAAAGAGGAACTCTCGTTCATTGCTGGTGGGAGTGCAAAATGGTACAGCCGCTTTGACAGTTTAGCAGTTTCTTACAAAACTAACCATACTCTTCCCATACGATCCAACAATTGTGCTCCGTGGTATTTACCCAAATGAACGGAAAACCTATGTCCACACAAAAGCCTGCACACAGATGTTTACAGCAGCTCTATTCATAACTGCCAAAACTTGGAAGCAATCAAGATGTCCTTCAGTAGGTGAAGGGGTAAATAAACTATGGAACATCCAGACGTGGAATATTACGCAGTGCTAAATAGAAGAGAGCTATCAAGCCACGAAAAGACAAGGAGGAAATTTAAATGCATATCACTAAGTGAAAGAAGTCAATCTCAAAAGACTACATACTGTATGACTCCAGCTATATGACGTTCTGGAAAAGGAAAACTATGGAGTCAAAAGGTCCGTAGTTGTCAGGGGTTTGGGGGAGGGAGGGATGAAAAGGTGGAGCACAGAGGGTTTTTAGGGCAGTGAAACTACTCTATATGATTCTATAATGGTGGATGCATGTCATTATACACTTAACCAGACCCATAGAGTGTACAACACCAAGAGTGAACCCTAATGTAAACTGTGGATTTGGGGTGATAATGATCTAGGCACATCAATTGTAGCAAAGGTACCACTCTGGCGGGGGATGTTGATGGTAGGGGAGGCCATGCATGTGTGGGGGCAGGGAGAGCATGGGAAATCTATGTACCTTCCTTTCAGTTTTGCTGTGAACCTAAAACTGCTCTAAAAAATAAAAATGTTCTATATCTTGATATGGTAGTGGTTACACGGGTGTATATATCTGCCAAAATTATACTTTAAATGAGTACATTTTCTTGTATGTAAATTATACTTAAAGTGGATTCTAAATGAAATGAAGGACTACGCTGACTTGCTGTCTGCAGAACAAAGCAAAGGATATCAAAGGAGGCTGCAGGAGGAGGATATACAGTAGGTGAGAGGTAGAGGTCATTTGGACTTTGGCCGTGGAAATGGAGAGAGTATATTTAGAGGTAAAATCAACAAGACTTGGTGACTGGTTGAGGGTGAGTGACAGAAGTGTCAAGAACACTCACAGGGGTCTGACCTGAGCAATCGGGCAGAGAATGGTGGGTGCGCGGTCTTCTCTGAGCTAGGGAACCCAAGGGGAGAAGCAGTCTTGGCTGGAAAATCAGTTTCTGTTCTGGATTAGATGAACATGAGGGGGTTGTGAGCTATCTCCGTGGATATGTTGATTCTGCATTCTGAATTTGAGAGAGCCTTTTGTCTCGGGGGGAAACTGAGTCAAGGGATTCATTCACAATATACAATATTGGTAGGGTCAGATCCGCAGAAGTGCTCCAGACTCTCATCTGCTGGACAGCCCCATCGGAGCCAGGCAGTCTCTCCCTCCTCCTGGTCTTTTGTCATCTTCCATGGATGAGCAGGCGGCTGACCTTTCTGAGTCATTTGGCAAATTCCAACAGCATCCTCATCTGAGACTCTCTGGTCTCCACCGGGCAAGATCTGAAGACCAAGCTTCATTTGGACTGGAGAAAAGGGTAGTGAAATTCTAACACTTAGAAAGCCAGGAAAAGGAATGCCAAGGCCCAGATACCTACTCTAACAAATACAAAGCGTGCCGAGCCCCTAGCAAACTGCACTTCCACAAATAACACCATCGCCTTGGGGAGCAGCAGAGACATTTGACGGGGCCGCAGCTGTGCAGAGCGTGCTATTTAAAGACTCAGCTTTTGCAGCCCAAGGATTCTGGGCTCCGGATTTGATTGGAAGGCGGAGAGAATACAGCAAAGATGGAGGAAAGAACCAGATTTGGGGGAAAACATCTCCAGGTGGTTGGCTGCTGATGTGAACCCTGAATATGTTAAATGAGCTCACTTTAATAAAATTATGTCTATCCATCTCTCTCTGAGTAAATTAGATGTGTTGATTCGTGGAAAGCCCTTGGAATAGTGTCCAGCACATAGCGCTTACTGGGGGGAAACTGTCATTATTATCATTCTCTCTCCAGCTACCTACCTATATATATATATATATATGCATATATATATGCTCAGGGATGGAGAAATGCTCGTCTATAATGATATGTTACTGCTAAGTGGTAGGATTTATTGTGATTCCATTTTTAACTCTCTTCTTCGTATTTTTCTGTAATCCTCGAGTTCTTTAAAATGAACATATATATTTTGCAAAAAAAAAAAAAAAAACACAGGTCATTTTTCTGGGGAAAAAAGTAAAGGCTCTGAATCAGACTTCTTAGGTTTCAATCTCAACTCCACTGCTTGGTAGCTGTGTGGCCTTGAGCAAATTATTTACCTTCTCTGAGTCTGTTTTCTCCTGTATAAAAGGGGGTAAAATGATGTTGCCTACCTCACTGAGTGGCTACCAGAATTAAATGAGATGGCCTAGGCAAGGAGCTTGGTGTGGTACTGGGCAGAGAGTAAGCGCGAGCTGAATGATGAGTGCTGATACTAGCAGGAGAAGGGGTGGCGGCTGTGTTATTTCCTACCTGGGCAAGGACCATGTTCTGTTCACCCCAGCGCTCTTGGTACGTCGTAGTGACTCTGGAAAGAGTTGGCAATTTAGCTGAAGCCACCTCAGGCATCGGCCTGGGAACATGTTCTGTCAAGGAACAAAAAGGATGAAAAGTAACCAAGGACATTCCCCCTCAAGGTCAAGGACTGGGTCCTTGTGGCGACTGGAAAGCACAAGTTATTTCTCCAAAACTATTGGGGGTCTCCAGAGAGATGAGGTCCCTAAAGGGTCCAGCCATTGTTTTCTTATTCTCTCATGTGATGGCCAGCCAGAAGCAGGGGCCATTGCTCTCCACGACCCACGCTGTTTTTCATGAACTGTAGGCAAGGCGGTTCCATGAGAATTTCTAAGAATGCAAAATCTCAAGTAAACAGTTGTGGAGAAACTGTGGCCATTGACCCATTGACTGTGTGTGGGGGTGTGGGGGTGTACTGGGGTATGGCATTCTTTGTTATATCTAAAACAATCCTTCAGAAGGAAAGAGTCCTTCCTATATTTTCTAAATGCCCTACAACAAACAGGTTTTTGTTTTAAAACATGAAATAAAAACTTAAAGAAGTAACAATAAAAACCTTAAAAAAATCATATTCTTTGTAACCATGGTCCCAGGAATTTGGTGTATGCATGGTAGATGCATTCTCTTGCTTTCTCCTTCTATCCCCATAGGACGCAGAGTTTTGTTAAATGGAACAGGGAGAATAGATTGTGCCTACAAACTATTCCTATTGTTTGAGTCTGATGAGCCTCAAGTTATCCACATTCACATACAGAACGTTGACAATAACACTGTTTTATTAAATCCATTAATTCGACAAATATTTCTTGAGTACCTGCTATGTACCAAGCACCATTCTAGGTGTTTGTTCGCTGACTCTGGCCACCCTCTGTTGGGGGGCTCCCACTAAAGGAGAATGAAGGAGATACTGGAAATGAGTGATGAGGAGACACAGCAGATGTGGTGTGGCTCTGGTGACTACAAAAGTGACAATGTCAGCTACAGTAAGTCTGACCCTGAAAGTGACAGTGATTTGCGAGTATAATAGTGAAAGTGACTAATTGGGCAGTAACAAGGACAGCTGTGTACCCAGTAGGGGCCTGCTAAATATTGGCTTGACTATGCGGCGGTGAAAGTAGCTAAGTGACAACGACAGTGAAAACAACCTGAAAGGGTGACAGCTGGGAACACAGTCCAAGTGCTATATTGTACAGAACTGTTTGAAGTTTATTGTCATTGACAGGGGTCGCACGTCGGACAGCGACAGTCAAAAATGATGGACCAGATGACAGCAACAATGTGAGTAACAGTTCTGCCCAGTAGATTGAATTTTTGATTAAAAACGGTGACAGAGTGGGGTCAGTCTGACAATGACAGCTCTCAGAAGGAGTGAATATTGACACTGTGGAGTAACAGCTGTAACCACAGAGGGAACTCGGCATTGTACTGAGACAACTGGATCTGGGCGGCACGACTGGCAGTGACAGAAAAATTGGCTGCATGTCAGCGACAGAATGACAATGTGAGGTTCAGTGGGCCAGCGCTGATGTGACAACTTGTCTGATACTGTCTGGGTCTGACTTCATCTGTTTGGCTGTATGAGGGTGACAAGAGGAGCTCCAACGTGGAACGCACACTGTGCAACAAGCTGTGAGACAGGGAAACTGAGCAAAAGAAAACGTGTATTTCCCCCAAAACTCCTAAATCTAAGATTGGGAGGGAGGGGCGGGATGCACACGCCTTCAATGCCCACGATTGGTCGACACGTGGTCTGTTAGCCCCTCCCGTGCGAGCGGCGCCAAGCCAGTCCACCAACGAGGAGCCTGGGGACGCGGCTCAGGTCACGTCTCCGCCTTGCACGTGAACGTGTTTTGAAAAATATAAAGAAACCTTTTGTCTCTGCTTGAAGGAAGATCCTAACCCTAATGCTGCCCCCGCGAGGGCCCGCGGAACCCCATTAGAACTTTACTAAGGGAGCGTGGGGACGCGAAGGAGTGGTCAAGGGTCAGAGGTCAGAGAAGAGGTCAGCAACCGGCTGGCCCCAGGGTCCTAGCATGGATGGAGCGCGCGCGCGCGAGACGCAGGCCCCGCCCCCCCGCGGGCCCGCCCCCAGCACGTCACGTGACTGCGGCGCGCGGGGCAGGCCGGGCAGCCCCTGCCTGCTCGTACCCCTTCCGCGCCGGCCTCAAAATGGCCGCCTTCTGGCGTCTCTGGCGCTGTTGAATGGAGAAAGCTTTATTGTTCCCTTCGGGCAGGAGTGTTCGTGTCCTCTATGGCGCTGTCAATAAAGACCGGCAGTTTGAATCGGTGCTGAACAGGTAACCATAGAAACGGAGCCGGGACTCAGCGCGGAGACCCCTTTTGCAGCTGAGGGCCGAGAGGCGCCCCGAGTGAGGGGCGCGCAGAGACCCTTCCGCGTGGCCAACCCCGCCGGGCTCTGCCGAGTCCCAGCCTCCGCCTCGCCTGTCCCCGGGACGGGGACCCCAGGGCGGCCCGCATCCCTAGCACCGACATGGATTATCGTTAGGAGTCTCCGGCGGGGGCCGCGGGGCCCGGCCTGGAGGCTCGGTCCGGCCCGGTCCCCCCCTGGGCCCGCCGCCCGGCGCGATCGGAGGCGTCCCCCTCGCCGCCGTGCTCGCAGGCTCGTCCCTTCCCGCCAGGCCCCCGTCCAGGCGCCGGCGAGTCAGGGCCCTGGGCCAGGCCTCCCCCCGCCCCTCCCGCTCTCGTCTGCCCGGAACTGAGAATGGTGTTTACTTTTCTAAACGGCCGGGGGAAAAGTAGACTATTTCACTTAATTCCTGACAGTCACATGAACCCAAATCCCGGTGTCCTGAAATGAAGTTTGGAGCACGGCCGTGTGCGTGGTTGACGCGGTGTCTGTGGCTGCCGTCCTGCTCCGGAGCCGAGCGGAGCGGTCGCGACAGCCATCGCCGGGCTCCGATGGCCGGGCCCGCAGCGCGAGAATGCTTTTGTGGGCCTTTCGCAGAGAAAGCCTGCGACCCCTGCCCCAGACACAAGTAGACAACGCAAGGTCGGTGCTGTCCTTCAGCGTCGCCTCTGCTTCTTCTCACCCGCTGGGAAACTCGGCAACTGAGCCCGCACCTGGACCTCTTTATAATTTTTTTTTTTTTTTGCCCTGGGAAAGATTTGCCCTGAGCTAACATCTGTCCCCGATCTTCCTCTTTTTGTCCTCCCTGAAGCCCTAGGACACAGCTGTATGTTTTGGTTGTAGGTCCTCCTAGTTCTTCTCTGTGAACCGCTGCCACAGCGTGGCTGCTGACAGTCGAGGGGTGGGGTTGGGTGCTGGGAACCAAAGTGAACTTTAAGCACCAGGCCATCAGGGCTGGCTCCGGAGCTCTTTAGTTGACCAGACACTCTGGCTGCCGTGACCTCTTCTGGTCTTATTGATTTATTACTCCTAGTGGGAACTGTTTTCCCTACTTTGAGTAACAATAATACCATCCACTCAGCGCTTACGAGATCCCAGATGCTTTATATGCATCCACACAGCCTTGTAACGCTTTGTGAGTAAGCGCGCCTGTGTCCGTTGTTGCGTTAAGAGGAGGAAGCTCGGATTCTGAGAGGGTTATAAGCTACTTAAAGGGGTACTAGGTTCGTCCTTGGGAGCCCCCCTGCCTGGCGACCCGCCTGTGACTGCTGGGACCTTATTCTTTCAGATCTCTCAATCTGGGACTATTGGTTCTTTGGATCGAATCCAAATCTTTGTATGGTTTATGGAGATTTAATTACAATCTCAAAATGAAAACTCTCTCTACGTGGCTAATCATCAAACTTCTGCCACACCCCGCTTTCTAGTTTAGATGTCTGTCTTCTATGGCGGTCTTTCCCAAACCTAGCTGTTCGTCACCAGTTTAAGTAACAAATGGTTTCCAAACACTGCATGCTTGCATGCATGCGTTCATTAATCATTCAGTGCTTGTTGAGCACTTACTGTACACCAGGGATGATTCAAATCCCTGGAAATATAGTGGTGAACAAGGTCAACATGATCTCTGCCCTTCCATGGAATCTGAATTCTGTTGGGGCTGAGACAGGTGCTATACTGGTAAACAAAGATAATTTCAGATATAGCTGGATGGTATAAATACAGCTGTCAGAGTGTCATAATAATAAAATTAGTAGTTACTGTTTATTGAGTGATTCTCGTGTGCCGAGGACTGCACTACGTGCTTTGTTTACATGGATTATCATTTAATCCTCACACCAACACTATGAGATAGGTAGTATAAATATTTTCATTTTTAGAGATGAGGAAACTGAGACTCAGGAGAGGTGTCCAAGGTGACGTAGCTAATGCATAAGGGAGCTGGGATCTGAACCCAAACTGCTCACACTCACCACCCTGTAGTAGTCCATCTGTTTACGTGTTATCTGTCCTGCTGGTTTGGGAGGTCCTCGAGGGCAGGGATCACACCTCACCTGCTCTTGTGTCAGCTGCTAGCCAGTGCCCGCAATCTGGCATTTGGTCAATATTAAATAAACAAATCCAGGCCATTCACTGAGCAAATATTTGAGTGCCTGCTGTGTACCAGGCACCACTGTGCTAGGCCTTATGGTTACCGGGGTGAGCAAGATGGACCTGAAACCTAGTGCCTGAGACAGTGAAGAAATAAAGTTATTCCAAATTGTGGCAGCTGCTGTACAGAAAACAAAGCAGTGCTGACCTGGGAGACCACCTTTCACCAGAACAGGCCCAGAAGGTCCCTTGAGAAAGGTAGTGTAAGCTGAAACTTGTTGAGTGACAAGGATCCAGTCCAGCAAGAAGGGGAAAGAGAGAAGCTGGGAGGAAGAATCTTTCAGCAAGTTCAGAGACTGTGAGATGGCACGAACTCGGAGTGTTGCAGAACTGGAAGAGGCGAGTGAGTGAGTGTGGCTCCCAGTGCTGCGCTCCGAGTCCTGACCCTGAGCCCAGGGCTTACTGCCAGCAGAGCTGCGTGCTCTGGACCAGTTACAGGTTAATTGTCTAGTCTGTCAGATGTAGGTAATGGTACCTTCTCAAAGGGCCGTTGTGTGTTTTCTTCTTGTTATACATATTGTTGAATTCCAATTAGAGAAAAGTAACCAAATTTGGCCCCAAATGGAAACTTATTTAAAGTGGTAAATAATAACAAAAATCCAGAAGCATGTTACAGATGGGGCGGGGGAGGGAGAGAGGGAGGGAGTTTCTATGTGTGAGGGGAAGGCAACAGATCTAATTTTTTTCTTAATGTTTCTATTAAGAGAGGAACTTTTCCAAATGGGACTTAGTTTTTTTAAACCAAATTATCCAACTTGTCTATGCAGAGCATTTCTCATCATTTTAGTGTTCTAAGCTTGAGACCATTTGTGTTCCTCTGTGGCAGACGTGCATTTTCTTAAGGCGTTCTAAGAAAATGATAGGCTTCTTCTAGTTGGTGGTAATTTTAAAATTTGTTTACAAATAATTTGGGTTTCCTCTCAAAGTTTTCAAAATAACGTTGCATACTTTCAGCAGAGTGTTGAGTGCTTTAAAGCAAGTAGCAGACTTTCTGAATAGGTAAAATTAAGGTGATGTTTGGGCTCAAGAACTTGAAGAATTACAGAGGCGGTAATAAATCGAGCGCACTGTGTAAGAAGATCAGCAATGTCAAGTTTTGCTTTAAACTGTCTCCAGTAACCATATTGCACATGTCATCAGAAGATGGAATCCAGCCTAGCAAACGGAGCAAGGAGCTGGACAGAGAGTGGCATGTTAATGCAATGTTAAACAACAAGCCTTGAATTACATTGCTATTTTCGGGTTGGGTGGGACCCTCACATTTAAACTATTGCAGTTTTACTCTGTGATTTGAGTCCGTTGGGTTCCAGTAAAGAGTAGGTGGCAACACTAGCTTTGAAGGATGATGTGAAACTGCAGGAAGAGCCAGGGCATACCAATTTGTTTTTCAATCTATTTTATTTCAGTTCAAAGCATCATTGCAGACAGGCAGCGCAGGAAAACAAGCCACACTTTGGCAATACTCAACTGCTTTTGGAGATTGAGGAAGACTGAGCATAACCAAAGTGTGGCTTGTTTTCTGGACTGTGTCTGTAAAGATGCTTTGAACTGAAATAAAATAGATTGAAAAACAAATTGGTATGCCCTGTTGCCTCATACTGAGTATTTGCATTACCCTTCTGGAACACTGCCTACCAGCACCCTGGGGGAAGGCAGTGACCCCTCAGCCTCTTTCAGCTCTTCAAGAGAGTGAGCTCTTTGATTTTCACAAGGAAATTGAATTGGGGTGTATGGTTTTCTGGATCTCCAGTAGCCTGCCATCTAAAGCCGTCATCTTGATGGTGTGAAGAAAGCAAGCTGTAACCACAAAGAGGAAAGAATTAAATATTAAGGGCCTTTAAATTCAGAGATGAGATTGTCAATTTCTTTAAGTCGTGCAGTATTTCATTTGCAGAAAGCATGCGATTTTAAGACTGCAGCCCTCGAGGGAGAGAAGGGTAAGGAAAGAAAGTTACCTTTCCTTACATTTCCCTAATGTTATTTAACTCCATATCTTCAAAATCATGACATCAAGTATTTCATTTCCTTAGATAAAGTAAATACTACGTGATAGCTGATCCACACAAGGCAGGGATTGTTAATCTGGGGTAAATGGTCGAGTTGCAAGGGACCCACGAATCCTTTGAATTTGCCTGCACGTTTGTATGAATGTCATTTTTGGGGGAAAGAGAGCCCGTTACTTTAATCAGATCTCAGAGGGATCCTTGACCCCTCAAAAGGTGCAGAGCCAAGAATGAAACGCCACGTCTAAGACCACTGGACGAAGGCAGTGATGAGAATCCCCCTGAAGCCAGCGCTCCTTACTGCTCTGTGGCCTTGACCTCAAAGATTTGAAAGTGTCTGTTCAGCCTTTGTTTCCTGTCTAAAGTGGCCAAGCATAGTTGAATATGGTGTATGATACAGATATGCACCCAGTGAGGCGCTTCAGAAATGCCTTCGAGATGGTCATCTGTCATTATTTTACATGAGACTGGCGAAATGGGACATATTGTCTCGGGAACCTCCTTAGCAGATGCCGTGGTTGTTTCTTCTGGCAGGTGAGAGGAAGAGTGGTAGAAGCCTAATTCTTTGGCTCTAGGCGCGAACTTCTTGCGGATGGAGTCAGCTCCTGAGAAGAAGGAAGGTAGGGTTAAAAGGGAGAGAGGGATGGAGTCAAGGAAGCAGAGACAGAGCAGTAAAGGAGGAGAGGACGCTTCCCCTGCATTTGTCCTGGAGTCCATCTGTGACCGTAAAGAGCTGCTGTTGTGAAACCAAACTTATCTCAGCACTTAGCTAATACTAGGACCTCTGAAAAAGTCAATGTATAGATGTAATTTCAGGTTTTATTATACCTGAGGGGAAAAAAAAGGAAGGAAATATCTTTTAAATGTGTATCTTAAGATATTTTGTAAAAATGGGACCTCAATAGAAAACTGCTGTAGGCCACAGCTTGGCCCACAATTAGTTGCTTACGTTTAAACATCAGAGAGTTTAAGTGTCTGACCCCTGGAGGTGTGTTCATGGGTGACCCCGGTATAGGCCCTAGGGTCTGGTTGTGGGACAAACAACAGAGGATATTTTATGAAGAAAAGGGCCCACGAAAGTTGAGGGAGATGAGAAACAAAGGGTTACAAGTGTAAATAATTGCCTTTGAGGCTGCAAATATTGGTTACTTGCAGGTTTTTAAAAAAAATATTTTAAAAAAAGCGAACAGTAATGTGATTCTTTTTCTGACTTTGAGAAAGTTTTAGGAGGGGTAATCTACCTCTGTCTCATCTGTTTCTCAGCCTTCTAGGACTGGCCTGACTGTTGGGTCTTCCTCCTTGACGCCTTTAGCTCCTTGTCCGAACCTGCTCTCAAAGACCGTGTCAGGGGCTCTGGCCGCAGCGAGCCTGCCATTTCTCTTCCATCTGGTACTTCTCTTGGGTTCCTGGTCTCAGTGGATGGCTCCACAGAGTCGCCAAAGGCAGAATCCTGGGAGTCGTCCCCTGTTCTTCCCCTTCTGTCAAGCCACCACCCACCTTCCACCTTCCCCCCACCAATGGCACATGTTTATTTAGGCTGCAAGCTGTTGATGTCCCCTCTTCTTGGTTAAAGCTGGTATAACCTCTTGTCCTGGATTACTGCAATAGCCTTCTAGCTCGCCAGCGGGGCTTCCAGTTTGGCTCGTCTCCAGTCTGTTTTGTACACTGTTGCCATATCTTTATAAAGCACAGCATGTGCCTCCACACTTAAAACTGCAGGCTGCTTGCCTGCCCGCGCGATGGGGCAGTTCCTTGGCTTGGCATGTGCTGCTCTCAGGCTCTGGCTGTGCCTGTCTCCAGCCTCATCTCTTAGCACCCTCTCCGCTTCCCTCTCACCCTTCTACTTGAGCGCCAGTCATTAACGCTCACTGGGCCACGGGAACGTCATCCTTCCCAGATAAGTGGGCGCACTGGGGCTTTCAGGCTGCTCCCTCTCCTTAGATTTCTCTGGCCATGCTATTAGCATGGAGCAACGCTGTTATCTACGCTGACCATTGGATTACTGAATGCTTTAGTTTTCTTTGTGGTTCCTTTTGTCCTTAGAATATATGCTACCTGAGATGTATAGTCAAATACTGCCCTAAAGTCACTTGATGTAATTATTTTCTCTGTGTGATTATGTCACCAACTTGATAAACTTGATAAACAGTTAGGCTCATTTGTTTTAAACTTTAAGAATTACTTTTAAAACTCTAACTTTGGAGCCAGCCCTGATGGCCTAGTGGTTAAAGTTCGGCGTGCGCTACTTTGGCAGCCAGGTTGGTTCCTGGGCACAGAACCACACCACTCATCTGTCAGTTGCCATGCTGTGGTGGCGGCTCACACAGAAGAATTAGAAGGACTTACAACTAGAGTATACAACTATGCACTGGGGCTTTGGGGAGGGGGAAAAAGAGGAAGATTGGCAACAGATGTTAGCTCAAGCTGAATATTTCTGTGCAAAAAAAAAAATCTGATTTTTTCCCTACTTTTTCTCCCCAAATCCTCTCCTGTATATAATTGTGTATTTTTTTAGTTGTGTGTCCTTCTAGTTGTGGCATGTGGGACACCGCCTCGGCATGGCTTGATGAGCAGTGCCGTGTCTGCACCCAGGATCCAAACCAGTGAAACCCTGGGCCGCTGAAGTGGAGTGTGTGAACTTAACCACTTGGCCACAGGGCTGGCCCCTAATCTTGTTTTTTAACTATGAAAACTATTTACATGGTTTCAAAATCAAAACTATCCATCAAAGTACATTCACAGAAGTTTTTATTTCATACCTGACCCCTCTTCTCTATTTCTCTTGAATTTTGGGGTTTTGTCAATTTGTTAGGTAAGAAATAATATTTCAGTATGGTTTAAATTTGTTTTCTCCTTTTATGAGATACAGGATATCTGCCCAATGTCTGTGGTATTTTAAGTTGCAAAAGTATTTTTTCCAATTTGTCATATGCCTGACTTTACATGTGTTGTTTTATTGCTGTACAAAAGTTTTACATCTTTATGTAGTCCTATTTATCAGTCTTATAGTATATTGCTTTAGATTTTAAGTCAAAGTTAAGAAGTTGGCCCCATTCTTAATTTATGAGGAATTAATGTTTTCTTCTAGAATCATATATGATTTCACTATTTTTTTTAAACCTCTAATACTCTGATCCATTTGGAATTTATCTTGGCATTTGGTTTGAGGAAGAATCCAATTTTATCTTTTTCCCATTGGCCAGCCAGGTGTCCCAACACTACTTATTAAAAGCTATTATCTTTTCTCCACTGATGTGAGATGCTGTCTTTATTGGTTACTAAACTCTTCTGTTGATTTGGGTTTCTTACTGGATTTTCTGTTTTGTTCCATTGGTTTGATTGTCAGTTCATATGCCGTTACAAAACCATCTTAATTTTAGATGTTTTATAATTTGTTTTAATATCTGGAAGGGCCAGTTTTTCCATATTGCTCTTTTTTCAGGGTTTTCCTGCCAGTTTTTCCTTGTTTATTCTGCCATATGAACTTTGTAATCAGTTTGTGTAATCTCAAGATGAAACAACTTGATGGTATTTTTATTGAGATTACGTTAAATTTATAAATTAGTTTAGGGAGAAATGATGTCTTTATGATTTTGAGTCTTCCTATCCAAGATGATGGTTTGTCTTTCCATTTGTGCAAGGCTACTTTTGTGATTTTTCAGGAGAGTTTTATGCTTTTCCTTATATAAATTTTGTATCCTTCTGTTCTGCTTATTAGATTTCATTCTTATCTTTGTTTTTCCTTTGTTTTTATGCTTGAGGAAGATTAGCCCTAAGCTGACATCTCTGCCAGTCTTCCTGTATTTTGTATGTGGGTCGCCAGCGCAACATGGCTGCCGATGAGTGGTGTAGGTCTGCACCCGGGAACTGAACCCAGGCCGCCAAAGTGGAGGGCACCAAACTTAACCACTAGGCCATGGAGTTGGCCCCATTCTTAACTTTTTAAAAAAATAAATAATTTCTTTTAGAATCCCTCTAAAACTTCTCAGAGAAGTTGTATACATCCTTCTTTATATAGTTTGTATGCTCAAAACGTTTTGCATATCATTTTGGATGGTTCATATATACCCTCCTCCAAAAGCCCGTCCTGTTATATTGTCCCCTCAAAACCCTGTTATATTTCCCATTCTCAGTACCTACACACGGTGGGCTGTCAGCATGCATTTGTCAAATGGAATGAATAAAGCAGTAAGGGGAAAACAAAGTGGATGAAAGAGTGAGAACCCCTTAAGACCTGTGTTTGGAAAGGTTGTCCTTGTCCAGACGCCCAGATGTTCCTAAGTCTGCGGTCTGCAGCTGTTAATTCACTGGCTCATGATGTTTTGTTCTCCTCCTTACTCCCATCCCAGAACTGTAAAAAACACCATGTTGATAATGATAGTTACCATTTATTGAACACCTACAAGGTGCCAAGCACTCTACTAAGCATTTTCTTTGGGTGTAATCCTCACAGCAACTAAAGTAATAGGTACTGTTAGCCCCCTTTAAAAAATTATTGTGGAAATTTCAAACATATAAAAGTAGGCATAACATTATGAGCTCCTATATACATGTTAACTCCATTTCACACTTGAGAAAACAGGTTTTGAAAGGTTAAGTAACTCAGGGTTGCAAAGCTAATCTAACGTTTAGAACACAGCTCTTTTTAGCTCTTTGTTAAGGTTATTTTTCAAATTTTAAACTCCAAGTGACCAGAGAAAAGCAGAAGCAGGAGATGGTCAAGAGTCACTCTTCTAAACTCCAGCTGGTGGTATGTTGGTCTTCCCTTCTAAGTCCATCACAAATATTTCTCTCAGTTCTACTGTTGGCAACCCCTAAGCCCTCCATTCTCTCCCTCTTTACTGCTTATAGGCTCTACTCACGCCTTCCCTTCTCTTTGCCTAGTTTTATTAGAGCAATCTGATATTAGTTGATTTTTAAAGACCTGCCACTGTTTTGAGTACCTAGTTCCTAGCATGACGTCAGGAACAGAGTAGGAACTGATAAGTTTAAATGACAGTGAAACTTGCAGCTCGTACACATTTAGCCCAGAGTTTGATGTGGTACTATAACTTCTGAATGATGCGCTGAAGCCCTGGCAGTGATTAAATTTGACCACCTTAGACACAAGCTGCTCTTATAGCTAGCACTCTGCTGTCAGCTGCCCTCAGTTCCAGTCAGATTCAGACCAGAGGGAGACTGTCTAAGGTCAAGGTCCAAGACAGCAGAATAATTGGCCCCTAGAGTTCTGGATTTTTTTCCTGGGCAGCAAAAAGTTGAGGATGAAATTTTCCATGTCTTCTTTGAACATTTTTGAGCAAATACTCTGGAGTCCCGTAGGCTCTTTCCTAAAGTTAGAGGCAATAGAGAAGTTAGCCTCTTTTGCATTTTTTTTGTTAGCTCCTTAAGTTAACCTCTTGTCATACTGCCTGTTGATGGATGAGAGAAAGATGGAGAGGAAAATATTTCCCGCTTCCTCAAAGACAAAAGAAAAAGCTTACGGCACTAGGAGGAGAGGAGAATGGAGTTCATCCATGACCAGCACACAGAGGTGTGCTCACGGCTGGACGATCTGTGTAATACTGCAGGGAGTTGGGGGTCCATAGTCTCTTCAGTGCTTCTGCTACTTAACTGCAAAGGGATAAGAAAAGAAGGATTTTAAGCTGAAAGTGGCCTCTTCCCAGCTGTGCCATAAGCTCCTTGAGAGGAGGGTTTTGCTGAATTTCTTCTCTCTGTAGTACCAGACCTCAGTTAAGGGCATTTGGCTGAGTTCAGCAAAAATCTGCTGGATGGACAAGCATAAACTGTCCACTGACGAGGCTGGAAAACGGGGACCTGGAGCCCTGTCCCCCAGCGGCACTATTACCGGCTGTAGGGCCTTAGACAAGTGGGGGCCAGAGTAATTTGTGTGTGGTACCTTACATAGCAGAAAGTCAGTGGGCTCTAAATAAATGTCATCTGCTCTTACTTAAAAACCACTTTATTTGCTGTGTATCTTAGCAGTGCCTCTGAACAGAGAAGTTACCAAAAAAGTAGGAGAAAACCTCAGGGATCAAGAGCTTCAGTGCTTTTCAAATCCCCAAGCTTGGGCAGTGTCCGGTGGCATAGGTTCTGGCTCTGGAGTCAGACAGCCTGGGCTCATTTACTGACTCTGCCCCTCACTGGCTTTGTGACTGGGGCAAGTCATTTAATCTCTCTAGGTCTCCACTTTCTCAGTTGAAAGCGGAGTTAATAATAGGAACCACCTCACAGGTTTTGCAAAAATTATATAAGGCCACCCATGCAAAGAGCTTGACACAGTGCCTGGGATACGATGAATCTCCATCAGTGTCGGCTTTTGTTGTTAGGTCGCTACCATAACCCTTCCAAACCCTTCTTTCTTTTTCCCCTTTCCAAAATGTCTTCCTCGTTGCCTTCCACTTAAGGTATAACTCTAAGACGTAGGTAACAGGAAGACTCTGATTTCTGCCGTTAGTGAACTGGAAGATTTTAAACCACTTCTCAAGGCCTCAGTTTCTCCGCCTACAACCGAGGAAATTGGACCGTGTGACTTCAGAGGTTCTTTGTACCTCCTCTTAATTTTCAGTGAGTTTAAGGCTTTGTGTGACGTCTCTCAGATTACGGCCCCGCACTCTGTTATGAGAGGCCTCACCCTCCCCATGTTCTCTCCATTTCCCGGCTGACTCCCATCCCAGACCAGCTGTAGGAAACTAGCAATGTGGTTGTCTGTAAGTTTTTTTCTTTTCAAAAGAATTATACAATATTTGACATATATAGGAGATACATATATAACTTATATAAGTGATGAGGCAGCATGATTAAAAAAAAGTACATCTGTGAACTGATCAGCAAACCTAAGAACTGTAAAAACAAGTATTTTGGCAGGTATATTTTATGCTTTCTTTCAACATTTAATGAGTGTTTACAGTGTTACAGGAAATGTCCTTAGGTGTATTGACTCATTTACAGATAGTGGCTTATTAATGCTTACAACTACCCCATGAGATTCAGCACTAACATTAGCCCCATTTTACGTGTTTACGTGCGAGGAAACAGGTCCAGAGAGTGCAGTAACTTGCCAAAGTCATCCAGCTGGGAGGGGCAGAGCTGCGATTCCCCCCCGGGGCTGGTTGTCTCTAGAACCTGTGCCCCAAAGCTTGACTGTTGAGCACACAGCCTCTGGGGTCACAGGCCTGGTCTGATGTTCTTTAGTTGCCTGAGCCCTTTAAATTTTACATTAGGCGGTTATCTTCGAATTTGGAATTTGGTGCTGTGTTACTGTGTGGTCCATATTTATTCCCTGCTGAAGAAAAGTGTATTCTCGTGATCAAGCTGGTGAAAACCTGGAGCTCATCTGTGTTGTCAGGTCAGAGCAAAATGCCTGTCAGTGCCAGTGACAAAGCCAAGGGGCTTTTTAGCGCCGCCGGAGAGGTGGATGTGAAAGCACTGAAGTGCTGTTGCTCCTGGAGACTCTTGACTGCCCTTGAAGAGTCGCGTTAGGTGTAACGCAGGCACCGTCCCCGCTCGTTGGACGAGTGGGTTGCTCAGGAGATTGGGGTCTGGCCTGTGGAGAGTCCTCTTGGAGGAGCCGCTGATCAGGGCAGGTAAGTCTCCCAGAGCCTCCTTCCGTTACCATGGCCTTGAAAAGTCACGCATTTCTGTGAATTAGGCAGAAGATAAGAGGACACAAGCAGTTCGTTATGCCGAACATTTTGATGTTTTGCCTCATTGCATTTTGTAGAACGCCTCAAAAGAAGTTTCATTAGAAGTTCAGAAATCTGGAAAAAGAAATTAGTTGAATGTAATGGTTCTTACAGGAATCCGATGCTAGCTGCCACTTTTGAGATGTGGAAAACAACCTTTCTAGTGGTCCTTGACCTGCTGTGTCTGCCTCCGTGAGAATCTGGTGGCGAGGTGGTGGTAGTGATGATGATGGTGATAACGATAGCGGCTGGCAGCTGATTAATTTATTGAGCACTTTCTGTCTCCAGCATGGAGAGCTGGTGCTTTAGGTGTGTTGCTCATTTAATCCTCCAACAACCCAGCGAGAGAGGTACTATTCTTGCCCCTGTTCTGTAGATGAGGGAGCTGCACCCATGCAGGTTAGGGGATTTTCCCAAGGTCACACAGTTAGTAACTGGATGTTCCAACTTCACACCCAGGTAGTCTGGCTCCACCTCCAGCCTTTAGCCATTAAGTTACGCTGCTGCTCATGACAGCTGTGGGCCCTCTCCCCTGGCAGTGTGCAGTTGGGCAACACTGCATGTAATTTAAAGAGCACATGGACTCCTCTTCCGCTTCCCAGGCCATGACTCAGGTTCAGACCCACCCGAGACTTACGTGAATTCCTGTGGGCAGAGATTCTATCTTATTTAACTCTGCTTGGTGCATAGTAGGAGCTAAATAAATGTTTAATGAGTGAATAGTATATTGGAAATGACACTAGCTTTGAAGCCAGATAGACCTACCTGGGTTTCTATTTTTAAATTTCCTGATTATAAAAATAATGAATGTTTACTAGAGAAAATTTTGAAAGGTATGAAGTAGAAAATAAGTCCTCCATAATGACACTACCTAGGGATAACCACTTTTAGCATTTTGATGTATTTTGTCTTTTTTTTTAAATAAAGATTTTTATTTTTTTTCCTTTTTCTCCCCAAAGCCCCCCAGTACATAGTTGTATATTCTTCATTGTGGGTCCTTCTAGTTGTGGCATGTGGGACGCTGCCTCAGCATGGTTTGATGAGCAGTGCCATGTCTGCGCCCTGGATTCATACCAACGAAACACTGGGCCGCCTGCAGTGGAGTGCGTGAACTTAACCACTCGGCAACAGGGCCAGCCCCATATTTTGTCTTTTTTAATGCAAATGTGTATATGCATGTACTTATATTTCTAAACCCAGTTGGAATTATATATACGATTGCGTGCTGGTTTTTTCCCTTTTAGTATATTGAGAGCATTTCCCCACGTTATTAAAAATCTTCAAGAGCCTAATTAAAAAAATTTATTTAGGCCAGCCCGGTGGCACAGTGGTTAAGTTTGCACATTCAGCTTTGGCGGCCTGGGGTTCGCCGGTTCAGATCCTGGGTGCGGACCTGCGCACCGCTTGGCAAGCCATGCTGTGGCAGGGGTCCCACATATAAAGTAGAGGAACATGGGCACGGATGTGAGCTCAGGGCCAGTCTTCCTCAGCAAAGAAAAAGTAGAGGATTGGTGGCAGATGTTACCTCAGGGCTAGTCTTCCTCAAAAAAAAGTTTATTTAGATATAATTCACATACCGTACAATTTACTGTTTTAAAGTGTACAATTCAAAAGTCTGTGTAACTATCACCACTATCTAATTCTAGAACATTTTCATCACTCCAAAAAAAACCCCCCATATCCAGTAGCATTCACTCCCTAATCCCCCCTCCTCCCAGCTTCTGGTAACCACTAATCTACTTTTTGTCTCCATGGATTTGCCTATTTTGGACATTTCATGTAAATGGAATCATACACTACATAGCCTTTTGTGTCTGGCTTCTTTCACTTAGCATAATGCTTTCAAGGTTTACCCATGTTGTATCACGTATCTGTAGTCTTTTTTTTTTTTTTTTTTTTTGAGGAAGATTAGCCCTGAGCTAACATCTGCCACCAATCCTCTTTTTTTGCTGAGGAAGACTGGCCCTGAGCTAACATCCATCCCCATCCTCCTCTACTTTATATGTGGGACGCCTGCCACAGCATGGCTCGACAGGTGGTGTGTAGGTCTGTGGCTGGGATCTGAACCAGTAAACCCCGGGCTGCCGAAGCGGACTGGGTGAACTTAACTGCTGTGCCACTGGGCTGGCCCATGTAGTCTGTTTCTTTTTTATAGCTGAATAGTATTCCATTGTGCAGATATACAACATTTTGTTTGTCCCTTGAGTTGGTGGACATTTGGGTTGTTTCTATTTTTTGGCTGTTACGTATAATGCTCCAGTGAATATTAGTGTGCAAGTGTTTGTGTGAACATGTGTTTTCATTTCTCTTAGGTATATACCTAGGAGTGGAATTGCTGGGTCATATGGTATCTTTATGTCTATCTTTTTGAGGAACCACCAAACTCTTTTCTTCAGTGGCTGCACCATTTTACATCTCCACGGGCAATGTATGAGGGTTCCAATTTCTCTACATCCTTAGCAACACTTGTTTTTTCTGTGGTTGTTTGTTTTATTATAGCATCCCTAGTGGGTGTGGAGTGGTATCTCATCATGTTTTTTGTTGTTGTTTTCTTTTTTTGCTGAGGAAGATTTGCTGAGCTAACATCTGGGCCAGTCTTCCTCCATTGTGTATGTGGGTCACCACAACAGCATGGCTGCCAACAAGTGGTGTAGGTCCACACCCGGGAACTGAACCCAGGCTAGCAGAGTGGAGCATGCTGAACTTAACCACTAGGCCACAGGGCCGGCCCCAATATCATTGTGGTTTTGACCTGCATTTACCTAATGACTACTGATGTTGAACATCCTTTCATGTGCTTATTTGCCATTTTGTGTATCTTTTTTGGAGAAACATCTATTCAGATCCTTTGTCCATTTTTTAATTGGCTTATTTGTCCTTCTACTGTTGAGTTGTAAAGAGTTCTGGATACAATATTCTGATATACTGTATTTATATGTTATGGATACTAGACCCTTATCAGATATATGATTTGAGAATGTTCCCATTCTGTGGGTGGTCTTTTTACTTTTATGATAGTGCCTTTGATACACAAAAGTTTTTAAATTTGATGAAGTCCAGTTTATTTTTTCTTTGATTACTTGTGCTATAGGTATCATAAAGAGAGCCTAATTTTTAACGGCTGCATAGTATTGCATAATATGACTATATACCATATTTACCTAAAAATCTCATATTGTACATCTCAATTGCCAGTTTTTTACCATTAATGTTATTGCTCTGAATATGGTGTACATAAATATTTCATTATATCTCTAATTATTTCTGTATAGATAGATTCCTAGAAGTGGTTCTAAAGGTATAAACATTTTAAAAAATTGTTTTTCTTCTATAATAGGCTTCTCGTTCTTTTTTATTAATCTGTAACTATACAACTGACATGTAAACATATTCTGGTAAAACATTTGAACAGTGCACGTAAAGTACAGCCCCTGCCCCAGAATTCTCATGTCTCTCCGAGGACATTTGTTACAGTTCTGGGTGAGCAGATTACTTACTCTGTTACTTCCCTGAGAGATGTTACCAGTTCATACTTCCATAGGCGCTGAGTGGGCCCCTGTCTCACTGCTCCCTTCCCTGCATTATTAATGCGAGTAATACTTTTATAATAATAGCAGCTATCACTTACTGAGCGTTTACTGTTGACAGGCACTTTGCTCAAACAGTTCAGATGCATGATCTCATTTCATCTTCACATCAAAACTGTAAAGACGTTAAGACTCACAGCGATTAAAGTGACTTGTCTCAGGTCACTGAGTAAGCGTTCCAGTTAGGCTTCAAACCGAAGTCGGCCGAGTCAGGGGCCATGGTCTGAAACCACTGCTTTCCAGTTAAATATGATCATCGCAAAACTTTTCCAGTTTGATTGCCTCCAAATAGTACTTATGTGTAAATTTGTGTTTCTTTATTTATTCATGAGAGTGAACTTTTTTTAATCAGTTTATTGACATTTCTTTTGCAAATTATGTTTTTTTGTTCATTTAAAGAAATTTAAATGTTAATATTTTCCTTATTGATTTGTATGATCTTTCTATTCTAATATTAACTACTTATTTTTCATATGACATGTTCGCTGGTTTATCATTTATCTTTTTATTGATTTTTTTTGGGAAGTTTATGTCTTTATGTAGTCAAATCTGTTGCTCATTTGGGGTTTTCTTCTGTTTCCATCATGCAGAGAAGGGCCTTCTTCATCCTCAGCTCAGCTAAGTATCCATTAATGTATTACTTTTTTTTTTTAAAGATTTGCTCTGAGCTAACATCTGTTGCCAATCTACCTCTCTCTCTTTTTTTTCCCGTCCCCAAAGCCCCAGGACACAGTTGTATATTTTAGTTGTAGGTCCTTCTAGTTCTTCTGTGTGGGGTGCCGCCACAGCATGGCAACTGACAGACGAGTGGTGTGGTTCCACGACCAGGAAATGAACCTGGGCACCCAAAGCAAAGTGCACTGAACTTTAACCACTAGTCCATCAGGGCTGGCTGTCATTAATGTATTATCTTTTAAATATCGTAGTCACTTAAAGAAAGTTTTGTTTTGTATTTTTTGAAATCATAAATCCACCTTACAGTTGTCCCTATGACAATGGATTGGGAAATTTGCAATTTTGTATTCCCTGAGATATGTTTGGGCAGTTTTATGGCTTGAGGATAATGATTTTCTCATTGAAAGAGCTACCAATGGTTGATATTAAAGTAACATTCGAAGAAAAAAACAGTGAATGTGCTGTGTAACACATCTGGTGCTACTGGCTCCCAGTCTATGAGACGTATAGGAAGCCGCCGCCACTGGGGGCCTGTTGTGTATACTTAGGAGTTTGGTTTTTTGGTTCAGATACTAGCTTAAAAGCCCAGAAATCTGGGTCCTGGATCTGGCCCTACTATTACCTAGATACATGACTTGGCGGGTCACTTAATTTCTATCAATTTCTTCATTTGTAAAATGATAGGGCTGAATTACACAGTCTCTAAGGATAATTCTAGTTGCAGAATTCTCTGACTGTTATTATCCTTCTGATCAAGAATCATTTCACGGGGCCAGCCCCGGTAGCCTAGTGGTTAAGTTTGGCATGCTCTGCTTCAGCAGCCCGGGTTCAGTTCCTGGTGTGGACCTACACTGCTTGTCAGCCATGTGGTGGTGGCGAGTCACATGCAAAAAGGGGAACGTTGGCAACAGATGTTAGCTCAGGGCAAATCTTCCTCAACAACAAAAAAATCATTTAATGTGTGTTTGGTATTGGTAAATAATTTTTTAAAGTTTTAATTAGTGATTTGTGGCAGAGTGTCCTGAAGGAAGGCAGAGTGACAGGTGAAAGCAGTACATGGGAGGAAGGAGAGAGCGAGGGAACAGAAGGAAAGGGAGTGAGGACTGGATTGGGTGTAGCCAGTGTTGGGTAGATGGCCCAGATGGAAGTTAGAAGGTGGGTAAGTTTGAAGTGGGATGAGACCTTCACTAGGCTTAGGCTCCTTGAAGGAGGAGTGGTTCTGATCTGCTGTAGATAGATGTTTGGAGCACCGAAAGGAAAGCTTGTGGGCGGGGGCAACAGGAGGGCGCACCTTGTATTCTGAGAGTGACTAAAAAATTAGCACGCAGTCAGTGCTATTAGATACCCGCACAAGGTTACCTCAAAGACAAAGCTGAGTGCAACTATGTCAAAAGAGAGACCGAGCCAGAGAAGAGTCCAGGAACTCGGCGAAGGATGGGACAAGATGATTGTTGGTTGGCAGTGCCCGTGCAGTGTACATTGACCCTCAGACTCTACCTGCCCCCATTCCGGGGCCAGGCATTTCCTTCCATGGCAGAGACAGATGCACAGGCTTCCAGTGAATGTTGGTAGCACACAGTGTCTTCTGATTCCTAAAAGCCTTTCTGATGATACTCGATCTTGCCACTTGAATTTTTTCACAGATAACTGCAAAGAGTAGGCATATTTCACTAATGAGTGAACTAATAAATTGACTTTCTGACTTATATTTCTTCTCTTTTGAGTTTAGACAGTGTTATCCAACCTCCCTAAGTCAAATTAACTGTGGGACTTTTACAGGACAGAGTGTTTGTATCTGCAAGGTTGACAACCAGACTCGACCTTTGGTAAATTAAGTTCAAGCCATCAAGGGAAGTCTCTTGGCAGCCAGCCCGTCGGCGGGCCTGTTCCAACAGTGCTCTTTCCCAGATATGCATCTCCATCCATTGTTCAGCAGAGACCAGCAGGAGAAACAAGGCCCCTCAAATGCAGGTGCACCTGTCAGGCCATCCAGCAGCACATCTGTGTCTGTGAGAGAAGTTGAGGAATGATAGCACTGAGCTCAGAAATCCTGTCAAGACTAAGGTAGTCATTAAGAACAGGGAGCCAGGCAGATCTGCTTTTGAGCTCTGCTCAAGCTTAGGAGCTGTGGTCTGGGGCACGTAGCATAACCTTGTTGGACATTAGTTTCCTCATCTGTGTTAGGGACAGTAATAGTATCTACCTCATTGGGGTGTTAGGGGAATTAAACAGGAAAGGGTATGGACACTGCTTAGCACAGTGCTGGATGTGATTACATCATCGAGCAGTCGATCACTTTGCCAAAGGCTCTAAAGAGATTCAAGGATATGAAAAAGAGCTGAGACCAGTGGAATGGGCCAAAAAGATGTTTTAATCACCTCCTCTTCACTCCATTGATGAGGGAGGGATTCCGAGCCTAGGGTTATGGGATGGCTGCACACACAACGTTGGACACTGGCAGATGAGATTGACAGCAGGTTATTAGGCACATGCACTCACAGCTCCAGAAGACACAGCCAGGCACACAGGGTTGCACTCTGGAGCCGAGTGAAAAAATAGGAGCTGTGGGAGGCTGGCTTTGTAGTATCAAGAGGGTGGGGTGCCTCTTGGTTTCTGCCGGAGGATGTGATTGGCTTGTTTGAATAATTCTGGGGGCTGGCAGGGAACTGCAGCCCACTGCTCAAGGATAAGCAGGAACTATACCCGGTCCCTTTGATGAGGAGGATTGTTTGGCTAGGGGACCTTGTTCACGGGGGCCGAGCGGGTGTGGAGTATGTGGTTAGGCCATTTGAGGCCCTCCTGATTTTACCAGATATCAAGGCAGCACATAATACTGAGCCTTAATTTTAGACTTTACACCATGCAAGAGAATACAGTCCCTGAAATGATATTTAATACGGCTTTCAGAGGGTCTGGGTAGAAAGCTATGGAAGATTGTAGAGTTGTCTGATTCTGTGGGGGAAGACAGATGGTGTAGTGGCTGGAAAGGAAATGTCACAGTAGGTCGTATATAGTGTCACTGTATTCAGTTCAGCGTACATCTATTGATTGGCTGTACCGTCCTGGGCCCTTCCGAGGCTTCCCCAGTTTCAGTGACCACTTCACTCTGGATGAGGAGCGGTTTGACCCCTAGTTACTTTGACGGCAGCGAGGGAAGCAAGGCTGGGTCTGGAAGCCCAGGTTGCTGACGTGCATGCTAAAGGAGTTTGGATTGGTGCCAGGCCACAGAGCGATTCACCTAAAGGCCTGGTCATTGGAATCCTCCACATTTTGTAGGTTTTATTCCCACATCTATTCTGGAGTTTGTTTGTTTTTGACTGGAGCAAGGGCAGGTGCAAGAGAGAAGGATTTGAGGATGACCTGTCACTTTTTAGAGATGAAGGGTTGCTTAAAACATATTTGATAGCAATTAGGTGTGAAAAAATGTGATTTAAGAACAAACAATGTCATATTGTGCTTAGCTATTCAGAGGGTTCCTTGGACCAAAAGCATCCGTATCACCTGGAGCTTATTAGAAATGCAAAATTCGTTCCCCACCCACTCCTCCTAGATCAGAATGTTTTCTCTGACAAGCTGCCCAGGTGATTCTTATGCACGTTAAAGTTTGAGAAACTGTTCCAGTGGATAGAAGGGCAGAAGCCTTAGGCTCAGGCAGACTCACTTAAAATCTGTTTCTCTCCTGATTTGCTCCATGATCTTTGGCCTCTTCCTTAACCTCTTCACTATCAGGACTTATTTTTAGATTGGGTTTAACTATCCTGCTGGGTTGTTAGTATTAAAGGAGGTAACATGTAAAAAGTGCTTAGAAACATAGTAAGGTACTTAATTATTAGCAGCTCTTATTAGTGGTTATTTGATAAATAATACCTTTGTGTAATTTGATAGAATATGAAAAGAGAGAGCAGGATATCATTAGAGCTAGTTCTGTCACGAGATGCAAATTGATAATTGAGAGAAGTGTGGTCTCCTGAGCCAGCGGGGCAGTGGATGTGGTTGGCTCGCTAACCAGTTCCCTCAGGGTGAGACTCTAAGTGTATTTGTTAAGTAACCAAGAGTTGACACTTATACTTCTTAGTGGCCGCTGAGCTCTTGGAAGGGAGAATTATCTGCAGAAGTGGTAGCTAAGTCTTGGCATCCAGTGAGGCCTTTGCATTATAGAGGAAAGAACCATGGCCTGAGAATTGAGACCTGGGCTCAGTTCTGCCCCTTGTTAGCTGTGTGGCCCTTAACAAGGCATTTAACGTCTCTGAGCCTTATTCTTCATCTGTAAAACAAGGATAAATGGGATGCTGAGGTGTGAATCCCAGTACATAAACAAGGTATTATCATCTCAGCATCATTCCACTTGGTATGTACCGAAGAGCTCACGAGACAGCCTCCCAGATCCCCAAAGGTGAATTTTATGCCTGATTTGGCTGCTTTCAAATCTTTAGTCCTGGAGTTCTTCAGATCTGTTCTGGCTACCTGGATTTCTCAAAGACCAGAGTGTACCTTAGGAATGTACCTTAGGAAATGTACCTTAAGAATGTACCTTAGGAAAGCACAGGATGTTTGGGTATCTTTAACAAATCTCAAGGATTGGAACAGTAGGAAACCAGCATTTGGGATGAAATGGTGATGTTAGTGATAACATTAGAAACAACAATGACGATACGTCTGAAAAGATACTACCATGAACCCAGGAGTGTCAAATACAAAAATCTCCATCCCTTACACTATGCATTGCTGCCTTTTACACCCTCAGTGTAAGAGAGAGACCAAATGACAGCTGCTTTTGAACTTGAGAAATCTGGGCCCGCTAAAAGCTACAGTCACCCTTTTCTAACCTCACCAATCCTCCTTGCGTTCTCAGAAATAATTGCTGGTGGTTCTCTTTTAACTGAGCTGATTCCTTAGATACCTTACATTTTAAATCATCTTTTTGTGTGTAGCAAATGCCCCATTTCTTGTCTCTGAATGTGTGATCTTTGCTCTAATTATGTTGAGAGTGCCTCTTATTTCACCTGACTCTGGTTGTTTGCGAGATACTAAATAGCCGCAGGGTTAAAGCTGACTCAGATCAAAGAGCAGCTCAGCCTCTCAGGACCTCAGTTTCCTCCCTTAAAAAGGGAAGAGATTGGACTAAGGTCATTTGGTCATGCGACAAGAGTACGTGATAGATAAAGTAATGAACTTCTGTTTGCTGAAAGCAATGAATAGAGCTCTCCAAGGTCCCTTCCAGCTCTCTGGTTCCAGCAGAGCCTAGGCATCAAGACAGAAGTAAAGATTTTATTCAGGAGATAGAGATTATCACTAGCAACAGGAAAAAAAAAATACTTTAAGTAGTTAAGAGCCAGACCATAAGAGAGATGTCTCAGACCCTGAGATAGACGTGCCCAAATGGGAGTGCAGAATTGTGAGGCCAACCAGAGTAGAGGAGGCTTAATCAAGTGTTAGAATGTCTTCCCCCTTGGATATTGGAATACGGAAATCCAGGCAGAGGGGTGTCCAACTTCTGGTCCATGGAACTGCAATTATTTACTGGTAGACAATGTATATAGGATGCCTGTTCTTCCTTCCCGTTGCTAGTCACTTTTCCCTCTTAGTCCATCCCACCCATCACTGACAAAGCTCTGCTTTAATTGTGCTGTTTCTATTTCAGAAGCTCCTCCCTCAAAGCAGGTGTAAGTTCCTCTGCTCATTTTCTGTCCTCCCTAACCTAGGCAGCCTTGTGCTCCACACTTGCGTTTACATGGGTGTTTTTGGAGACCCACCATAGCCAGCCCAGTGATGATGGCACCTACTTATTGGATGCCTTTCCAATGTCAGGTGCAGTGCCAGTTGCCTGTGCACATACATAATTTCCAGCATACATGCCCAATGTGCCTCTTCTGGAACTGGGTTCTCCCTCCCTCTTCACCTGGCCTCTTGAAATTGTACCTAACTTGCATTTACCAGCTCCAGCCCTTTCCCTTTTCTTTCCACTCGCTGAGATCGATCTGTTTTTTTCCCTTCTCTCCTCTTTTTCCTTTCCCTCTGCTTGTCTCTTGTGGATTGAGTCCTTTTAAGAGTTCTGTTTTCCATCATTCCAGTTTGGGTCAACTTTATTACAAACTCCCTGTGGACAAGGGTCTTGTTTTATATTTCACTTGGCTCCCACACAGCACCTAGCCATGTGCTGAGTAAACAGTAGGCAGTTGATCCATACATAAATAGTTATTGGCTGACACATGTGTATTGCTGGCTGAGGACGTATGAGAAAATAAGTACAGTAAATTGGGGAATGGCAGGTCCAGAACCTGAGGCACAGAAGAGAACCTCTTACCCTGCAATAGTGGCAGCAGAGGCCCTTGAGTGAGTGCCTTCCTAAGGACATTGCCAGCAGCTGTGGCATTCACAACGTCCGCTTTATTTAGTGAAGCCGTGTGTGTCGAGACTGCGAGTCTGCACTGTTACAGCCCTCTGCTCCTGACAGGGATTCCATCTCTCCTACTATGACTTAGTTTTCACACTTGCGTTTTCCAGCTTTTCTCCTATGTGCAACTGTTGTCTCTTTGTAACTTAAAGAATCCTCAAACTTGCAAATCCTTTTTGGAAGTAGACGGAATACAAATTTAAATAAATAAATAAATAAATAAATAAATAAATAAATAAATATTCTTTGTGCTCCTTTTAGAAAGCTGGCCTAGTTTCCACTTTGTGTTGAATTCCCATTGGTGTTTTGGGTCATTATGCAGCACTTGGTTCAGCCAATTAAGTTTTTTCTTTCTAAGTATCTTTATTCTATATCAGTATAGGCTTTTCTTGAGGCTTTCATATTGTTCCTTTGAGGAACATCTCTCTTTCTGGTGCTTTTTTGTTGCTTAAATGTTCTTCCCTTGGGACTTTTGACAATTTTCCCGAGCCTAGCAATTTCGGTAAGTGTTTGATAACATAATTTACGTTGCCTTTCTACGGGAGTCAACAGCACTTCACCTAGAGATTCCAAGATGCAGTGTGCCGCTGGAGTTTCTTAACTCTGAAAAGCACACTTTCACGACGTTCTATCTAGTGCTGTATTCTCTCTCCTGCATTTAACTTCCTTGCAGAGGCGGTTAGGAGGAAACACAGTAAAACATATTAGAGGCTTTTACATTTTAGTGGTGAGATCGGGAAAGTAGAGTTTAACTTTCCTCTATAGTACATTTCAGTAGCCCCCAAATCACTAGTGTATCCCTCATGATTATATATTAGATTTACTTAATAACAGTATTCTGTACATGAGAGTGATCTACAAAGATTGTGTAATTTGTTTCTTTACAGATACTTCAGCTGTCATGCCAGATGCCTAGTTCCAAAACTATTTAATGAGGCTGATTCACAGTCTCTCTTGGTTGCCATAATAACAGCTAACACAGGTAGTATTTACTACATGCTCGTCCACTTAAAACAGGGTATAAACATACCCACACATTCTCTTATTAGCAACGTATAGCTGGTTTTTGAAAAATCTAATCAGAGAATCTCTCTGCCTTTAACAAGAGAGTTTAATCTACTTTATTGTGATTACTGATACATTTGGACTTATTGCTACCATCTGGTTTTCTATTTACTACACTTTCTTTGCCTTCCTCTTTCCCTATTCCCCCTTGCTATTGGATTAATCACAGTTTCTTTATTCCCTTTTATACCTCTTGTTTGCAAATATTTATTTCGCTTCCATTTCCTTATATCCTTACCTGCTGTCATACATGCTTCACTTAGACACTAAAGGCTAAAGTTAATCATTATTTTTGTCATCCTCTTGACTCTTAGAATACCCTAACTCTGGTTTCCCTTCTCTCACCTTCCATGTTATTGTTGATTTTTTATTTCAGAGAGGCAGTGGATTTTTGAGAATACAGGCCTCAGAGCCAGACTGCCTGAGTTTGAACCCAGCTCTTGCACACACTAGTTGTGTGACCCCAAGTAAGTTATGTAACCTCTCTGTGCCACAGTTTTCTTATCTGTAGAATGGAGATGCTAAGAGTACCTACTTCATATGGTTGCTGAAGGGATTAAATGGGTTACTATAGGCAGAGCATTTAGAACAGTGCCTGGCACATGGTAAGCATTCGATAAGTGGTAGCTGCTGTCAACTGAAAAAGCAAATTCACCAGTTATTTTACCCTCGAGACGAGTTTATTTTGGAATAGCCAAAAGAATTGCAATTCCAGATGTGCTTGCTATGGCGAACCGTAGGCATATCCTGAGAACAAAGGAAGGGGCTCGCCTTTTTTTAAAGCGAAAGGGGGAGCAGGGACGGGCTGTTCTAAAGCAAAGTCCACTGGGGGACAGTAACAGTGCAAGGTGGCAGCGTCTTGCCATTGTCGGAGCTGCAGTGTTTCTCACTGGGTGGACTCTTGCCAGGTGAGGGAGAAATCACCCTTCTCTAGGAAAGTAATTGTGCTTCTCTTGAGGTGCAAGCGTCCGTGTCCTCCTGTTTGGAGTGACTGAGGTGTGTGAGAGGGTGCGAGGACTCCTCCTACAGGCCTTCCTGACTCTGGTTTAGCTGCATTTTCTCTTACTCGTTTCACACTACTATGCCTGTCATGATTCTACCTTGTTTTTAACCCCCACTTCCCATACTCATTTTTAAACAGTCAGTACATTTTAGGTATACCAACCCATTTCTTAATTTCTTTTTTATTGAGATATAATTAACATTGAGTTGAAGTTATAATTAACAGTTTAAGTGTTCTATTCGAAGAGTTTTGACAAAAAGCTACTCTTTAACCACCACCCAAAATAAGATGTGGAACATTTCCATTCCCCCAGAAAGCTCCCTTGGGTCTCTTCCCAATGTTCCCTTCCCCACACCACCCCCCACAGCCTCCACAACCATTATCTGATTTTTATCACTGTAATTCGTTTTGCCCGCACAGATCTTCCTCAAGTTATGGTGCTGTTAGGTCGATAAACCCATCATGAGTTGAAAATATTCTAAGTTGAAAGTGCATTTAATACTGTACACCTAACCTGCTGAACGTCACAGCATAGCCTAGCCTACCTTATCTGTGCTCAGAACAGTTACATTAGCCTACAGTTGGGCAAAGTCATCTAACACAAAGCCTATTTTATAATAAAGTGTTGAATATCTCATGGAAGTTATTGAATACTTTACTGAAAGTGAAAACCAGAATGGTTGTGGGAGTACAGAATGGCTGTAAGTGTACCAGTTGTTTACCCTTGTGATCGTGTGGCTCACTGGGAGCTGCGGCTCGCTGCCGATGCCCAGCATCACAAGAGAGGGTCCTACTGCTTATCGCTGGCCCAGGAAATGATCAAAATTCAACATACAGTTTCTGTTGAATGTGTATTGCTTGCACTCCATCATAAAGTTGAAAAATCGTAAGTTGAAGCATTGTAAGTCAGGGACCATCCGTATTTCTATTTCCTATAAATTGAGTCATCTATGTGTACTCTTTTGTGCCTGGCTTCTTTGACTTAACATAATATTTTTAAGGTTTATCCATTGTTGTTGCATGCATCAGCAGTTCGTTCTTTATTGTAGGAAACCTCCACACAGTTCTCCCAAGTAGTTGTACCATTTACACTTCCACCAGCAATGTATGAGGGTTCTAGTCACTCCACATCATCACCAACATTGACACTTCCACCAGCAATGTATGACGGTTCTAGTCACTCCACATCATCACCAACATTTACACTTCCACCAGCAATGTATGACGGTTCTAGTCACTCCACATCATCACCAACATTTGGTGTTATCAGTCTTTCTGATTTTAACTTTTCTAGTGGATAGTTTAGCAATTTCTTTGCATGCTACTTGCTATTTTTTCTCACATTCTATCCTTTCTTTCTGGTTCAGTTTTCTTCTTAAATTCTTTCAGTGACAGTCTGTGAGTTTCTTATCTTTGTTTTGAAGATGATTTTATTTCAACCTGGATATAGATACTTTGTTGATTCTTATTTTCCTTATTATTTGAAAACTGACTCCATTTCCTTCTGACATCTGTTGTTATTAATGAGAAGTCTGTATCATCCCGTTGTCATTCTCTTCTAAGTAATATCTTTTCTCTTGGTTTGCTGACAATTTCTTTTTCTCTGTGTCGTTGATATTTGAAGTTTTCATTCTGAAGACTTGTATCTGTCTTTAATTCTAGAAAATTCTCAGAAATTATATCTTCAAATTGCTTTTCCCACATGTTCTCCATTGTCTCTATCTGGAACACCTGTTAGATGCACGTGCAACCTTCTCATTCTGTCTTCCATGTCCCTCAACCTCTTTTTCACATTTCTGGTTTTTTTAACTCTCTGCTACCATCTGAGTAATTTTCTCAGACATCTCTTCCTAATCACAAATTTTCTCTTTAGCTGTATCTAATCTATTTAATTTATCAACAGATGAATTTCAGCGACTTAATTTTTTTTCCTAGAAGTTCTTTTGGTTTTCTTTCCCACATCTGCCTATTCTTTTTCCATGTTATCTTCTTCTTTAATTATGACTTCCTTTCGTTTTACCTGTTTATTAAAATGAAACAATTAATTAATAGAATTTTTCATAGTATTCTATAATTTTTACATTTTTCAATTCTTGGGGATGCTATTTGTGTCGTTCCTGCATCTAACGACTTTCCTTTGTGGTGATTCATTTCCTGTGACTTTTTATTTTTATTTTTTGTAATTTTGGGGTGGTGCAGGGAACCTCCTCATCTGTGATGCTCTAGCATTTGTCTTTCTGGGCAAGGCCCGTCTTGTTTGACTTTATTTTTCTCCCTCGCCTCCAACCCCTACTCCTGTTTCCCTTACCCCTCCAGGCACCTACTCTAATATGTTTGGTAAAATGTGTTTGGCTACCTATGTAGCTTTATCTTATATATAGGATTGTTGTGATTATGTGTTTTTAATTTACATAAATGGTATTATTCTCTAGATCTCATTCTGCTGCCTTTTTTTTTTTTTTGCTCCACACTTTATTTAAGATCTATCCATGTTTCTGTCAGAATAGCTGGTTGTTGCTTCTTTCTAATGTACTATATTCCATAGTATACATCCTGCACATTTACATCTGTTCTTTTAGTGATGGACGTCTAGATTGCCTGTCATCTTCCTGCTACCAAAAACAATGCCCCAGTGAGCTTTATGGCCATGTTTCCTTATGGACCTATATGAAAATTTTTCTAAGATATGTACCCAGGAGTATAATTTCTGGGTCATAAAGCATATATGCACAGAAAATTCCGCTAAATATTACCAGAATGTTTTTCCAGAACAACTATATCAATTTATATACTCACCAGTGGTACCCTAGATTCAAATTCATATTCTACCACATATTACTTTGAGACCTTGGATAAATTACTTAACCTCTCTGGGCCTTAGTCTCCCTATTAGTAAACGGGGATAATTACAGTATCTGCTTCATCAAATTGTTGACGATAAAATGAGTTAATGTGTATAAAGCATATTCCTGAATATAATAAGCACTTCCTGAATATAGTAGACATCAAATAAATGTTAGCTGCTATTACTGCTGTTATAACAACTGCTATTACTTGTTAGCAAATTAAGTAAGCCTCTCCTCTGAATTGCCTAGTTATATCATTTGCCCATTTTTTTCCCCTTGGATTTTAATTTTTTCCCCATGATTTGCAGGAATTTCTTAGATGTTCTAGATATTAATTTCTATTGCCTTTAAACTTTGCAGCTGTTCTCTCTTGTTCTGCCGTTTGTCCATTGTCTGTTAATCACGTCTGTAGAGCTTTTTGACAGGAATCTTTAATAGCAGTATACAGTCATGCATCCTTAGGCAGTGTCGTCGTTGTGCAGACTCGTAGAGTGCACTTACACACACCTAGATGGTACAGCCTACTACACACCTGGGCTATATGTTTACTGAACCTGTGGGACCACTGTCGTGTATGCAGTCCGTCATTGACTGAAAGAAACATCGTTATGCGGTGCATGACTGTAGTCGAATTCATCTCTTTTTTTTTGGCTTTTGGGGCATTGTTTAAGAAGTTTCCCTGTCTGCTTGAAGACGCCCTGTCGCACTTCCTCCTGCTAGGGTTGAGAGATTCACCTTTCACGTTCAGCTCTTCCTCGTATGGTTTGCAATAGTGAGCTCTTTTCTGTGTTTTTCTTTTTCCCATTGTGAGTCTCTGTGTCTTAGATTATGAAGTATTCCAGTTTTTTCTGTGCATGTCAAAGACCAGTTTTTTCGCTGATTTCTCAGCTCAGGATTCCTGGATGATACAGAGTACAGATTTGGATCCTATTCCTCTGGTATAGCATAGGCCTACATTTTAGATTTCTTGTGAGTGCCTTTTCCCCTACTCAAGGCCTAGATAATTAGCAACGTTGGTTGCTGTCCTGAGCCAGTGACAGGTTTTCAGACCGCCTATCAAGGAGGATTGCTGTTTGAGGCTCTGGGCTTTGTGCAGTGGTCTCAGTTCCCACTCCCCCACCTTCTGCCTCCCTGAAGCTGTATTTCCAGGCTCCATGTGAGCATTAATGCTTTCTCTTCCAAGCCCAGGGCCTGTATTGGACTTTGAAACCCTTATGGACCGCCATGGTCTCAATTCCCACTCACTGATCCAGCTTTGATTTTGATTTCTCTTTCATTTCAGGTACCTGGGAATTTCCTTTTTTTTTTTTTTCAGCTTGACTATATATTTTAAAAGCATTTTTGTTATGTTTTATCCAGCATTGTCTGTGAAGTGGAAGGAAAGGTCCGTTTACATCAACTCACTGCGTCATCTTGCCAAAAGTCTGGTCTTTAATTAGTATTCCTATTAATCTCAGTAAAATGTCAACTTTCAGCATCGCTAACTTGCATTCATTAAGTAACCCTTGATCACCGTTGAATGTTTGCTGCCTTAACCACCCGCGTTGTCCTCTCATTGCTCAAGTTTATGACCATGTTTTAGTATCTGTGTATGGGTAAGCCACGTAGTTTAGTCCAGCTTCTGTTAACCTCGCTCAGTTGCTATTCCGCAACAGTTATTCTGTTATTCTCTTGTTTAGTTGTTAGCAAAGGTGTGAAATAGCTCTGGCCACAAGGTCCTGTCGTTAATGCTCAAAGCACTTCCCTCTGCATCATTTGATACACCTTCTTATTTTTTAACCTGATGAAAGATATGGATGCTCTACCCGGAAAAATGACCGAAAAACCACCTTTTAAGGAGGTTTTAAGTTTGTCTGAAAATATAATCCCAGTCACTTGTTTCTTATTAGTAAGAATGTTTAAAAAGATGTACTGTATGTCCAGATAAGCCTTTTACTGTAACCCATGAGGCCTGTGACTTGTTTTAGGAAAAAAATCACATTCCATTGATATTATTTGTTCTTGAGAAAAAACCCATCAGTGCCTGTTTAGTGGTTTATGCTTTGTGTTTATTTGCCAATTGAATTCTTGTTCTGATTTTTGATATTAAAATAAGTTTTTTACAAATTTTCAGAATTATGTCCTTTTTTCTAAAGATAGCGCCTACTTTGCCTGTCTTAAATCTTGCAGATTTTTTTCTGTTTTCTGGAAGTACCGGGAGATAAGGGTGTCAGTCCTGCCCCCGCTGCTGCTACTGTTACAGCAAGTCAGTCAGCTCCTGGCCGCAGTTTCTGCATCTGTTTGAAGAAAGTATGCACTTCTGTAATAGAGATACTGAGACGAACTGTACTCAAACAGTAGAGCTAGGTGTTCGCAGAGATCTTCTTTGAGTAAACTAAAAAAATTCTATGAGTTCCTGAATGCTCTATAATGTTAGATACCATGGTATAAATAGGGCTTGGGGTGAGTAGAACTGAAAAACTTACATCGATTTTGGGAAGCATTTTTTAAATAAATGAACTTTCATTTTAGAGCAGTTTTAGGTTCACAGCAAAATTGAGAGTAAAGTACAGAGTTCCCATATAACTCTGTCCCCACACATGCACAACCTCCCCCACTATCCTATCACATAATGATATACTTGTTAAAATCAGTGAACCTGCATTGATACGTCATTATCACCCCAAGTCCATAGTTTTCATTAGGGTACACTTTTGGTGTTAATCATTTTGTGGAATTTCTCAAATGTGTAATACATGAATCCACCATTGTAGTATCACACAGAATAGTTTCACTGCCTTAAAATTCCTTTGTCCTTCACCTGTTCATGTCCCCTTCCCCCAACTCCCGGCGACCACTGATCTTTGACTGTCTCCATAGCTTTGCCTTTTCCAGAATGTCGTGTAACTGGAATCAAACAGTATGTAGCCTTTTGAAATTGGCTTCTTTCACTTAGTAATATGCATTTACGTTTCTTCCATGGCTTGATAGCTCATTTCTTTTTAGCACTGAATAATATTCCGTTGTCTGGATGTACCAGTTTATCCATTTACCTGCTGAAAGACATTTTGATTGCTTCCAAGTTTTGACACTTATGAATAAAGCTGCTATAGACATCTGTATGCAGGTTTGCATGGGCATAAGTTGTGTGTGGACATGAGTTTTCATTTCATTTTGATAAATACCAAGGAACACAATTGCTGAATTATGTGGTAAGGGTACGTTTAGGTTTTTAAGAAACGGCTAATCCAGCTAACAAAGTGGCTGTGCCATTTTCTCACCTCAGCGAGCAGGAGCCCTGGTGCTGTGCATCCTCAGCTGCGTTTGGTGGTGTCAGTGTTTTGGATTTTGGCCATTCTAATGGGTTGCTTTAACTTGCAATTCCCTTATAGCATATGATGTGGAACATTTTTCATATGCTCACTTGCTATCTGTATCTCTTCTTTGGTGAGGTGTCTGTTAAGACCTTTGGTCCATTTTTTAATCTGATTGTTTGGTTTCTTATTGTTGAGTTTTAAGAGTTCCTTGTATGTTTTGGATAACAGTCCTTAACAGAGGTGTCTTTTGCAAATATTTTCTCTCTGTCTATGGCTTCTCTTCTCATTCTCCTGCCATTACCTTTCATAGAGCAGAAGTTTTTTAATTTTAATGAAGTCCAGCTTATCAGTTATTTCTTTCATGAATTATGCCTTTGGTGTTGTGTCTAAGAAGTCATCACCATACTCAAGTTCATCTAGGTTTTCTCCTGTATTATTTTCTATGAGTTTTATAGTTTTGCATTTTACATTGAGGTCTGTGATCCATTTTGACTTAAATTTGTGCAGGCTGTGAGGTCTGTGTCTAAATTTTTTTTTTTTTTGAGGAAGATTAGCCCTGAGCTAACATCTGCTGCCAATCCTGCTCTTTTTGCTCAGGAAGATTGGCCCTGAGTTAACATCCATGCCCATCTTCCTCTATTTTATATGTGGGATGCCTGCCACAGCATGGCTTTGTAAGCAGTGTGTAGGTCCGCACCCGGAATCTGAACTGGTGAACCCCTGGCTGCCAAAGCAGAATGTGCAAACGTAAGTGCTGCACCACTGGCCTGGCCCCTAGATTCATTTTTTTACATGTGGGTGTCCAGCTGTTCCAGCACCATTTCTTGAAATATTATCTTTGCTCCATTGTATTGTCTTTTGTCCTTTGTCAAAGATCAGTTGACTGTATTTTTGTGGGTCTGTTTCTCTATTCTTTCACTGTCTTGGTTCTGTAGTTTTGTAGAAACTCTTAAAGTTGAGTAGTGTCAGTCCTCCAGCTTTGTTCTTCTCCTTCAGTATTGAGGTGGCTTTCTGGGTCTTTTGCCTTGTATAAACTTAAGAATCAGTTTGTTAATATCCACAAAATAACTTGCTAAGATTTTGATTAGGATTAGGTTGAATCTATAGATCAAGTTGAGAGGAACTGAAATCTTGACAATACTGAGTCTTCCTATCCATAAACATGGACTATCTCTCCATTTACTTAGTTCTTCTTTGATTTCTTTCATCAGAGTTTGGGTTTTCCTCATATACATCATGTACATATTTTGTTAGACTTGTCCCTAGGTATTTCATTTTTTTAATTTCATTTTTTGTGGATTTGTATTCATTGTCGGATTTGATTTGCTAATATTTTGTTGAGGAATTTTGTATCTATGTTCATGAAAGATAACGTTCTGTAGTTTTCTTGTAATATCTTTGTCTGGTTTTGGTATTAGTGTAATGCTACCTTCATAGAATAAGTTAGGAAGTATTCCCTCCGCTTCTGTCTTCTGGAAGAGATTGTCGATAGTTGGTATAATCTCTTCCTTAAATGTTTGGTAGAATTTGTCTGCAAACCCATCTGGGCCTGGAGCTTCCAGTGTTGGAAAGTTATTCATTATTGATTCAATATCTTTGATAGATATAGGCCTATTCAGATTGTCTGTTTCTTGTGTGAATTTTGGCAGATTATGTCTTTCAAGGAATTGATTCATGTCATTAAAATTAGCAAATTTGTGGGCATAGAGTTGTTCATAATATTCTTTTATTATCCTTGTATTGTGCATTGGATCTGTAGTGAGAGACCCTTTTTCATTTCTGGTATTAGTAATTTGTGATTTCTCTCTTTTTTTCTTAGTTAGCCTGGCTAGAGGCTTATAGATTTTATTGATCTTTTCAAAGAACCAGCTTTTAGTTTCATTGATATTTCTCTATTGATTTACTCTTCAATTTCATTTGTTTCTCCTCTATTTTTTTCTACTACTTTGGATTTACTTTGTTCTTCTTTTCTGGTTTCCTAAAGTGGAAGCTTAGATTATTGGTTTTAGATATTTCTTCTTTTCTAATATATGCATTCAATGCCATAAATTTCCCTCTGAGCACTGCTTTTGCTGCATCCCACAAATTGTGATAGGTTGTGTTTACATTTTCATGTAGTTTAAAATATCTTTACACTTCTCTTGAGATTCTTCCTTGACCCATGTGTTATTTAGAAGTGTGTTGTGTAATCTCCAAGTATTTGGAGATTTTCTAGCTATCTTTCTAGTATTGATTTCTAGTTTAATTCCAGTGCAGTCTGAGAGCAGATTGTATGACTTCTGTTCTTTTCAATTGGTTAAGGTGTGTTTTATGGCCCAGATGTGGTCTATCATGGTGAATGTTCCATGTGATCTTGAGAAGAACGTGTAATCTGCTGTTGTTGGATGAAGTAGTCTATAGATGTCCATTATATCCAGTTGATTGATGGTGCTATTGACTTCAGCTTGTCCTTATTGATTTTCTGCCTGCTGGGGGATTGGTCCATTTCTGATAGAGGGATGTTTAAAGTCTCCAACTATAATAGTGAATTCCTGTATTTCTCTTTGCCTTTCTTTCACTTTGCCTTACATATTATGATGCTCTGTTGTTAGGTGTGTATAAGTGAAGGATTATTGTGTCTTCTTGCAGTATTGACCCATTTTTCATTATGTGACGCCCCTCTTTTTCCCTGATAACTTTCCTTACTTTGAAGTCTGCTCTGTCTGAAGTTAATATAGCTACCACTGCTTTCTTCAGGCTAGTGTTACCATGGTATATCTTTCTCAATGCATTTACTTTTAATCTGTATGTGTCTTTATATTTAAAGTGGATTTCTTGTAGACAGCATAGAATTGGGTCCTGTTTTTGATCACCTCTGACGATCTGTCTTTTAATTGGTGTATTTAGACCATTGATGTTTAAAGTGATTATTGGTATAGCTACCATATTTGTTAATGTTGCCTATATATTGCCCTTGTTCTTTGTTCCTATTTTTGTCTTCCATTCTTTTGGTTTTACTTGAGCATTTGACGTGATCCCATTTTTTCTCCTTTCTTAGCATATCAGTTATACTTCTTTTTTTAACTTTTTCAGTGGTTGCCCTATAGTTTGTAATATACATTTACAACTGATCCAAGTCTGCTTTCAAATGACACTATACCACTTCACAGGTACTGCAAGTACCTTATAAGAATAAAATAATCCTGATTCTTCCCTCCCATCCCTTGTATCATTGCTGTCATTCATTTCACTTATACATAAGCATATATAAACATAAGCATACATAATCTAATACATTGTTGCTGTCATTATTTTGAACAAACTGTTATGTTAATTAAGAATTAAAAAATGTTTTTATTTTATCTTCACCTATTCATTCTCCAAAGCTGTTCATTTCTTTACATAGATCCAGATTTCTGTTCTTTCTAATTTTCCTTCTCTCTGAAGAACTTGCAAGGCGGGTCTGCTGGCAACCAAGTCTCTCAATTTCACTATTCTGAGAAAGTCTATTTCTCCTTGACTTTTGAAGGATAATTTTGCAGTGTATAGAATTCTAGGTTTGTTTTTTTCTCAATACTTTAAATATTTCACTCCTTCTTTCTTGCTTGCATGGTTTCTGAGGAGAAATCAGATGTAATTCTTATCTTTGTTTCTCTGTAGATAAGGGTTTTTCCTCTGGCTTTTTTCAAGATTTTTTTTAACTTTGATTTTCTGGAGTTTTTAATGTAGTTATTTTGGCATTTATCCTGCTTGGTGTTCTCTGAGCTTCCTAGACCTGTGGTTTGGTATCTGATGTTAATTTGGGGAAATTCTCAGTAATTACTGCTTCAAATATTGCTTCTGTTTCTTTATCTCTTTCTTCCCCTTCGGAAATTCCCATCGCACGTATGTTTTACCTTTGTAATCATCTCAGAGTTCTTGGATATTCTATCCTGTTTTTATCAGTCTTTTTTCACTTTGCTTTTCAATTTTGGAAGTTTCTGTTGTCATATCCTTAAGCTCAGAGATCATCTCTGCCACATCCAGTCTACTGATGAGCACATGAAGGGCGTTTTTCATATCTGTTAGTGTTTTTGACTTCCAGCATTTCTTTTTCATTCTTTCTTAGAATTTCCATCTCTCTGCTTACATTGTCCATCTCTTCTTACATGTTGTCTACTTTTTCCCTTAAAGCCCTTAGCATAGTAATCATGGTTTTTTAAAATTCCTGGTCTGATACAGGCATACCTCAGAGATTGTAGGTTTGGTTCCAGACCACTACAATAAAGCACGTACCACAATAAAGCACGTACCACAATAAAGTGAGTCACACAAATTTTTTGGTTTCCCAGTGCATGTAAAAGTTATATTTACATTATACTATAGTCTATTAAGTGTGCAATAGCATTATGTCTAAAAAAATCAATGTATATAACCTAATTAAAAAATACTTTATTGTTGAAAAATTTCAACCATCATCTGAGCCTTCAGCAAGTCCTAATCTTTTGCTGGTGGAAAGTCTTGTGAAAAACACAGTATCTGCAAAACTCAATAAAGCGAAGCACAATAAAATGAGGTATATCTGTAATTCCTGACGTATCTGACTGTGGTTCTGATGCTTGGTCTGTCTCTTCAAACTGTGTTTTTTGCCTTTTAGTATGCCTTGTAATTTTTTCTTGAAAGGTAGACATGAAGTCCTGGGTAAAGGGAACTGTGGTAAATAGGCCTCTAGTGATGGAGTGATGAGGTGTGCGGGGAGGAAGTCTGTTATAGACCTGTGTTCAGGTCCCGGTCTGTTGGTGAGCCTATGTCCATGGACTGTGGACTTCACCGGTGATTTTCAGTGTTTTTCCCCTTAAGTGGTAACACGATGGCTAGAGTGGGCTGAAGCGGGGTGTTTCCCTTCTCCCAGTTAGGTTAGACTCTGGTGAAGTAGTTTCTCCTGCGGCTCGGCCGTGTTAAGAAGAACAGAAAGCTCTGGCATATTTCTAAATGGCTGCCTTCCCCTTCCCCCTGCCAGAAGCTGAAGGGAATTTTTCTCTGATATTCACTGGGAGAATCCAGTAGAGCTCCTGGAGGTAAAACTCACAAAATTATGACCCTGTCTCTCTGGAGTTTTTAACTCTCAAATTTGTCCACCCTGAGCCTCCAGCAATCTGTCAGTATCAATTTACTTTTCCTATTCTGGGCCTGGTTCCCACGGAGGCTTCTGTTGGTGGGTTTCTGCTCCGGGAAGTTGTGATTCTCTGTACCCACCTGTCTGTCTCTCCAATTTTAGGGGCAGTTTGCCCTGTGACCTCTCTTCTCTGATGGATCTAAGAAGAGTTGTTGGTTTTTCCGTTTGTTCAGGTTTTTACTTGTCAGGGTGGAGTGGTGACTTCTAAACTCCTTACATGCTGTACCAGAAACCGGAACTCAGAAATATTTTTATTTTTCTTCTTACCTGTCAGTTTCAAATGTGGGAAGATAAGGAAATAGTGGTGGCATGGAAAGGGGATCATTGATAATCCTGCTAACAAAGCCAGCCAGTGTTATTTTGACATATGTCTTTCCACCCTTTTCTTAGTGTATTTTTTTCTTTAGACAAGTGAGATTATACAGTTTTCCTGTTGTTGTAAGTTCCACAAACCCAAAACTGAACTAGATGTCTCCTTCCCTAAGCTGTCTTTTTCTTGTATCATCTGGATCATTTCATCATCTGTCCCCACTCACCAAACCAGGAACCTGGGAGTTGTCTTTCTCTTCCCTCACAGCCATTCATACCCTAAATCATGACAGTTACACTTTCTAAATATTTTTGGCTGTGTCTTCCTGTCTCTTCTATTACTACTTCTCCTGAGCGCAGCCCTCATTGATTTTTTCCTGAACTACTGCAAAAATAGAGCCTGTCTCTAGCATCCTCCCCCTCAAATTCTGTACCAATGTCACTTAGATGATACATTTAAAATGCATGTCTAGCCATGAAACTTTCCTGCTTAAAGCCCTTTACACCCTTCAGAGGCTCCTCATTGCCTCTGGGATAAATCTGAGCTCCTAAGCACAGCCCGTGTGTGTCTGTGTGGCCAGAACCCTGCCTGCCTCTCCAGATTCGTCTGCCGACACTCCCTCTCCTGTACTGTGTGCAGTCCCACCTCCGAATTCTCCTCCCCACCACTACGGGATGCTTTCTTATCTGTGTGCCTCCTGCAGCCTTCCCTGCTTGGAATGCCTCTTTTCTGCCACTCTCTTCACCTCATCAGTGTCTGCTCATTTATTAAGACAGGTCAGCTCTTAGCTCCTCCTCAAAACCTTACTCTAACTCCTGGACACCCCTGTTCCCTAAACTGGGTTTCTAGGAGCAAATCTCTATCATTACATTTCCTTCCATTCATTTACTCATTCAACCAACTAACCAACAGTATCTGTGTCAGTCAGAAATTTAAGCACTAGGATACAACAGATGATAGAAAAGTTTCCTCCCTAGTGGAGCTTATGTTCTAGTGAAGGGAGATACGTAATAAACAAGGAAAAATACATGTCAGTAGATGATAATGCTGTGATGAAGAGTAAGAGGGATGGAATCTTCTGAGGTTGGAGAGAAGGTTGCTATTTACAGAACATGGTCAGGGAAGGCCTCACTGATAATCTGGCCTTCGAGCAGAGATCTGATGGGAGTGGGGGAGCGCGCTGTGCACATATGCAAAGAAACCTTGTAGTGAGTGTGCTTGGTGGGTGCCAGGATCAGCAGGAAGGCAGCGTGCTTACAGCAGAATGGGTGAGGGGGAATGGGAGAAGATGAGCTTAGAGAGCTCGTGGCAGCCAGGTCACGAAGGGGTTGTAGGCCATTATAAGAATTCTGGCTTTTGGGTTTACTCTGAGACCAGAAACCAGGGAGGCTTTTGTGCAAAGAAATGACAAGCTCTGGCTGTGTGCTGAAAAGATCGCTCGGACTACTCGGTTGAAGCTAGGATAGGGTAGAGGTGATGCGGGCAAGGGGTGGAGGCCGGGAGACCAGTTAGGGGGTTGTTGCAGTAATGCAGATAAAAGGCAATGGTGGCTTGGACTGACCAGAGGAGAGCCTGTGGAGGTGGTTATAAGTGATTGGATTTGCGATATATTTTGAAGGTAGAGCCAACAGAATTTAGAAAGGATTGGATACGGGGTATAAGAAAAAAATAGGAGTCAAGGATGACTTCCAGGTTTTTGGTCTGAACAACTAGAAGACAGAATTGCTGTGAAGTGGGCAAGACAGCAGGAGAGTTTTGGATATAAGTTTAAGAAACCTATCAGGCCTGCAATTGGAGATATTGAGTAGGTAGTCAGAGGTGTGCATCTGGAGTTCAGAGGAGAGGTGTGAGCTGGAGGTAGAAATCTGAAAGCCGTCAGCATTAGTTGATATTTCAAAGGTATGGAGGAGATGAGAGAAGATAAAAGGTGAGATGACTGAGTGCTGGAGCATTCCAAACCTTAGAGGCAAAAGTGATGCAGAGGACCCAGCAAAGGAAACTGAGAAGGCATGGCTAGTGAGGTAGTCTGAGAACCAGAGAGAGCAAGAGCAAGTGAAAAATGCATTTCGAGAGGGAGGGAATGATGACCCGTGTCCAGTGTTGCAGAAAGGTCGAATAAGATGAGGACCTTGTATTGTAAGTCTCTGTTTATGTATTTCTCTCCTTCAGTTGGCTGAAAACTCGTTGGAAGCAAGAACGCATACAGCAGTGTAGTTACTTACAGCCTTGAAATCAGTGAGATAAAATGGGCATGTCATTTAGTGGCTCTTTTTGCTTAGGCTCGTTCTCTCAGTCCTTCTGAGCTTCAGTCTCATCTGTGAAATGGGGAGGATCTCGTATCTTCCATGAGCCATTGTGAGGATCAAATGAGATCATCCAGATGTAACACTAAGCACAGTCCCATTCATGTACAGTCATGCATCGCTTAATGATGGGGAGACAGTCTGAGAAATGTATTGTTAGGTGATTCATCGTTGTGGAAACGTCATAGAGTGTACTTACACAAACCTACACGGTGTAGCCTACTACGCACCCAGGCTCTATGGTACTAATCTATGGGACCACTATCGTATATGCCATCTGTTGTTGACTGAAACGTTGTTATGCGGCACGTGACTGTGGTTAAACACGTGACAGTTATCATGACTGTTAATTTAGTATACCTGGCACTGTGCCCCTCCCTACTGACCAGCAGTTGTTGAATGAATGAGTGAATTGCCTTTTTATTTGTTTGTTTTAATATTCAAGGCATTTCCCTATGTGCTTGTGAAGTGTTAACATGACATTTTTCGGATTTCTCTAGAATCTAGTACTGATCATCACAAAGTGGATTCTGGAAGAGAGGGAGAGAAGCCCTTGGGCCGAGCTGCTGTGATGGAGCTCCCCAACTATAGCCGGCAGCTGCTGCAGCAGCTCTACACTCTGTGCAAGGAGCAGCAGTTCTGTGACTGCACCATTTCCATTGGTACCATTTACTTCAAGGCCCACAAACTGGTCCTGGCTGCTGCCAGCCTCCTCTTCAAAACCCTGCTGGACAACACAGACACCATCTCCATCGATGCATCTGTGGTGAGCCCTGAGGAGTTTGCCCTCTTGTTAGAAATGATGTACACTGGCAAACTACCTGTGGGCAAGTACAACTTCTCCAAAATCATCTCTTTAGCCGACAGCCTACAGATGTTTGATGTGGCTGTTAGTTGTAAAAATCTTCTGAGCAGCCTTGTAAACTGCTCTGTTCAGGGGCAGGTGGTGAGTGATGTCTCAGTACCAGCCTCAGAGTCCTTCAGGAAGGAATTGGAGAAGCCAGAAGTAGAAATCCTTTCCTCTGAGGGTGCTGGAGAGCCTCATTCCTCCTTGGAGGTTTCTACCCCTCCAGGGGGCCCTGTGAAGGCCGAGACTGAGGAGACTGAGGAAGCAGTCCATACGGTTGCCCAAGAGATGAGTGTGGGTCCTTCCACTGCCCAGGAGCTTCAGGGGACTGCAGACACCCCAGTGGAGACTCCGCATGCAGCTCGAGTTTGTTCCCCCTGCCCTGTTGTACAAGGCTTTAGTGAGGCAAAGGAGACACGCCCAGAACCAGGTAACATTCGTTTAGTGGTTGTTTTGTAATCTGTCCTTCTGTTGTCAGTGACTGGATTCAGTGATCTTTATGAATGTTTTGTTTCATTGATAAATTTACCAAAGACCGCTGTTAGATAGGAAACCAGAATCTAATGCCATACTCCTACTGGGGCATCTTCTGTTGAAAGTGTCTGTGTTGTTGAGTGTTTGGAGTCTGAAGGTGAACTACAGAGCAAGAAAGCAGTATTGAAGTAACGATGTACCGTTTTTGATACTTACCCATTACTGTAACCAGGATGAGAGTGGCGCAAAGGGGGAGGGAGCTGTTAGAGATGCTGTTTTCCATTACTCATAACTGCTGTGCTAGATACCAGTTAGAAAGGCAGTATGTGACTTAAAGTTTCTCAGCTTGAACTTTTAAAATCATTTCAAGGAATGAATCACTGATTGTCTTTTTGTTTTTGTTTTACATTCAGAGTATGAGAAGAAACACTACCAGTTGAATTTTCTTCTAGAAAATGAAAATATCTTCTCAGACGCACTCTTGATTACCCATGATGTCTTAAAAAGACTAGAAGAATGTTCAGAAATTAAAGGTGCACAGAAGGAGGTAGGAACCGTGAGCTTTATTTGTTTGCTAGTTTAATGTTCTAGGTACCTGATCAGCTTCCCATACGGGGCAGAAATATGAAAATGCAGAATACCCCAGGGTCTCAATTTTTTCAAACTTCAATATTTTCTTTGACATGTATTCCCTAAAAGACAGTCTTGCAAAAGTACTAGACACGAAACTTTCAAAACGAAGTTATATTTTGATCACTAGGTGAATCCCAGCTTGCAGCCAGTTTTGATCCAGGATATTTAACTGATCATACCATTCTCTCCTGATTCTTCAAGGGTAAAACGAGGCAGAAAGTAGTAAGGGATAACCTCAAATCAGAGATTAATAAAAACAAAAACAAAACAAAACAACAACAAATACTCAAAATGTGGCACAAAAGGGATTTAATATAAACTTTCATAGTAAATTACATCCAGTGTTTAAGAATACAGTGGCCATTTTCAGATATAAAAACAGTAATAGTGAGCATTTATTGAATACTTACTGTGCTACGCTTGGTAGATCTATCTCATGTGGTCTTCACAGAAATCACTGAGGTGGATACTATTTTACTATTTTTAGCCCTATTTTATGGGTGAGAAGACGCCTCAAAGAGGTGATGTAACTTGGCAAGGGTCACAGAGCTCAAAGACTCTGAGCGAGAATTCAAACCTGAACATTCTGACCTTAGAGCTGTTCTTTTACACATTTGAGTTTTGCTGCCTCCCGACAGGGTAAAAATGATACGTGCGTATGCTGCGTGTATACATGTTTAGGACTTGCCTGACAGAAAGCTGCCGAATGGTTCTCATGCTCTATTTCTTAGCTGACTTTTTCTTTTTTTTCAATGTCTCAGTGAAACACATCCCCCACTGTGGGCTCTCTCACCGCCTGATTCCTCACAGTTGACCCGGCAGGACGGACTCCACAGCCACCCTGGAACTCCCCTGTGTCCCCTTTCTCCCAGCCCTGCCTCCCGCTCTGAGGCGAGAGGGCACGGGCTCCGCAGGCCTGCTCCTCCGCCGGGTCGGTGGTGTGGGGAGGTCTCCCGTGTTGCTGTAGGCAATTTAGTGTCCGGTAGTTATTGTGAATCCAAGCAATAAATGCCTTCTACTATTTAAATGTTTCCCTGATTCATAGCAAGTTACTTTTTTAAAAACAAATTCAAGGTCAAGTATTTATTTTACCGTGGTTAATCGACAGTTGGTTATAAATTGTTTTCTTGAGAGATAAGCTATTTACAAGACTGGCTTAACCCTGATGACTCTTAGGGAGGTTTCAAGTTGTAAATCCTTGGTACTCTTTGTACGAAGTATGCTGAAGGACATTATCGTTTTATATTTTTGCACTTGGATGTTCTCTTAACTGTTCAATCCATCATTTTTGTCACTAGTTTGTTACCTTCATAGCTTGTAGACACACCCCTTCATTTTCTCTCTTAACACTTCCTCTCCACTTAACTGTGGTTACAGAGGAGCAACATCACTCCTTAGATCAGCGATTCTCAAATTACTAGTGTCACCTCTGTGCTCACTTGAACTGTATCTGATGCGCTTTTTTTCTATCACAGGTACCTAAAACTGTCTGGCACATAACAGGTGCTCCAGAAATGTTTGCTGTACGTGGATTCATTCAGCATTTATTGCCCCCCCCAATTCTTGTTCTAATCTTTTGATGACAATAAACATTAATAGTACTGTGAAAGAATATTGGTTACTGTTGGTGACCATTAGAGGCTTATGTTGTTTCTTCCTCAGTTTTAGAGGTCAGAGTGAGAGCTCTAGAAATCCCTTGGTGGCTGTATTTAAAATGATTCTGTTATAGTCCATAATAAGTCTTTCAGCTCCTGAAAGAAAAAGGGAAAAGATCCTTTAAGAACATAAGATTAAATTAAATTAAATGTAGAGTTGGGGAGGTACTACTTTGTCCTTAGGCTCTGTGCTTCTCTCTCTTTCTTACTTTCTTTTAGATGTGTTTATTGAGGTATGGTTGACATACAGTAAACCATACATATTTAAAGCATACAGTTTGATAAGTTCTGAAACCATCACCACAATCAAGATGGTGAACATATCTGTCACCTCTGAAAGTTTCTTCGCATCCCTTTGTAATCCCTCTGTCCTCCCCTTTCCACTCACCCATACCCTGGTGACACTGAGCTGCTTCCATCTCTGTAGGTTAATTTGCATTTTCTAGAGTATTATGTGAATGGAGTCATATAGTCTGAGTGCTTTTTGGTCTGGCTTCTTTCATTCGGCATAATTATTCTGAGGTTCATCCGTGTTGTTGCGTGTTCATTCCTTTTTATTGCTGAGCAGTGTTCCATCATATGGATATACAGTTTATTTATCCTCTCTACCATTTACTGGTGTTGTGACCATGGCAGCTTAGTCTCTGTAAGCCATAGTTTCCTAATCTGTAGAATTTGAGGATGTTATCACCTATGTGATAGGATCATTGTGAAATTAAGATTATTTATGTAAAACTCATGCTAAAATGCCAGGCACACAGAAGGAGCTCAGAGGTGATGACTGCTATTTGTTTATACATTAACTCAGTATTTTTAGACTTGGTTGACCTTGAAACCCGTTTTTCACTTAATATCTTAGTGCCATGGTCGTTTACTCTGACATGTGAGATGGTTTGCTGTTACTTGAAGCTTAATTTGCAAGTCGTGCTTTCAAATAGGTATATTATCCACTTGGAAATAGCTTCTCTTTTTTTTATTGTGGTCATAATGGCTGATACCGTAGTGAGATTTCATTTGTACATTATTGTTTGTCATATACCATATAAGTATGCCCCTTCACCCCTTGTGCCCACCCTCCAACCCCCTTCCCCCAGTAACCACTAATTTATTCTCTGTCCATAAGTTTGTTTGTATTCTACATATGAGATCATATGGTGTCTGTCTTTCTCTGTCTGGGTTATTTCACTTAACATGATGCCCTCAGGGTCCATCCATGTGGTTGTGAATGGGATGATTTTATCTTTTTTATGGCTGAGTAGTATTCCATTGTATATATATACACCACATCTTCTTTATCCAGTCATCAGTTAGTGGGCATTTGGGTTGCTTCCACATCTCGACTATTGTGAATAATGCTGCAGTGAACATAGAAGTGCATAAGTCTCTTTGAATTGTTGATTTTAAGTTCTTTGGGTAAGTACCCAGTAATGAGATAGCTGGGTCAAATAGTATTTCTAGTTTTAATTTTTTGAGACATCTCCATACTGTTTTCCACAGTGGCTGTCCCAGTTTGCATTCCCACCAGCAGTGGATGAAGGTTCCATTTTTTTTCCACAACCTCTCCAACATTTATTATTGTTTGTCTTGGTGATTATAGCCATTCTAATGGGCGTAAGATGATATCTAAGTGTAGTTTTGATTTGCATTTCCCTGATGATTAGTGGTGTTGAGCATCTTTTCATGTGCCTATTGGCCATCTGTGTATCTTCTTTGGAAAAATGTCTGGTCATATCTTCTGCCCACTTTTTGATTGGGTTGTTTGTTTCTTTGTAGTTCATTTGTGTGAACTCTTCATGTATTATGGAGATTAACCCCTTATCGGATATATGATTTGCAAATATTTTCTCCCAGTTGTTTGTTTTTTCATTTTTATCTTGGTTTCTTTTGCCTTCCAGAAGCTTTTGAGTCTGATGGAGTCTCACTTGTTTATTTTTTCTTTTGTTTCCCTTGTCTGAGAAGACATGGTATTCAAAAAGATCCTTTTAAGTCTGATGTCAGAGTGTACTGCCTATATTCTCTTCCAGAAGTTTTATGGTTTCAGGTCTTACCTTCAAGTCTTTGGTCCATTTTGAGTCTATTTTTGTGTATGGGGAAAGATAATGGTCTACTTTCATTCTTTTGCGTGTGGCTGTCCAGTTTCTCCAGCACCATTTATTGAAGAGGCTTTCCTTTCTCCATTGTATGTTCTTGGCTTCTTTGGCAAAGATTAGCTGTCCATAGATGGGAAATAGTTTCTTGAACTGCAGGTGTAGTGTCTTGTACAAAGGCATCAGGTTCTAGAACAATGGTTCAGTATATATAAAAGTCGTCTGGCGCACTTGTTAAAATGTACACCTCCAGACCACATTTCCAGAAAGTCTGATTCTTAGGCTATGATAGAGCTTGGGAATCTCCATCTTTAACAAGTTCCCCATGGACTACTGTTTTGGGATCTCGAGACCACATTTTGAGAAGCACTGGTGAGGAAGTTGATGGCTTACAAAATGCTTAATGTGTGATGGCAGATGCCACAGTGTCTGTGCTGAGAACTCTCAATGTTTTGAGGGGCCACTGAATACCCATTTTTCCAAGTGTTACTCTTTGCTTTCCCCTGGATTCACAAATATTTACTGAGCAACAGGTATGTGCTAGGCATTGAGCTGTCTGCTAGGAAAATAAACATAAGTTAGACTAGATCCCTATCCTTACAGAATGTCATGACAGCAAAGAAACCCTGGCACATGTGTAATTCTGGGGGAGGCGTGCACAGGAGTCACCAAACTACGGGAATCACCAAAGACCTCAGTGTGGAGAGCATTTAGGAACTGTTCATTTGGAATGTCAGTCTGCATTTCAGCTCCAATCAGAAAGTTTGTATCGAGTTTTTTGTTTGTTTGTTGTTGTCTTTCTGTTTATACATTTTTTAGCTCCCAGAGAGCTTTGAATGTTTTTTGCTGTTGTTATTATTTGGTTAATCATCATAACGTAACTTGAGACAGCTTCACAGTAAAAATAATGTACCCTTAGATATGTAATTTTGAGGCTCTCTAAGGCTTGTGAGTGATGTGCTGGTTGAGAGGGACCAGCCTCTCCCTTTTCTGAAAAGGAGTGTGCAACTGGACCGGATTGAATTTAGGGAGGACACCGTGAACCAGTATCCTGATTATTTTATTTTCTGAGATAAATGATGAAAGGTGGCAAAGCCATTCCCTGAACAGTGATTGCAGCAACATGGGAAGAGGCTGGGCTGCTTGAATTGTGTGAAACCCAAGCCAAAACTGATTAAAGAGAAGTCTCCTGGGTGCTGGCATGGGAAAGTGTCTTCTGCCTGTCCCTCTCAGCGTGATATCCCCTACCCATTAGAAAAAGCAGATACTGACCGAAGAGGCTTTCTGGCTGAGCTGAGTAAAACCTGTATTTAAATGCAAACTCATACTTTTTTCAGCTTTTATGCTAGAACTTTTAATTGTCTTCTTTCTTTATTCCTGGCCATGTCTCTGCTTTTAATTAATTGTGTATATAGCAAAGTGAGTCTTTGACTAGAATAAGCAGATAACTTTTTCCACTATTGATTTCTTTGCTGTTTGATCTACTTTTCACCTAAAGTTCTAGGAAGACTCCCAAAGATGAAGACCTAGTAGCATTTTTTTCCCCTTCAACTTTGTTTCAAAGGCAAACAAGTCCCTTCTCTTATGTGAGTCTGATGTTTCCAACGTGTCACTCCTTAGGAGCTTCGTGGAGAAGCACAGGTCTGTGTTTACTGCCAGTGGAGGATAACCCTCTTGAGGGGAGAGTTAGCAGGATTCATTTTACAGGTCTATGAGAGATGAAAATAAGTTGTTTTTCCACATCTCCTCTCTGCTAATTATTAAGTCTAAGATACGCAGCCATAGATAGAAGGGCTAGTGGTTTTATGGGAAGGGAATTTCATTCAGTTAAACAAACATTTATTAAGGACCTACTGTGTACCAGACTCTATACTAATCATTAACACCAAGAAGAATGCTACAGATTGTCTAGATACTACCCAGTATTCAAAGTGATCTTGATTCTAGTAAGTCCAGTAGAATCCAGTGTAAATGGATTTGGTTACACTCAAAATCTGGGTGATGGAACTGCGTGAAAGGGGTGCCAGGCCAGTGGAATGAGCTCAGTGTTTCATCCAGGGTGCTCTGCTTACTAGCCATGCAACCTTGGGCAACTTACCTCACCTCTGTCACTCTCATTTTTTACCTTATTTTATTTTTAAATTTTTTTAAATTTTTTTGAGGAAGAGTAGCCCAGAGCTAACGTCTGCTGCCAATCCTCCTCTTTTTGCTGAGGAAGACTGGCCCTGAGCTAACATCCGTGCCGATCTTCCTCTACTTTATCCGTGGGACGCCTAGCACAGCATGGCTTGACAAGCAGTGCCATGTCCACACCCAGGATCCGAACTGGCGAACCCTGGGCCACCAAAGCGGAACGTGCACACTTAACCGCTGCGTCACCGGGCCGGCCCCTGTGACTCTCATTTAAGGAGTCGTAGAAATGCCTCCGAGGACTGATGTGAGGCATGAAGTGGATGCGCAGTGTCTGGGACGGTGTTGAGCTGTCATGGTTTGTATCATTACTGCCTTTGTCTGGCCCTTGGCGTTCAGGGGAGCCACGAGCGAACAAGAATACAGTGTAACTTAAGCATATCCGAAGGCAGTAGGCAAACAGTTGGGAAAATGAGTAAATTCAGTTCAAAGACCTGAGTGTAAGGGAGAGATTAAATGACTTTTCACACATAATAGAGGGAAACGAAACTGTCCCATCTTTAAATGTATTGACCTATATTTCACTCGGATAAAAGTACTTTGATTACACGTGTGACCGTGAATTGCTATGAATTTATTGAAGTACCTTTAAGTCTGAGAATCACAGGAGTTCCAGATGTGTGGTTAAAGAACACAACTCTGTTTTGGTTCATCTCTTGGAGTTCTCTTACATAGTAGCAATCAATGAACCCCAGCCTGTAGCAATATGCGACACCCTTCTGTTCAGGCAGATACACTATTTCAGAAAAGGGCTCACTCCTCTGTGGAGCCCCAGGCAGTTTAGGAGGCTGATGGATTAGCAGTTACAAGACTGGCTCTGGTGCAGGTCCCCAGTAGGTTCTGGAAGAAAGAGCAGAGAGCAGGGCTGTCCAGGCAGCTGACTGCTCCCTCCTGGCCCTGTCATCAGCCCACCCCTGCTTCTCTTCCCAGATGGTCACCCTAGCGTCACTGCTGAGCAATGAAGTTAACAAATGTTTTAATTTCACTGCTGAGCAGTTCTGCAGAGGAGGAGACAGCAGAGAGGATAATGAGAAGCGCATCAGATGCCACCATTGATGAGAGCTTCTCTTCCCCACTGGCTCAAATGATAATACCAGACAAATTGGATACGGAGAGAGGTAGATTTGGGATATTCAGAGAGCTTCGGGTGAAAAAACGCTGGCCTAGGATAGAATGAGATAGCTATATGCTGTATCAGTTAAGATGCATAAGAAAGAAAGGATGGAAGGAAAGGGAAAATAAAGAGGAAGAAACATGTTTATTAAGGGCATTAGCAATGAGTAGGGCTGTATTAGTTATCTATTGCTCTGTAACAAGTTACTCTAAAATTTCACAGGTTAAAAGAGCAGATGTTTATTACCTCCTGGTTGCTGTGGATCAGGAGTCTAGATATACTTAACTGAGTCCCTGGCTCAGGACTCACAGGGCTGCCGCCAGGGAGTCAGCCAGGGCTGCAGACATCTCAAAGCTCAGCAGCGGGGAGTGCCTCTTTCTGAGCTCACTCACGTGGCTGTTGGCTGGAGATGTCAGCTCCTTGCCACGTGGGCCTCTCTGTAGGGCAGCTCAGAACGTGGCAGCTTGCATCCAGAGCAAAGACAGAGGGAGGGAGTGTCTGTATAGGTAAGGTGGAAGTCACAGTAACCTAGCCTCAGAAGTAGCATCCCATTACTTTTGCCATATGTTCTTCCTTAGAAGCGCAGGGCACAGGTTCAGCCCTAGGGCATGGATGCCTGGAGGCAGGGGTATTGGGAACCATTTCAGATGCTGCCTACCTCAGGTCCCCACTGCTGTCTGGGAAAAGGCCTTCTAAAGGAATTTCAGGCCAACTAACAAAAGCATGAAATGTTGGATAGATGGGGCCAAAAGGGATTAAGCATCAACTGATGTCTATCTCATTTGTTTATTATTTTTAAAATAGAAATGAGAAGAGTTAGTTTAGGTTCATGGAAGTTACTTATTCCAGTATAATCTTAATGTGGATTACTAAGCTGTGTTTCATCTAAGTTTACTTCTGTAGATGACCATAAAACATAGGACCCCTTTTTTTATTTTAATTTAGCTTTATAGAGCCATTCTGTGATCAGGAAACAAGCTAAAGCAAAGCCAAGAAACACCGAGTCTAACTCACTTATAATTCCTGTTTATCTGGGAGGAGGGGAGAGAGACAAAATCTCTCTAAACAGAGATTTTAAATATATAATCACTACCAGAATTTATAATTGTCTGACTGAACTTTGCAAGTGTAGATATTCATGAAATCCTTCCGTGTCATGTGTGTGTATAGAAAACCCTAACTTTTTGCTCTCTTTGGACTTTTGTGAGAAAACCCTATTTTCTTTTATGGTATCAGCACTAAAAAGCATCAAAGGTAGGTGCTAGTTTTGCTAAATAGAAACATAAAGATTATACACGTGAAATGAAGTTTTGGTTCCAGATTTTTTTCAAATAAATTCATTATTGCTAAAATAGAAATATTAATCCTGCCTTCCAATTGGCCCTCCTCCCATTTGTGTGAGAGATGTTAATTTTGTTTATTTCACCCCTGGAGTTGATATTTTAGTACTCTAGGTTTGGAAGAGTCGAGATGGCAAGCTCTGTTTTAGATGTGTGGTGCCGAGACCTCGGGAGGGTCAGGCAGATCTAGCAGAAACTATGGTTCTAGATTTAAATGGAAAGCTTAGGATTAGAGAGCTGGCTTTCAGGGTTATCTGCGTAAAGGTGACAGTTAAAGCTATACACGGGAGAGCTTTTCAAAGGGAGAGATTAAAGTGAGAAAAATAAAGAGTTGAGACCAGTCTTAGGTATGGCTTATGGTTATGGATTTGGAAGAAGAACCAGTAAGGAAGGCTGGAAAAGAGTGGCCAGAATGATGAGTGTTTATCCAGAATGCTTCAGTGTTGTGAAGTCCGAGGGTTGTGATGCAGAGGCAATAGTAAGGCCAGATGCCACAGAAAAGGTCCGGTACGTGGGGATCCAACTGTTGAGGGCCTTCCTTGCCAAATCCAAGGAGCGTGGGGTTCTTGTGGCTGGCTAATCTCTTTTTCTGGGTACTTGTGTTCCACAGACCATAATGGGATGTCTTGAGGGTGAAGAAGGACATGCAGCATTCCAGAGAATCCTGGATAAAGTAAGAGATGAGAGCCTGGATGTTCAGACTGTCGTGTCCCTGTTGAGGCTGTACCAAGATTCTAACCCTGCAGTAAAGACAGCGCTGTTAGACAGCAAGCCGGAGGATGTAGAAGCAGTGCGGCCAAAAGGTAGGAGGAAGCCTGTCCCCCGAGTCACTGAGCTTTGTTCTGGGAAGATGCTGTAAGGTTGGCTCCAGCCATACATGTCTTCAGTGGCTTGGTTATTGTTAAGTGATTTTCGCATAAATTCTACATGTAATGCCAGAAGCTGCGTGTTAAATACATACAAACTAAATTTGAATCTCCATTTCTATCCCCTAGTTAACTAGTCTGACATCTTGCAGTTGGAATCAATGTTCTCCTGCCCTTCAAAAAGCCACCCATCCAAATCGATGTGCTGAGTGCCCAGGGTGAGCTGGTTCGCCGACAGCACTTAAAGGCTGAAGTTTCTCTCATTTGGGTTAGGTACAAAGCAGTGGCCTTGCCAACCAGAAGTTAACCTCTGGCTGGCTCTGCAGCTTTGTGTTTCGACAGATAAATGAAACATTTTTCCTTTCATAGAGTTTAAACAGAATAATAAAGTATTTTTCTCTCCAAAAAGAGATTCTGCATTCGGGTGCTCAGCATCGGCTGAGAATCACTTTACTATTCTGTTAGATCTCTCCTGACAAACCATGCTGTCATTTTCTTCAAGTTGACTCGCTGCTCTTGTGCGTCTCTACCTCTTCCTCCCCCAGGGAGCACGGAGGAGGGAAAGACCTTGTCTGTTCTGTTGCTGGAACACAAAGAGGACCTGATCCAGTGTGTAACACAGCTGAGACCTATTGTGGAGTTCCTGGAAACAGCCAAGGAGGAATTCCTGCCTGGCCCTGAGAAAAGGGTAACTGTGTGGAGTATCTTCCTCCCCTCTGAATTCAGATAGCCCTTTCTTAAACCTCTTTTGTGGCACACAGCACTTTTTACCTTGCGGTATTTTTGTGTGTACTACGTAGTAAGCCCCTTGAAGTTCAGATCTGGATGCACGCCTCTTTGTATCCCTTGTGGCAGCTCACTGCGGCCTTGCACATTGCAGCTGCACCCTGATGTTTAGATGCATGGATGGATGGATATTCCCACTCCGACTCGATGAGTTTTTAGTATAAAACGGTTCCCCAGGAATTAAAGTGTTTGGCCACATTTGTAATTATTATGACACTTTTCCTCTTTACAGAAATGATAGCACTGTTCATCTGTAGAAAACTGGGAAAACAAACAGAAAAAAAATTCAAATCTCTCATCATCTCCCCACTCAGAGATGATCACTGCTGACATTTTAGAGCGTGTGCTCCCAGTCTTTCTGATTGGAATCATCCAGAGATGGGGTTATCATCCAGTTTTGTAACTTTGTTTTTTTTATTTAATATCTTGTGAATACAGTTCCATACCTACAGTATGCATTTTGGTAGCTGTATTGTATTCTGTCTAATGGATGTGCCCTAATTCATTAATTCTTTATTTTGGGGTATTTGTTTCCAATATTTTGCTTTTCCAATATTTTGCTATTGTAAGTGATGTTGCAGAGAACATCCTTGCACTGAAATCTTTGCATACTTCTCAAATTATTTCCTTAGAATAATTTCTAGGAAGAGGAGCTTGGGAATCGAGAGTGTAAAAATTCTCAAGTGGTTGGTATACACTGCCAAAGTGTCCTTCAGGAAGGTTGTACCAATTTACTCTCCCACCAGCCAGCTACTAAAATCCTCGTAAAACTGCTGGCATGACTTCTCAAGTCAACTAGATAACTGTGTTTGTAGCTGTTATTGATTTCAACTTTGTGCTAAAAATATTTTTATATCTGGAAGGGAGGAGTAGGGACAGATAGAACTTTTGTGGCATCAGTTCTTAAAACTGTGAGAAGTGGTTTAAATGTTCAAGAGAGAAATTGTTTAGAAACAACTGGTGCAATGGCTATGCACTGGGTCCCGAGTGATGACTGGATCCTGGATTTCTCTTTCTCAGCGATCATATACTGCTATTTTTTCGTATAAAATGGGAACAATCGTTAATCGCAGAATTATATTTTGCAAGTTATGTTTTTAAAATTTTAACTCCTTTGAACTTCTTAGAGAAAGATAATATACAAAATAAGATTACACCCTTGTTTTCTCCTTAGACTTCAGATTAAGTGTAATTTCAGGCACTCGGTTAAAGTAAGTTGCCGTAGGTCTAGAGGTACCTGACTCCCTGTTAGTGATTTCATTCGGTTACTCATTCGAACCTCTCCTTTTTTTTTTTTTTAAACCTCTTCTTTATTAGCTAGATTGAACATGTCCTTTGAACTGTTTCATTATCTTGGTAAAACAGCATTTATGGGTAGAACCCAAATTCAGCCTCATTTTCTGCAGCAAGACAGACCCACTGTCATTTTCTTCTGTCACTTTCAGTTTACTTGACAGAAAGGGCTGAAGCAGAAGAACTTAAATTAGTTATAAATCACAAAAGCACTCCTTAGGATTGGGGTTCCACCAGAGCTTCATTAAGCTGCTCCTTCTCACGCAAATTGAAGCAAAGTAATAAAGCGGGAGTGTCGAGGTGAATGTTGATTGACTAGCCACAGCGCCTTGACAGCATGTGGAGCATGCACTCAGAACTTTTAGAACTGTGCCATCATCTGGAATGATGCTAGTCGGGGTGCATGGCCCTTGTGTATACACACCTTTGGTTCTGTAAGAAGTGGAAAATAGCAATGTCCTTACTTCAGGATTAGAAACAGGTACAAAAGTAGCACTTAGTACAGCTGCCGTTTATTTATCGCTTGCTGTGTGCCAAGCAGTGTGCCGAGGGCCCTTTAAACATCGCTAAATGCTACCCTCTCGGCAAGTTTATTAAGTCATGGATAGTACCCTGACTTTACAGATGAGGAAGCAGATGCTTGAGAAGGTTACGCAGCTCACCCAAAGACACAGCTGCTTGGGGCCAAACTGGAAGCCAGACTTCTAAACAAAGTATGTTCTCTTAATGTGAGTACAGTAACCACTGTGCATACTGCTTCCTGATAATATCAAGAACCACTGCCATTTAAAGATCACGTCTGTCCTAGGAGTTATGTTAGACTCTACAAAAAACAACCTCATTTTATAGAATCCTCATAACAACTACACAAGAGTTGATATTGTTATCTTCTTTTGCACATGAGGAAAATAAGGTTCAAAGAATTAATAACTTGCCTAAGGTCACACAGGCAATAAATTTTAGAACTTGTGTTCTAACTAGCCCTGTGTTTCTTTGAAGCCCATACCCACTCTTTACAGTATCTGGCTGCCTCATTATGTATCAGATTATTGCGTAGGAACCAAGAGGTAGCAGTGAAATCAGTATGGTTTTTAGATAAAAGCTCTTAAATTTTAAATTATGATTCATTTAGTAGAAATCCAATATATATTAGACCTTAAACAGAGAATGACTATGTTCTGTACTGACAAGGAATATGACAACTTGATTTATAATATATACATTCTTTCATATATGTAAAACCAATTTGGTTTTCTAGCTAAGTTCATTATTTTAAAATGGGAGTTAATTTGATAATGCCATCCTCTGGCATGCTACCGTGACTTATCTGCTTGACTGTTTTTCCTGAGAGCTGGCATTTTCCCAAAGCACAGCTCAAAATTCAGTTACTATGAATCTGTAGATTACGTGTATTAAAATAATCCCCCATATTATCAGCTTCATGAGAACTGAGTTAGCATATTGAGTCGTAATCCATTAAGAAACAGTTGTATTGTAATAGGAAAATATCTGTAAAATAGCTGTCACGTTTTATTTTTCAACCTTTTGCTGAAGCCCTGTGCCCTCTTGACTCAGAACATCCCCTAGCACACAAAGGAAGAAGAAGGGAGTGGAATTGTAGGATGATGGCTGGAGCTGATGTATGTGGCTGTTGAGAATGAGAAGGGTAGATAATAAAGAATCCACAAGAAAAGTAATCCAGAAATGCACATTTAAGCTATTATTTTGGAGGCCACAGACTAATGTATAAATTATCTGGGTATTCAGGTTGCTATGCAAATTACAAAAGGAAGGAAAATAATAGAATTGCTCTGAAATTACAGTCTGTATGACTGTCGTGTACTTTACTGAACAGAGATTGAAGAACACTGTAAGTGTATTAGTTGCCAGTCTGTTTCTCAATCTTGGTGTCTGAACGAACTAAATCTAAGGAATCAGGTTAGACGTAAGCCACTTGCTCTGTCCTATGGGCCTAGTATAAGAATATCTTCACAAAATGCAAACTGTTGAAGGCAAAGAATGTACTCAGACCTGCAATTGAGAAAGAAAGATTTTCATAGAGCTGTTTGTCTGGAGAATGTTTTGGATTTTATTGAAATAGAATAAGGAAGAGACTATGAAAATAGCGCTAGAGACCAGCAGAGGAGGACCTGGAGACAGGGCATCATGTAATGCCATCTTGCTAGGTTTTCCAGTGGTGTGTCAGGTACATTTAGAGTTGCCAGTAACTGGTGTCTGGTTGATTGCTTGCCACTGCAGGTGATTCTGGATTGCTGTGAGGGCAGAACACCCAAGGAGACAATAGAAAATTTGTTGCACAGGATGTCTGAAGAGAAGACCCTTGCTGCTGAGAGTTTGGTAAAACTCCTTCAGGCTGTGAAGATGACATTCCCAAACCTGGGCCTTCTGCTGGAGAATTTGCAGAAATTAGCCGCTTTGCCGAGCACCACAGGTATTAGTTAATTGTGGACTCTCTGGACTGGAAAGCCTCCTACGGAAAATTATAGCTTCACACACCCTTTTGGTTCCATGCTGGGTGTGTAAGACAATGTTAAGAAATGCCATTGCAAAACAGAAACTGGCTGCAACAAACCAGTGATTCTCAATATTTCTGGAGCTCAGATCTGAAATCTGAGTTACTCATGTCCATGAAGCTCCCTCATGATGTTCCTGTGGTTCAGGGTTTGTTTAAGAGTGGCTTTCCCAGGGCTGTCACTTGTCAACTGCGAGCACCTAAGGAGCAGACAGGCTCACACAGCACGTGATTTTGACGAGCCGTGTTGACAAACGTGAGCAGCAGACACTCAGATCTTGATTTCCCCGTTCCCATTGGAGTGCTGTTTGGTTCCAGCAGTCCCCAAAGCTACTTCTGGGTCCATTCAGTTTGGGGAAATGAGTGCACATCCTGTGCCTTAGGAAAACAGCCCAACTCTAGCCAGTTCTCACCCATCTCGGAGCATGGGAGGCTGAGATGGTTTTCAGAAAAAGGATGTTTGGGAAATCAGAGAACTTTTTTTCTAGCTTATAAAAGTAATATATATTTATACAAACTTGAACAATTTAAAAATTAAAGAAGAAAATAACCTAAAATCCTACTGCTCAATTATATCAATATTAACACACTGACATATTTTATCACATTATTTTTCAATGTTGAGATACCCTACCATGTTTTATAACTTTACAATTTCCCCCATTTAACAGTATCACATAAACGTTCTCCTCCACGTTTCAAAAATCTCCCTATAATCCTATTTTTTGAAGGCTGTGTAGTTTTCCATCATAAGGATGTATATGTATAAGGACTCATGCCGTTGTTTGGGGCACATGTGGCATAATGGTGAAGACTGTCAACACTGTCTGGGTTTGCATCCTGACTCTTTCTGTAGCTGTGTGACCTGAGCAAGTGGCTTAACTTTTCTGAACCTCATTCTCTCCTCTGTGAGATGAGGATAAGAGTGGTACCTGTCACGTTCGTTTTTGCGGCTATGAGATAATACACGTGAAACGTTTAGCACAGGGCCTAGCACATAATAGGCACTCAGTAAATATTAGTTATCTTCATCATCATCATCAAAAATTATGCTATGACAGATATCTTTGTACATAGATTTTTTTGCCTTCAGATAATTTCTTAAGTTAAATTCCCGGAAGTGGAGTTACTGGGCCAAAGAGAATAAATTTTTAAATATCTGCAAAGCTAAAGGAAGTGGCTGATAGTTTTGATTTTTCTTTACTTTCAAATAATATGATCTCTTAAAAGAGTACCTGACAGATCGGCTCCGAGGGCATGTACACAGCAGAATGGTGGGTCAGCTCCACTCCACAGTCCCGACTCACGCCTGCGTGTGTGTTGGAGCGCCACATGGATCCTTGACCTCAGGCTTGCCGACTCACACCCCTTGAATCTGTGCGTCTGCATCTCTTACAAGTGCAGCCTTCTAATTACCCCCCTGTTGAGCCATTGCTAGCGTCTACCACTGGGCGCTAACTTTCAAAGTGTTAGTGGTTTTGTGACCCTGAAGCACCAGTGATTAAGTGTAGACCACAGGAGAGCTGAACACATGTGTACGAGGCCCCAAGCCAGGAGCTGAGCTTGCCCTGCAGATGAGATGGAGCTCTTGCTGCTCTCTCTGCCTCTCTCATCTGTAAGCCCTCGTCTTCTGTAGGAGAAGCCCTAAGGCGGCTTCAAATGTTATTGTTTTGCTAATATCCTTACAGTCCAAGCAAGTGCGGATGATTATGGGACTGAGCTGTTGAGACGATATCAAGAAAACCTTTCTGAGATTTTCACTGACAACCAGATGTTACTAAAAATGATCCCACGTGTGAAGAGTTTAGCCTCTGGAGACAGAGAGGTAAGGGAGACGGAGGGAGGGAGGGTAAAATGAGAGAATAGCAAAAAAAAAAAAAAAAAAAGAATACATATATATATATATATTTTTTTTTATATATATGTATATATTTTTTTTCTCCCCAAAGCCCCAGTACATAGTTGTATATCATAGTTGCAAGTCCTTCTAGTTCTTCCATGTGGGACACCACTAAGCATGGCTTGATGAGTGGTGCTAGGTCTGCGCCAGGATCCGAACTGGCAACCCCAGGCTGCCCAAGCGGAGTATGCGAACTTAGCCACTCGGCCACGGAGCCAGCCCCCTAAATATATTCATATCTTGTATAAATATACACACACAGCCATGTTGAGAAATGCTAAAGGGTCAGTAGAGAAGGAGAAATAGAAGGTAACTCAATTTCTAAGGCAGAGTGACAAGTAGGATAGTTGTAATTTCTGCAGTAATAAGGAAAGGCATTGACAAGGAAGAATGAAGAACCTTGTCATGTATAAAAACCTCTCAGGTTGAGAGAGGTGAAGGATGTTGAAGAACTCCTCCCCAGAAGTACGTTCACTGTAACCCAGAACTCAGACTTAGAACTCCGCAGCCGGGCCAGTGGCTGCAAAATCCCTCACGTGTGTGTTTGTGCTGCATCTTGAAGGTCATGGAGAAGCTTGTGCAGCGTGACTCTGGTTCGGGCGGTTTCAGTTCCCTGGTGTCAGCAGTTCTAGAGAAGCAGACTCTCTCTGCAGCAGCCGTTTGGCAACTGCTGCTGGAGGCTCAGGAGGCAAAGAGCTGCCCACTGAACCTGCTCGTGGAGGAAATACGAAGGGAGCCTGGGGCCGATGCTTTCTTCCGAGCAGGTAGGTCACTGACCTCTGTCATGGCTTTGCCCCTGCCAGAGATTACTGTCAGTCTTGCCAGAAAACAGACGTGCTCTCCTATGGTAGTCTTCCACATCCCTACCATCAGAAGTAAGGACTGACCGTTTTGTTCAAGCACATGGGAGTGTGTAAAGCCTTTTAAATAAAATATGCAGTAAGTATTCTAAGCTTACGTTAATAATTATCCTCTGATTACAGTGCCATTTGCCATTTTCCTCACTTCCAACCCCAGCCCTCACCCCCAAGAGAAGATAGGTGAAGTGTATTCTCATTATGAAGAGTTGAGTTGAGAAAAGGTGAAGTGAAATGCTCATCGTTTCATTAATGAGTCTCCAATCCCTCTTTCTTTCAGTGACCACCCCACAAAGTGCTGCCTTAGAAGCCGTCCTGAGGCATCACAAACTGATCCTGGAGGCCATCCAGCAAAGGACTGAACTCAAGGGCTGTGCCTCAGAGGACGAGAGCCTGGTGGAGACCGTGAGAGAGGTGTGGTGGGGAACACTTTGTTTCAGAGAGTTTTACGGAGTCCACGCCCGGGACTGTCTCGCTCCTGAGGGAGGAACCGATTCTCTGGAGCTCCTGCTGTGCACCGGGCCTGCTGAGCTAACAGTCGATAACTCTTTTGCTCTTGCAGCCCTCCCAGCTCTAAGTGGCTGGCGATGTCATCCACACTTTTACAGATAAGGGAACTCAGGCTCAAGGGCTTCAGTGACATGTCTGGGATGCTCCATCTGGTCAGAGATGAAGCCAAGATTTGAAGCCCGGTTCATGTGCCTCAAACCTAGATGTACTCCATTTGTCTGAACCTGGGTAAACTCAGAGGGAACCATGATGCTGCTCTCTAACGCGTTCTAAGAGGCAGCTGCTTTCAGAGAAAGGAAAGTAAAACTGCTCTTATTACATGCACTAGTCTGGCTTCTAGAAAGAGCCAAGATAAACATAGATAGAACAAAGCTTTTGCCCATATGGGGTAGCAAATAGTGCCAACTCATTTTCTGTAATGCTTCTCACAGTGTGGCCAGCATCCCAGAAAAACCAGGTGGGCACTGGGGGGGCGTTCATGGATGTCCAGTCCAGGATCATGTGTGTCTTGAGCGGGGAAGAATTATAAAGGAACATAGAGTTAAACTACACGCTTACCTGTAGCTCCTTTTGATCCAGGTAAGGCACAGAAGATGTGCAGAAGGGCTGGTTTCTAACTGTCTGCACAGGTGACAGCGCCCCCTTAGTCTGACTCTGAGATGAGAAGAAGATGGCACACACTTCTTTGCGGCTTCAGAGGAGAGATTGTTCTGCTGTACTCTCCACTGTGCCTCGTACTTCAGAGACGGGGCTTCTGCAGTTGATCAGCCTTAGCCTCACTAATTAGTCTCATGCGTGCCTCCAGAGACATCAGGTTTATTTAGATAGACTTAAAAAGAGCAGAAGTAAAATATCTTCGAAAGTGAAAATTCCGTTTGGCCATCTCTGGATGGTTTAGCCTTATTTTCTCATGTACTGACTCTTTCGGCTGATAGCTCTAATGTTCTGAAAGAGGACGGCTTTGAAATAATATTCTTGGCCTCTTTAAAGCCCCTGTTTGAACCTTTAAAAAGCTGTTTCTTTATGAAAGAAAATGATGTTTAAAAGGGTACATCTAAGTATCTAAAAATGTGAAGCCACTGATCATGCAGAATTACTCCAGACATTGATATATCGTGAAAAATTATCTTGATCTTCAGGATAGAAATGCCAACAACCAAATCCTATAGTTTTCTTAGCTTTTATTATTAAGATCTAGAAAAGTTCTTTGGGTGACTCGTGGTTTCTGAGCAGCTGTTCCTCATAGAAAATACTTAATGCTTCCTTGCTTACACCTTCTCTATATTTGCGCATTTGTCTTGACATTTGCCCTTTTTTGTGTTGTTAGTTTCCTTGTTTTTTGGAAAAGAGGGCTCTCTACCACATTTATCACAAGAAATATAAACTTGTTATAGATGGAGCAATGCCTTCCTGAAATTAGCTTTTTTTTAAAAATTTGAAAACCATGGAGAAAATCTGATACTAACCACAAACCTTTGTCTCATGGTATTCATTTAGATTCTGAGCGTTTCCTCTGAGACAGCCAGCCCCGAAGCCTCTCTGAGAGCAGTGCTGAGCAGAGCCATGGAGAAATCCGTCTCGGCCATTGAAATATGTCACCTCCTGTGCAGCGTCCACGGGTCTTTCCCCAGCCTGCAGCCTGTCATGCGGGAGTTGGCACACGCGGGTAAGACCGGGGTGGGGTCCCGGCGGGCCCCCAGGCTGTGTCCTCGTTGACAAGAAGAGGCGGCAGTTCGTCGTCTCCACCTTGTTTATTTATTTCATATGCTCTCGATACCTAGAAAAGTGTAGACATAGATGTAAAGTGATGCTATGTGTGTTTACAAGAAAGTAAAGATGGTGATATTGCTTCAGAGTTTTATGAGGGTTCCAAGTAGTCTTCATTCTCCTCCAAGAAGAAAAGTTAGAAAGCAAAGGAGAAACAGAGAGAACTCCCAGAGCCGTGAGATGTCTCTTCTCCGCAGGTTTCCTTACTCAGGAAAATGGAGAGGAAGGGTGGAAGGTGAGTGACACATTTCACCTTGAAGCCAATGACAAAGCAGATGAAAAGGCGGCTGAGCCAGCTGAAGAAGACCGCCAGTCTGGGAAGCAGAACGAGCAAGGAGAGGCTGGCTCCTTGCCAGAACAAGAGAACGACGCGTCTGCCTCCCCAGACTCTGCCAAGAAGAGCTTCGTCTGTAAGGCCTGTGACAAAAGCTTCCATTTCTACTGCCGCCTCAAGGTGCACGTGAGGCGCTGCCGGGCGGCCAAGAGCAGACAGGTGCAGTGCAAAGAGGGCGACGAGACCAAGGGTTCCAAGGGAGAGCTGGAGAACCAGCAGCTGGAAGCCCATGGTGCAGGTGCAGAGGCTGACGGCCCCAGGAAGAAGAAGAAGAGGCTCCCGGTGACGTGTGACCTCTGCGGAAGAGAGTTTGCTCACGCCTCAGGTACCTTCGAGAAGGCGAAGTACTAGGGAATGGTAACGCTGAGTACTGAGTCTGGATTCCAGGCCTTGCCTCTGGTTGTTTGCAGTAGGGCTGTGGATGTGCTTAGAAAATAGAGCAGCTTCCTGCAGAGGCAGGCGAATGTTTAGAGAAGAGCGTGAGCTTTGGAATCGGCTCCCTGAGCTTTAATTTCCCCGTCTGTTAAAAAGGCACCCTGAGACCACCTACTGTTTTGGATTGTTATAAAGATTTAAGATAATGTAGCTCAACACCTAGTACGGTGCCTACACTAGAGTTAGTACTCAGAAACTTGTGGCAATTATTGCTCATAATAATAACCAGCTGTTGAACACCTGACTCTGGTTTCCACGTAGCACTTGTTTCTTGACAATAGAAAAGAATTACGGAAACCACGGGATGTATGGTTGGACTTATTTTCCCTTGCCCCGATGTTGGATAAACCTAATGAAACATAAAAGTGAGTTTTGTTTCACTCTTTCTGGGTGTCTGGGTCCTCTTTAAGAGAGAGAGAGCGTAGGACAGGTAAACCCACAACACCTCATGCCTGGTCCAACCAGGAGTGGGACTGAGGTGACTTTCAGAGTGCCGGGTGGTGGGCAGATGGGCAGCGCGGCTCTCTGAGGTCAGAGTGCGCACGGCCCAGTGTCCTGTGGTCCGTGCTGTGCTTCCTCTTGAGACCTGGCCTGAGACAGTGCTGTTGTGTCTCCTTATGCTGCACTCAGCGGTGCTTACTGCTGTCTCTCTGGTCCCTGGCCCGGCTTCCCTAGGCATGCAGTACCACAAGCTGACAGAGCACTTTGACGAGAAGCCTTTCTCCTGTGAAGAGTGTGGGGCAAAGTTTGCAGCCAATTCTACCCTGAAGAACCACCTTCGCCTCCACACTGGGGACCGCCCATTCATGTGCAAGCACTGCCTCATGACCTTCACTCAGGCCTCTGCCCTGGCCTACCACACCAAGAAGAAGCACTCAGAAGGTAAGGCGTGGAGACTTTCTTCATCTCTGCTGCATACTTTACCTATTTGAGCTGCTTGAAAGCCTGTTTGGAATTAGGCATGATATATATCTCAAGGAGATTAAAACAAAACAGAACACAAAACTTCTAGGTACACACCAGGACTGCTTATGTGCACAGGCACTTAAGATGCTGATGGTGAGAGGCCCTGAAGAGAGGCTGGCTAACACGGGTTTATGGCATTATAGCTAGAGAATTTACATAACGCCAGGAATTCTGCGGGCTTTGAGGTGGCGTTCAAGCATGAGAAATCCTTGGTTGAGCCCCTGCTGTGGATGGGGCAGTGGCAATGCTGAGTGACTAAGCTGGAGACCCTCTGCGCACAGAGCTGGGGGTCTAGAGTGTCTAGTACAGAGATAGTTGCGGGGCAGAGCCATTGGGGAGGAACATGAAATACTACCAGGGAGACACAGAAGAAGGAAGTCGGGGTTTCTAGTCCAGTCAGAGAGGAGGAGCATGTATATGTAAGTCCTAGTGCCACCATCGTCTCACCTGGATTGGTGTAGCCCCTCACTGGTCTCCTGGCTCTCACTACGTCCCTGGACAGTGAGCTCAGTACACAGGCCCAAGGGGGCCTTTTGAAACTAAGCCATGTCCTGTTGCTTCTGTGCTCAAAACCCTACAAAGGCTTTTTGCCTCGCTCAGTGTGAAATCTGAAGGCTTCACGACAGCCTGCTGGGCCCCATGTGAGCAAATCCCCTGGCGCCTCTGACCTCAACTCTTACTGCTGTCCCCCCACCACCCTGTTCTCCCGCTGCAGCCTCCATGTGAGGCCCCACACCTGCAGGGCCCATGTTCCCGCCGTGCCCTCTTCTTGGAGGGCTTTCCCTTCAGACAACTCCGTGCTTCTCTCCTCATCCCCTTCCAGTCGTTACTCATACTTCCCTTTGCCCTGAGTCCTTTTCCTGCCCACCCTCTGTAGAATCTCAGTGACTCAGCCCCAGGTCCCCTGCATAGTGCTTACCATCTGAGTTATCTACTTTAGCAATTTACTTTGTTTAGAGTCAGTCTCCCCCATTAGAATGTAAGCTCCATGAGGGTAAAGCTGGTGGTCTTTTTTTGTTCCACTGCTGTATCTGTCGCCCTCAGAATAGTACTCAGCAATAGCCAGCCCTCAGTGAACACATTACTGAGCGAATGAGTCTCTTCAGCTCTATTCTAGGCACTGGGGATGGTGAGACTAGGTGCACCCTGCTCTCCTGGAGCTTACGTTCCACTGGGTAGAACAGAGCTTCAGCAAATAAATTCAGGTAGTAGTAATTGCTATCAAGAAACTAAAGCAGGGTAAGCGGCAAGAGGACAGGGTTGGGTTGGGCCCTATTTCTATCATCAGAAAAGGCCCCTGAGAGATGAGATCTGAGCAGAAACCCAAATGAAGTGAGAGATGGAAGCAGTGGAAGATCTAGAAGAGCATCACAGTGCAGAGCGCCCTCCACGGAGAGGGGCCTTCCTGGTGTGAGAGGCCAAAGAAAACTAGAGGGGCCAAAGCAGAGTCAGCGAGGGAAGAGTGTTGAGAGGTGAGCTCAGAGGGTCACCAAAGGCCAGATCTCGGAGGGTCTTACAAGCCAGGGTGAGGACTTTGGTTTTTACACGAAGTGTTTTAGTTTCTATTGCTGCTCTAAAACATTACCATGAATAGTGACAATTCAGTGTATTATCTTACCCTTTGGAGGTTAAAAGTCCAAAATGAGTCTTATGAAGCTAAAATCAAAGTTTTGGCAGAGTGTGTTCCTTTTGGAAGCTCCAGGGGAGGATTTATTCCTTGCCTTCCCAGCTTCTGGAGGCTGCCTGCTTTCCTTGGCTCGTGGCTGCATCACTGTAGCCTCTGCTCTGTCACAGGCCTCCTCTGACTCCTTCTTCCCCGTACAAGGACCCTCGTGATTGCAGTGGGCCTGCTTGTGCAGTCCACGATAAGTTTCCCACCTCAAGGGCCTTAGCTTAATATCATCCACACAGTGCCTTTTGCCACGTAAGGTAACAACATTTACTAGTTTCTGGGATTGGGGTATGGACATCTTTGGGACCGTTATTCTGGCCACCACAGGAAGCCACGGGAGGGTTTTGAGCAGAGGAGTGATAGGATCTGATTTACATTTGTCAGAGTTAATTCTGGCCACTTTGGACGTTCAGCTGTAATAGGGCAAGAGCATGATGTAAACAGGGAGACAGGAGTGTTGCAGTAGTCCAGTGTAGAGGTGAGGGTTTTCAACAAGAGCTGTGCTGGGGTCAGAGGCCGGGGGCGGGGAATGTGTGAAAACGTTCAGTTTGCAGGATATGTTGTTGGAAGTGGAAGTGAAGGCACTGATGATGGATCGTGACGGGGGTGAGGGAAAGAGGAGTTCAGGATGCTTTGGAGTTTTTGGCATGAGCAGCTGAGTAAATGATGCTGCCGTTTACTGAGGCGGGGGAAATTGGAGTGTGTGTTGTGTGCGTGTGTTTTGGGGTGGTGGGGACAGAGAATCAGGAGCCCTGTTTTGGATATGATAAATTTGAGATACCTATTAGACCTCCAGGTGGAGAAATAGAGTGACAGGCAGTTGGATATATGAGTCTGGAGTTCTGGGGAAAGCTGGGAGCTAGAGATATAAATGGGGAGCTGTCAGTGTACTGATGGGATGTAAGGCTCTGAGATAAAACCATCCAGAAAATGAAGTCAGAGAAGGCAGCCAAGGACTGACTACTCGGCTTCTCAATAATTTCAACTCTTGATTCAAGAAATACTTTTTTTCCTAAGAAAATCTGCTTTCAAAGCCCAATATATAAAAAATGAGGTCAATTGCTGTAGTTGAAGTGGGCCACAGGATTTGTGGGGGTCTGGCCCTCACCTCATTGATTTCCCCACTTCTCTATTGGCCCATAAGGGAGCTTGGAGGAACTCTTGATCTAGCGTTTTTTACAAATGCCAGTTTTCCAGACTTGCTCTTTACCTGTATTTTCTAATAGTTTTTGGCAGTCTGGTCATTATATTCTCATTATGTGCTTGAGAAAATAGAGAAGCCAAGTGGTTTGTAATAACTTTACAGCAAGTCACTGGGGGACAGCTTTCACTCTTCTCTGACTCCATGTCTTTCACCTGTGTGTGCAATTGCGATTCCACACTGTATATGTCGCAAGGGATCCAGATTCACATATTTCTGGGCACAAGGGTATATCTGCTTCCTGGGAGTGGAATGAGCTCCTGCATACTTGTGTGGGCTGGTGAACAGATGGGGAATCTTGTGTCCTTATTCCTCAGGGTGAGGAGACCACACTGAGGCCCTCTCTGTGATCACCTGTGTTTGAGGTGCCATCTGATAGGATGGCTCAGCCCTCTCACTCAGTAGCTACAAATTGCCTGAGGTTTTAATGTCATCTCCCAGGTTATATTTGCCTGACACCTGCCTTAGAATGTGATTTGGTTTTAGGAATGCCATAAATGTGTAGTGCTGGCTCTAATAAACTCATGTATATTTCCAGGAAAAATGTACGCATGCCAATACTGTGATGCTGTGTTTGCCCAGTCCATTGAGCTATCCCGCCACGTGAGGACCCACACTGGCGACAAGCCGTACGTCTGCCGGGACTGTGGCAAGGGCTTTCGGCAAGCCAATGGCCTCTCCATCCACCTGCACACCTTTCACAGTATGTACTGAGACTGTGCACGTAAGGCATCCAGCACCAGGCCTGGCCCTGAGAAGGCATGTAAAAATCATAACAGAAGTTGTCACTTCACCAGAGCTGGGCCCCATTAGTGCCTTCCCCTCCCCTGTTCTCCTGCAAAACCCAGAGTTCCTCATTCCTTTTTCAAGAAAAATCTCATTTTAACATGTCATTGTGCGACGCCTATTTCTCTCTCCAGGCTGTTTCCTTGTCTTCTTTTTAGCCCACCTGGCTCTGTTCGGCTGACAGAAGCAAATTCTGTTTGAAGGAAAGAGCCTCTGTAACAGAAGGCTAGCAGAGCACCAGAATATTCCCATTAATAGAAGTCCACTGGGCTGCTATTTTCTACCCTGACCCTCCTTCCCCCACTCTCATCTTATAGTCATACCTGCCTCTCCCCGTAGAAGCAACCCAGACACTGTCTGAGTTAACATATGCCAGTGTAAGTGGTCCCTGGTCACGTGCCCTTAAAAGCCTCTGCCCAGTATTGTCTTCAAATGCCATTGTAGTCACTCAATTAGTAGGGTCTGCCCCCATCTTTCTCCCCTTCTTCTAGAACTGATAGAAAAAACACACGCTGGAAGGAAAAGGAAATTCTGTGATTCCTCATTAGATCATCGGGAACTCACCCATATGGCACTTGGCTGCTCACGTCCCGTCGTCTTCAGCCGCTCCTGTTCCCGCAGGAGTAATGAGCACAGCGCATCAGGGAGGCTAAGAGCTTGGGCTCTGAAACCACAGGCCTGGCCTCGGATCTTGACCCTCCGTTTACTCCCTTGAGGCCTTAAACGAGTTTCTTTACCTTTCTAAGCCTTCTATGCCCCTTCTGTAAACCAGAGAAAACACTGCTGCCACCTTGGACTGTTGTGAGAATTAGATAGATACCACCTGTAAAGCAGGAAGCTCCATGCCTGATACGTAGAAAGTCCTCGGCAAATGCCAGAGACTCTTACTGTTGGCAAAGTCACTCTCTGAGGTGTCATCGTCAAAGCGTGTCTTTTTTGCATGCCATGCACCTTGCATCCCCTTCCTGCCTCCTCCCCTCCCCTGTTCCCCACACCCCAGTTTCTAGCTGTTAGCAAATACAGTGCCTCACAGACATGTGCCTCTGTCAACACATTCAAGTCTGTTGTCAGCCTGCCAACAAACGGCTTTGCCAGAGCTTTACAGTGTGCTCCGCATTTGGCTGCTGGACACTGGGAAAAGCAGGAGGAGTATAAAGTGCCAGCCCTTCCCCCAAGGAGTGTACAAGGCTGCCCAAAAACATCCAGTTGCAGTGGACTTCCAGATGAGTGAGATTTGGCTTGGACCCAGCGCCACAATTTTGATGTCCTCTCAACCTCTTTAAGTTACGTTCTGCTTTAGTCTCCTTTTCCCAGTAGCATTACATGGGAGTCAGGAAAGAGGAAGACAGCAATTTGCAGAATGTAAAGGACCCACAGTGCTTTGCCATGCCTTAGAGTATGTCCTCAGCAGCCAGCCCAGCTCCAGGCCCTCTCTCACTGACTGCTCCTCGCCTCTTTCCACAGGACCACATCATGGCTTGTGGAGAAATGCTTCAAAGTCTCTTAAAAGACATGTAAAACTGAGATTTCAAGAGCTCATGTCTACAGGGAAACTAGTTAATGATAGCAAAGGCTGCTGCCTATCAGAATTCCTGAAGTAATCAGTGCACACATGAGCTTGGCTCGTGGGCTGGGCCTTTCTTCCGGGCAAAGGATTTTATTACTAAAACATGTCACTTTCTGTTGCTTTCAGAAAAAGACAAGTTTCCTGCCATAGGGACGGCAAATATGTTCATCAGTGTTAGTTATTTTTGAGGTCCCACTGAAGTGTCAGCACATCCGGTTAAGCATGTAGCTGAGCATGGCCCTGGGAGTGAAAGCTGGGATTGTCACCCAGTTCAGCCACCTCCTACTCGTGCCTCTGGGCACTCTCTAAGCCTTGATTTCCCTAATTGGTAAATAGGACTAATAATAGAGCCTACTCATAGCGTTATTGGAAGGATTAAGTGAGTTAGTATATGTAAGGTGCTATAAACATGCCTGTCATCCAGCACTCCTTAAACATTAGCTATGAAAATGTTTCATTGTTGAATCTAAAGTGGGGAGCATGGGGAGCATTCCTCCCCTCAGTCTACTGCTGACAATAGAGGGAAGGGTGATGCTCTGGGGAGTGTGTTGGAAATCTCCAAAGAGAATTAGAAAACTCAGAAAAGCCCACTGCAGACAGAGGAAGAGCAAGGGCAGTGCTCCCTGGAAAGCAGTAAAATAGAATTTAACTTGTAAGATGTAAAATGAAGAATGGAGGCGGACTATTTGATGCTACAGAGGTGGTTAATCCAGAGGCCTTGCAGGAACCCCTCCTCCTGGATGAAGGTGGGGTAGTCGGGCGATCGATGCACTGACTTCCGGCCCTTGGAGTCGCTGACCCCGCGTGCCTCTGAACAGGGTCTTACATCTGGGCTGTGAACAGCACCCCCATCTCGCTGACGGCTGCCTCTGGTGTTTCTCCCCCCCCCCCCTTTTGTGGATGCCCCCGTGGGACCAGACGTGGAAGATCCCTATGACTGCAAGAAGTGCAGGCTGAGCTTCCCCACCCTGCAGGACCACCGCAGGCACATCCATGAGGTGCACTCCAAGGAGTACCACCCCTGCCCCACGTGCGGGAAGATCTTCAGCGCCCCTTCCATGCTCGAGCGGCACATGGTGACCCACGTCGGAGGGAAGCCCTTCAGCTGTGGCATCTGCAACAAGGCCTACCAGGTGACCCCAGGCTCTGCTGGGAGCTCTTCCTCCGTGCCTCACCTACCCTCCCTGTGGTCTTCCTTGATTTCCGTGTTCGTGGTTTATGGAGCACGTCCTGTCTCCAGGGTTTGGCTGGTTCTCATGAGGAATGCGGCTTGTAATTACTCAGGTTCTCTAAGGTGACCTGGGCAGAGTAAGGCAGTGGGGGAGCTTTACCTGGAGCAGAGAGTTCTGAGACCTCTTCTCTTAGGTTTCAGCCTTGTCATGAACTGAGTGCTGCTTTTCCCCTTGGGTCTCACATTCTAGAGAACCTATTGACCCCATGTGTTGAGGAATGTAAGAATGACAATGGGGTGTGTAACACTGCCTGGAATTATCTTGTTTAGCACAATTATTGGGTTGTTTTTTTTTTAACTCCTGGGGAAGGACTCTGCTTTTTTTAACCTTAGAATTTGGTATGTAACTAAAGTGAAACCCCAGGTGAAACTAAAAGGAAACCACATTTATGAGAAACTCTAAAACTACAGAGAAAAGAATGGTCCTTAAAAAGAAGAAAGTTGGCAGTGGATGTTAGCTCAGGGTAGATCTTCCTCAGCAAAGAAAAAAAGAATGAGCCTTGCTGGCATCTGTAAGATTTGTATAAAGAGAGAAACACAGTAGCTAATTTCAGCTCAACAAAAATTGAGAGCTAACTTTGTGCCAAGCCTTGTAAGTAAGACCTGGGCTTGGTCTCTAGGAAACCATGGAGTTGTAGGGAGATGGTCCCAAGGCTGCTCTGGAACCCAGGAAGGAGGGGGCACTTGCATATGGAGCAGGGACAGCACATGCCCCTTGCTCCAGCAGGCCTCTCTGCTGCACCTGGGCCTCTGACGCAGTGAGATATAGCCCCAGAGGTCAAGAACAGATTCTCCAGTCGGAAGGCTGGGGTTTGAATCCTGTCCCACTGTTTACCTATTGTGTGACCTTGGGCAGGTCATTTAACCCCCTGTACCTCAGCATCTGCCTCACTGGACAGACTCTGACACCTCCCTCATAGGCTTGTTGTGCGGAGTGAGACTTTCTGAAGGACTTGGCTGAGCCGCCCTGTAGTGGCCTGGAATACACAGGTGCTTGTTCCCTTAAACACCAGCCTCTCCTCTCGTGTCAGCGTTCAGTGTAAGAGGTAAGAGCGTGATTCCAGGTCCATAAACTTACCTGAGGACACTTTTCTCTCTCTCACGAGGGCCTTGTGAACTCTCCAGCTTGCTGGAACGTTCTAAGACCTAACATTAGCCCAATTTCTTGGCAGCAATTGTCTGGTCTGTGGTACCACAATCGGACCCACCACCCTGACGTGTTTGCTGCTCAGAACCATCGATCTTCCAAGTTCTCGTCACTCCAGTGCAGCTCCTGTGACAGAACCTTTCCCAACACCGTTGAGCACAAGAAGCACATCAAAGCAGAGCACGCAGGTGAACTGAGTGCCGTGGACGGGGGATGTGAGCTGATGGGGGGCGCTTGGTAACGTAGCCATGGGTTCTATTCCCAAGTCCCGCCTTCCAGAGTTAGGGTGTGTTGTGCTGTGGTCATTACCTTTGTTCTGCCCCAGCGCACCTGAAGGATGCCACACCAGTCCATCGGTAACAGTAGCTTGAGTGGCAGCGGTTCTCACACCCCGAGCCCTAGAGCAGTGTGCGCTCCTGCCCACCCCTGAGTGGTGATCGGTCAGCACATGGGAAGGGGGGTCACTTTGGTGGCAGGTGGGCCTGGCTATAAAGCCTAACTCCAGTGCTCCTCATCTCCATGACCTTGGCAAATGACTTCTCTTTTCTGGGCCTGTTTCCTTCTCTTTGGAAAGTCAGGTAAATTTGGGGATATCCACAACAGCTTGCAGTTATGGAGCATTTCCTGTGTGCGGGGCACTGTGCTAAGCACTCTGTGTGTGTTCTCATTTAATTCTCACGACAACCCTCTCTGCATCCAGACTGTCTGGATTCAGAACTGGAGCTCTTTCCCGCTAGATTGCTCTCATACATCATCAGCATAAGGATGCTGGCACTTATAGATGCATGCCAAGTGTTAGCCATCACCGCCAGCCCTGTTACTGTCCAGCCTCAGAGAGCCATCCTTCTGTTCTTTCCCACCACTTCTTTCCTCGTGTGCTTCGCAGATATGAAGTTCCACGAATGTGAGCAGTGTAAGGAGCTCTTCCCCACGCCAGCTCTGCTGCAGGTTCACATCAAGTGCCAGCATTCAGGTCAGTGCCCCTCCCGAGACGCCGCGGGGCTGGAGCCCTGGGCCCAGGGGGGATTCTCACCTCCATCATGCAGAGCTGGGCAAGCCGGGCTCAGTAGCTTAACTACCTCGTGCCTCGGTTTCCTCATCTAAAAAACGGGGACAAGTGGAGTACCTACCTCACGGGGTAGCTGTGAGAACTGAATGTGTTATAGTACAGAGCTAATAGTATGTGTACTGTAGTACGTGTTGGAGTGACAGCGGAGTTATGGTGTGTTACAGTGTGGGTTGTAGTGCACGTAAGGCCTGGCACCTGTACACATCCCTTAAGTGTTACCTGTGATTATCGTTGTTACTGCTCTATCTCATCAAATCTAAAATTCCAGCTATAGGATGCACCATTTTTGATGAACCATTAAGAAAGGAAAACTTGTCAATTAAACCGTGCTTTCTTATTACTTAGAATTTGCACGTTATTCTGAGTGCTGTTTTGGACTTAATTTGACATAGATTTTATGCCCTCTTGTAAGCACACATAAAAAGGGAAGAGTAAGAAATAAGTAGATTAAGGTAAGAATCCAGCTTCTGAGAGTAGCTTTCAGGTCAGATTGTCGATGTGCGTGTTATTCCACGTGGTGCTGCGCTCTGCCATCGAGGGCATGGTGACGGGGCACGTACTGAGGCCCTTGGTCTTGGTCTCTTGAGCAGTGTGTAAACCAGTCTCCCTTTGATTGCTGCATTGGGAATGTAGCTGCACATCCACCCTCGCCTCCTCCCTCTAAGCCATTTGAGTCCTCTGAGTTAAAAATGTGCACCCCTCCTGTCTTAGGGATTCTTCCAAGCCATGGACATGCATTCTGCAAGTCTTAATGCTGCCCCTTGGGACATGCACAGTCGTTGACAGTTACACCCACCTGCCGCCTAGCCCATAGCGGTCGTAAGATGCCATGGATCCCATTTCAGAGATGTTGTTGGAGTTGATGGAGTACAGTATTGTCAGCATCTTCATCTACAGTTGAGTGAATAGTGGGCTTCAGCAGAGGCAGATTTAGCCTGAATCTACCCTAATGAAGCTATGGCTTCAGAGCCCCTCCCTGCACGGGACCTTTCCAAAGCTCTGTCTCTATTTCCCTGTCTATAATTTTGTATTATTTTTCCTCAAGAGGGCTCCCCAAATTGTACAAGCTTCAGGTCCACCAGAACCTGGAGATCTGCCTTCAGACCTGCCTCGGCCCTTGGATCCTCGTTGCTCCTCCCCCGCCCCGCTCTTTTTCTCTGAGTCCTCCTGCCCACAGCCCGTCCGTCTGTGCCCCCTCCTCCAGGCTTGCAGCCCTTCAGGTGCTTGTACTGCGCGGCTACGTTCCGCTTCCCCGGGGCCCTGCAGCACCACGTGACCACGGAGCACTTCAGGCAGTCGGAGAGCACCTTCCCTTGTGAGCTCTGCGGGGAACTCTTCACCTCTCAGGCCCAGCTGGACGGCCACTTGGAATCTGAGCACCCAAAGGTGACGAGCACTGAAACCCAAGCAGCAGCCTCGCAGATGGTGCAGGTGATTCTGGGGCCCGCGGATGTGAGGGCACTAACATGGGGTTCCTGAGGTTCTCTGAGGCAGCTTGTCACAATGCCCAGCCTCTCTCCCTGGGGCTCTCACAGGGTCCCGAAAGTAGTACATTCATGACAAAGAGGAGCTTGGACAAGAGTCTCTCTGGACCTCTTACCAAACAAAACAGAAAACTGTAGTCTCCTGGTGGCCACAGTTGGAATGACCCCTGGGTAGAGGGAACCTGGAACAAGAATTTCCAAAAGCAGAATGACCTTGGCTTCTCCTCCCAATTCACACTTCCCACCTTCTGCGAAACACTGTGAGATGTGAGAGTTGCAGGAAACCTTGGAGGAGGGTGGGTGAGCTCTTTGTTGGACCCACTTCAGGTGAAACACTCTGCTCGCTCCTCTGGGCTGTGCACATGTGGACATGTCTGGGTTTCTCTCTTTTACCTGGGTGAGCAGCCCACCTCTCTGATGTCTCAACGCTAAGCTCGCCCCAGCCCCTCTTTGTGACTCTGCTCCTCTTACTGCTCTTCGCGTCTTGTCCAGAGAGGGCAGGCAGAAAAGGAAAAGAAACTCAGTTACTGCAAACTGATGGGACTGTCCACCTGCCCGGTCCCATGGAGCAGTCCTTTGTAAACCGTGTGCTTACGGGCCTCTGTGGGGAGCAGAGGGCAAGTCAGGGGGCGGGCCTCTGAGTGACACTCCTGGTGCCATAGCAGCCAGAGTGGCTCTGCTTTTATCTTTTTTAAATATTAGGATTCTTGGTAAGATGCCCTTTGAGGGGAAGGGGGGGCAGGATTCCATTGCTAAAAGAAAAACAGTTTGAAAACTACTGTCCTAGATGCTTTTTGATTGAATCATAATTGATCTCCTCATTCCCGTAGCACAGAGACATGGCTGAGCTTGGCATCCCTGTTTCTGTGCATTCAGGTCTAGTGCAGGGCGCTCTCTGCTCCTGGCCAGTTGTCAGGAGTTGTGGTGGCTGTGCCCTCTGTGGGCACTCTGGATGGAAGATATCGGGGTGCGGCATGAAGCTGGCCTCAGCTGCATGGTCAGAAGCATCACCATGGAGGTTCGGGCAGGAGCTGGGTGTACTCACCCACAGACTAGTTCTCCCGGAGATGGGAGCGTCATCTTTAGCAGGTGATGCAGATTTGGAAGGGGATGTGCGGCCTGGTGAGCCAAATGAGTGAGTTGATAGAAGTCACCTTTGTCCACCCGTTCTTCCTCCCGTAGCTGTTAGCTCTGTAGCCACGTAACCCCCAAGGAAGGCTGTTAGCCTGGTCGAGGTCCAGAGACACCCCCTTTGGCCAGCCGAGGCCTCTGGTGAACCATTCCTGCTTCCACGGTTGAAGCATAAGGCTAACCGCTTCAGGAGCATTGCCTTCACGTGGCACTTACCTCCGCATGTAGTCCTCGAGACAGGAAAACCACCCCAGTGAGAAACTGAGCCAGCGGTCACCGGTGTGTAATCACAGAGCCCGGGCACCTCAGATGGCGCGCTGAGCTAAATTACAGCAATTTAGCACACAGCGTTATTTAAATAGTTTGCCAGCCTTCTCTTTTGCATCACTGGTGTGTTAGACTTGCCTCTTCCCATTAGGCACGTGTAATTGCTCTCCTCAGGTGAAAACATAAATATCATCATTACAGCGTAAGATGAAACCATGTAAATTCTGTGGAGCTACCTGTGGATATTGCCCAGAGCAGCCTCACGGTCTCTCCCTTTCAGGTGATCCAAACCCCAGAGCCAGCGGCCCCAACAGAGCAGGTGATCACTTTGGAGGAGACCCAGCTTGCTGGCTCGCAGGTGTTTGTGACGTTGCCAGATTCGCAGACATCTCAGACAAGCTCTGAACTCGTGGCTGTGACCGTGGAGGATTTGCTGGATGGCACCGTGACCCTGATCTGTGGTGAGGCCAAGTGAGCTGCTGCCCCTCCAGTGGAGGGCCCTGCGTTTGCTGCAGAGAGAGCACCCCGCAGCTTGCCCTTTGCGCTCCACCCCTGCTATCCTGAGGCGGCATCTTAGCCTGGCACCAGCCTAAATGGTCTCACTTGGAAAACAGACAAGCATCATTGTTTCCATAGAACCAGCAAGGTCCCAGTCATCAACGTCAACACCACCACTCTCCGTAGCAGGCAGGCCTGTTTGCCCCCACGTCTCCTGCTGTGGCCTCTGTGACGCTGTCCATCCCAGTGGAGTGTAGCTTCTGAAAGAGCAGTGGGATAGGAGCCCTCAAGGCAGCCAGAGGGGTGATGTGCCAGCAGCCCTCCGTGTGCAGAACAGCAGGTGGATGTGGGCCGTGGCCCACAGAGTGGGGCTGCATATGCTGCCAGTGCCTTCTGACCATTTAAAACTGAGAAACAAGCACCAGCAGACCATCCAGGGACTCCTAGCCTTGAGCACACTTGCCCCTCCCTCACTTGTATCATCCTCCCAGCTGCTTGGGTCACCAGCCCCATTGTGGTGGCCCTAGGGCAGGTGGCAGCGTGTTAATGAAGGAAGGCTTCATTCCCACGTTATCAGTACAGTCAGCCCTTCCCCAGACAAAGCCTTTGGAGTGTTCCTGCTGGAATTCTTCCCTAGAGGCCGTCCAGTTGCAAAGACCGTCCCTGCCTTTCCAGGATGGTCTCCATGCTGTTCTGTACCTGAAGGCTGGTTCCTGCGGCTTTTCCATGTCATCCTCATCCCCTTTCCCTAATCAAAGCCTAAAACTCTCCTGACCTGGAGGCCTTGCGCCTGCTCTGGATCACGTCCTGTAGCTAAGGAACCAGCGCCAGGTGGAGCAGCGCCCGTGACTGCCCCTGGCTCTTCCTCCTGCCACGGTCTTTCATGCACCGTGAGTGGCCTGCTGTCTGAGCTCTTCCGGGCTGCCACTGTTAGTGCAGGTCAGTGATCCCTTGGAGTCTGAATTTCACAAAGCTTTTTTATCTTCAGTTCCTAAAATATAATCTGATAATTAATGGTTTGTGGGATCCATTCTGAAGTGCAATTAGATGGATGTAGGCTCCCGCCGTTCGGAGGGAATTACTGGCGTTTATCTTCCTTTCCTCGATGCCAGAAGGTTGAAGTCTGCTAGTGCAGTGTCTACACATCAGGCAGGGCCCCCTGCCACATTGTGTGGCCTGACCCCTTGCGGAGGGCAGGGCCCAATTATATCACTCACCCTCAAGCTACAGGCTGGCAGAACACAAGCCACCCCTTTTTTCTAAGCACATGTCACATTACCAAGTACAAGCAGGGGTAGGGGGTCAATTTGTGTCATGGTCGGGACTTGTATTGCCATCACACATTGCTGGGGAGACCGAAGGTGGAACCTTAACAGTGACCAGTGTGTTCGTGTCTGGCCATCCTGCTTTGTGCAGGCAGCTGGGCCACGTACCCCAGGCATCTGCTCCTGCCCCGAGTGGGTCCTCATTTCGATATGCAAATCACTTGAGCTGGTCTGCTCAGGGATCTTCCCATTCCGAAGTAAATGAAGTTTTCAAAGGCATGTTGGCCTCGAAAGCCGAAAACTGACCAGAAGATGGTGCTCAAACCTTTAAGACTTCGCCTCCATGGAAGGCCCTCAGTGCTTCTGCCGAGACTGTCTCTGTCTTAAGGTTTTTCAGTCCAGTGAGCTGTCAGAGCAGGAGAGCTCTTGATCTGCAGGGGCGCAATGGCTCTGAATCTCTCCTGGCACCAGAGAAAACCCACTGACAGTGGAGTGGCCCGTGCCACAGGGCCTGAGCCAGGCCCAGCGGACGCGCTCCTCACAAGCTGTGGGCAGGACTCCTTCCAGCCAGAAAACAAAAGAAAGTCAAAAATTAATTGCTGAGGGCCTGTAGGGGAAAGTGATTTTTCTTTTTAGAAAGTCTTCTGAGTAATGAAAACTATATGTTTTAAATCCAAGTTTCAGATCCTTTTGGGTACTGAGAGGCCCTTTCTCGGGTTTCTGACAGAGACCCAGATGGTGTCAGGACACTCAATTTCTTCCGGATCACCAGACTTGCAGTTGCTCTGCCAGGAGCGATGGAGAGCCGGCCTCCCTGCGGGCTGCACTTCCCTGCGGCACACTCGGCAGGAGGCACGGCCCCTGCTGGTCCTCAGCGAGACGGAGGGGTCCATCCTGAGTCCAGCCTGCTCTGAGCGCACCTCCGCAGGACGCCGCACTGCCAAGGAGTTCAGTGTTGCTCCCTGGAGACGCCCGCGCTTGGATTTTATTGTAGGAAGAGTTTTTCTAGCCATTTTATTACTTTCTCGACTTCCGCCCAAGAGCCCTTCTGAGTTGCCGCCGCAGAGGACATTGTCACCTGTCTCTTTAGTCCACACCACTGGTCTCACATGGCAGTGGGGTTCTCTTTGCCTCGGTGCTATGGGTGCTGCCCTGTGGCCTCCGGGCTGACCCCTGGGGCATTGGCAGGGGTGTGGAGGAGTCTGGGCTTCTTGGGACACTTGGATTTGTTTGGGGGACCCCAAACCTCCCTGCTCCCAGAGAGCATAAGGCAGCTGGTGGGGAGGGACGGGCAGGCAGACTCCAAGCTGGAGCCTAATTCTGTGGGAATGATGGGGATCCCTCATGGAACAGGATTTGCCCATCCCTGGTAAGTGAGAGAGCAAATAGATGAGTCAAGAGCAAGGATTGCTGTAGAATGCTGGGACTGGCCAGGTACGTGAGCAGAGCCGGGGACCAGAGGGGCAGCGACACAGGGCTGTACTCGTTTACTGTATAAAGCCTCTCTCTTCTGTCCCAGAAGCTCTGTGGTTGGAAAGCTGAGCCCAGTGAGTATCATGGTTACAGTGTACAGGCTGGGTTCCTCTGTTGATTCAGGCCCTCAGGAAGCATTCTGACTCTCCCTCCCACCGACCACAGAACGCACGTCAGCCTCCTCCCCCAGGGGAGGGCTCTGATGTTCCGGGGGTGAGGGATGAAATGAGGTCCAGCCCGATGGGGGTGAATGGGGAGACAAGGTCCCTGTTCTCTGCTCACGGTCTAAAGCAGGAATGCTCCCAGAGTCGAGGAGAAAGATGAGAGGGACCCAAAGAGTCTCTCACCCCAGGTGATATTGCAGTCACCACAGGCCGATGACATGGTAATGGGGTGGCTGTGCCTTTAAATCTCATGTGCCTGAGGTTTGTAGATTGACTAAGGGATGTAAGAAACTGCTAACCTTACAGAGAATGGGTCTAGGGGATAAGCAGTATTTCTAGTAAATGGACTAGACAGTTGGACTGTGGTGGAGAGAATACTGAGAGGCTGCAAGCAGGCCTCCCAAGGGAAGAATTCAGCAGCCCAGCCCCGCTCCACTTGGCCCAGTGTATCCCTGGGAGAAAATGGGAGTAAAAGAAAGATCCGGGGTTGAAGGGAGTGTCGAAGGCAAGGTGATAATTGTTTTGTTGCCATGGAAAACCTGGAACTGGTAGGACTTGGGCCAAAAGCTCAGAAGAACAGCCAGAACCCAGAAGCTTGCCACACCTACGACGGGGCCTGTAAGGGAGAAAGGAGCTGTCTGTGCTTTGGGGACTACGTTGTCGGGGGGCGGGAAATCATCCCTGGGCTAATTTAGATCACTTCCAAATCGTGGAGGTGTTTATTGTTTCCTTTACAGAGGCCAGCCCCACCTGCCACCACCCATGGCCAGGACGGCTAGCCAGCACGTGATGCTGTATAAATTGGATTAGAAACCATTATTCATGTTCAACTTGCACTACTCTATATAAATAAAATATGTACTTTGAAAAAAACCGTGCTGCCTGCGTTTCAAATGGACTGTGATGATATAGAGCTGTTTTCTCTGGTTCTAGGCAGCTGTCAGATGGGAAGGCTTGATAGGCCTGGTTTCCTAGGAGCTTCAGGCCATGGTGGCATGGCCTGGGGGTCAGGGAGGAAGCTCTCCTGCCATGTGGAGTCTCATTTCCTAAACCCTCTCCCAGGGAGCAAGTGTGGTACAGTGTCTCAGAGGCAGGCTTTGAGTCCAACCTGGGTACATCCCAGCTATGCCACTTCTTGGCTGTGTGACCGTGGGTGAAATGTTACCCTCTCTGAGCTCCCTCCTCCCTGCTCCCATCTATAAATGAGGGATTACTGTACTTACCCCACAGAATTGTAGTACAAATGAAAAGCCTGGATTTAATGAATTTAGTGTTGGAAAGTTTAGTCGTTATTAATAAAGTCCTTCACAGACGAGTCAGCCGTTCCCTGCAGTTTCCAGCGCTGAGGAGAGTGTTCATGCCCGCACCTGTACGGGTCTCTCCTCTTCCTCTGTCTCTGAGTCCTTAGGGATCCTTGTAACACCCACCGTGTCATTTATCTTTGACTCTCAACTGCCCCCAGAGCACCGAGTGCTGAGCACATGACTGTAAAATGAGCAGAAACCTTTCGTGGTGAACAGGTGAAAATGCCACATCGCCGACAGCCAACAAGGAAGCGAGAAGCCGACTCACAGGGTGTGCAGAGTCTCTGCAGTGGGAACCCAGCATGGCAGGCAAGGGGAGGCGTGTCACATGCTGCAGCCTCTGGCTCAGGTCGTCCTCGAGGCCGGGAAGGCAGGGGTCCTGTGCTGACTTCTCCTGGGACAGCGCCGGGGTAGCACGCGTCAAGCCTTGTCCAGAGCCCACAGGCCCGAGGAGAGAATGCCCCTCCTCCCAAGCTGTGTCTTCGGAGAGAGGCTGGAGCCATCTGTTGTGTGTGGAGCAATAATCCTAAGTGTCCAGGCAGCTGCAGGGGTCATTGTGACCTGCCTCGGCTCCAGCCATGAAGGTGAGCGTGCAGAGGTGGAGAGCAGAGGGAGGACACGGGCCCTGGTGATCTGTTGTCTCAGGCCAGGCCAGGGCTGGCTGTGAGGGGCTGAGCAGCACAGCGGAAGGGTGTGGACCCCAGCTCCCAGCCCACCTCTGCACGCCCAGATGCCCTTGGGCTAGTGTCCCTCACAGTGGTGGTGAGGAGGAACCTAGCCATCCTAAAAGGCGTGGCATAGTGCTCATGCTTCGTAAGTGGTGTCTGTGAATGTCTCTAAGATACGTTAAAGGAGCCTGGGGAAAAGGGCAGGGAAGGGCAGGAGGGGGCTGCCTGCGGTGTCCTCTACAGGTAGAGGCCTGCAGTGGAGTGCGGGGGTGTCCGGGACCACCGTGAGGTTTAGCCCTGTGGGCTGCACTACAGTAAACCCAGAGCCTCTGTCCCAGACCAGAGCGAGTGGTAAGAGAGGGGCACAGCGCCGCCCCAGGCTCTGCAGCTGGGGGTCACATCGGAGTAAAGCACAGGTGGGAACTCGTGTAATGAGGGCAAGGGAAATGGGAATGCTGGAGAGTGATTTCCGGCCTTCCCACTTTGCTGCATGAGCTTGCTCGGGGTTTTTGTGTGCTGCTCCTCCCAAAGCCCCCCAGTACCTAGTTGTGTATTTTTAGTTGTGGGTCCTTCTAGTTGTGGCATGTGAGACACTGCCTCAGCATGGCTTGATGAGCGGTGCCATGTCCGTGCCCAGGATCCAAACCAGCGAAACCCTGGGCCGCCGAAGCACAGCGAGCGAACTTAACCACTCAGCCACAAGGCCAGCGTCTGCGTGAGCTTTCTTAGTCACCGTTTATCTTACCCTCTGTGAGCTTGGACTCAGGGGCGTGTTTGGGTGAAAAAATGGCTGCATGCGGACTTGTCCTAGACCAAGGGTCTTCACCCTTCCTTGGGAAATACCCTAGGACTCAAGGTTTCACCGAGAACCAAGTTCATTTACTTCTCGTGAGTGTTCTCCAGGCTTGTGCTTGTGCATCTCTCCTGTCTTCTGCCCTGCCGCCCAGTGCTCCCAGAGCGTATGTCCCCTGTCCCCTGAGACAACTGTATCTCTTCCACGTACTTGGCGTCACTGAGCTCAGGGTGCTCGGCCAGGACCAAGCAGTGCTCCTCTCACTTGCCCTCAAGGCTGCTGAGGAGGAACCCGGCTTCCACATCTCACCCCTGCCAGCAAGGTGCTCCCCAAGTTACCTGTCGGCTGGGGTATCAGAACATCCTCCTTTCTTTGTCCTCCAAGGAGAGATTAGCAGAAGGCTGAGAGCAGCTCGCCAGCCAGGGCTCCCCGGCCGCTCTGATCAAACACCACTCTGCCGCCTCTTCTTGACTGGTTCCCCCAGCGCAGGCCAGAAACAGCTGATCAAACACATCAGGACAAGGTCAGTCCAGGGACCCACAGTCCCCTCCAGGGGAGATTTCATAGACCTGCCATCAGGAGGGTCTGATAAAAATGGGTAGGGGGCGGGGAAGAGGGCCCGTGGGGCTGGCACAGGACTGAGCAGCTTTTCATTCCATTTAAGGTTGAAACCTCTGTGCTCCACACAGGGTCCAGACCAAAGCCAGCATTTCCAGAGAGGCCAGGGCTGCTGCTGCCTGTGAGGCCAGGGAACTGAAGCGAAATGTGCATGCACGCATGACTGTGTGGGGGTGAGAGAGATGTCAGGTAGGAGCGAGTGTGGGTTTGGGAGCATGGGATTATTAGATTGTCACAGGATGACTTAAGATCCTCCCTCACTAAACTGTGACCCCTTCAAGGGCAAGAACTGTGCATTATCCTTTTTGTTAACACACACACACACACACACACACACACATGCGGTTAGCCAGGCACATCAGGTGTCTTTTAGACCTGAGGTTCTGGAGTCTCTGCAGTCCTGTTATGTGCTTAGTCCCCTGCCAGATGCTGTAGAGGTTGGGGCTGGATCAGGCTAAAATGATGCGTGGTGCCTGCTCCTAGGGGACTGATGACCTGGTTGGCCAGGCAAGGATAACATCGGTGTGAGAAACAAGGACCCAAAACACCCATGCCAGTCCAGACTCAGGCCTAAAGTACCCATAAATGCTGCGTTTCTCTCTTTTTCGTCTTTTTCATGGAGGAGGGGGTGTTAATATTTTTTAGAAATCTTCTCATAATTAATACTTACTGTTATTAAGTGCTCACCACGTGTTGGACACTGGATGAAGAGCTTTATGTAATTCTTACGTCACCAGCACCCTGATGTGTAGGTGTGGCATGGTGAGAAGCTCCCTGATGAGTTATGTGGCTAGTGAGCAGCACAGTGGGCTCGAACCCTGGCTGACTGATTCCAGAGCTTGCTCTTAAACACCATGCCACATTCAGGCATTTCTTGCCTAATCCCCGGTCAGCCATACTTCCAGTTCTTAAGCAGCCCGGTGTGTCACACCTGGACTGTTGCCATAGGCCTGCCATGTCTCCCCACCTGCCCTCTCCTTTCTCTTCCCTTCTGTCCTTCCTGCCTGAGACAGCCAGCCAGGCCTAAAACTCTGCTTCTCTCAGCTGGAAACTTGGAGTCCCAGTAGCAACAGGAGTCATGTCCTTTGCCTTGTTTGGGGACTAGATTGTTGGTGGCATAGGGCCTGTCACTTTTTTGGGCCCCTGCCGCTCTCACAGTTTCACCAGCCCTTGGTCGACCCTTGATGACGCAGTTGGTGCTCTTCTGGGAGGGCAGAAGGACAGCTGCAGGTCCTGCCTGAGCCCCTGCGGGGGCAGCTGAGCCCGCACGGTGCCTGACAAATGTGCAAGGGCCATTCCCCGACCCAGGCCACTCTGGGAAACATCTTGTCTTCTCTGACTTCCCCATCTCCCCCTAATCCTGGGCTCCTAAAGGAAAAATGTTTTCAGAAGAACAGCCATTTTACTGGAGAGTATTGAATCAGAAAACTTTATAAAATGCCGTGGTTCAGAGCCCCGCTTGAGAGAGATTCAGCTCTGAGTTCAGATCCCCGCTCTGGCCCTTGTTAGATGTGTGACTTTGAGTATGTTCATTTTTCTTGTCTGTAAAATGCAGGTAATACAAACCCTTGGGGTAAGTCTGGAGATTAGAAGTGGTGCATATAAGACTCCGGTACAGGTCATGGCATGTAGCTAGTGCTCAATAAAAACGATACCACTCATGCTGTCAGGACCCAAAGTTGCGGGGTGGTCCCTGCCCCAGTGCAGAGACCCACTGGGTGCTTCTGAGGCTCAGGAAGGTGGGCTTCTGTGGGGAGTGCAAGGTGGAAAAGAGGGCAGGCTAGACAGAGTCCTTGGAGGTCAGGCCTGGTCTAAGCTGTCCCTCTATCCCCCATTTCCCTGGGGTCCAGCACATGTCTGGTGCCAGGGAACACCCATTGTACGACTAGGTGAGTGGCAAAACCAGGCGAAGGGCCGGGCTCCTCCTGCTGCTCCCAGCTACGCCAGGACCACCCAGAGCAAGATCCTATAGCCAAAGGGTGTCACAAATGCAGGCGTACTTCCTGGATCTGGCTATGCCCCAGGTCCTGGCCATGTGGCCCCCGTGGAGTTGATGTCTTGTTCTGGCATCAGCAGCACAGGTTGTTTTGACCCATTTGGTGCCCCCGTTTCTGTCCCAGCATGGCTATTGGCCTGGAGTGAGAGAGGCCTCACCAGGTGGGAGTCAGGCTCTCAGGCAGGCGGGGCACAGGAAGGAGAGGGAGTGGCAAATGCTTGGACCAGCTTGGCCTCCCTCGTTTTTGTATGGGTATCAGTAGTCCCATAATGCCTTGCTCGAGTAGCGCTGCTGTTTTTAGATCACTTTCATACACATTATTGATCCTGCAGCACCATGAAAGTATAGAGTAAGTATCCTTATTGTTACCCCTTTCACAGTGAAGGAATTCAGACGCAGCCTCCTCTGTGGACTTAAGAGTCCTCAGCTAGTGGGAGGTGGAATGGCAGCCCAGTTTTCTGACACCACATGTAGGCTTGTCCCACCTCACCTTGCTGTCCCTTGTGTCTCTCTGGTCCCCGTATTCAGAGCACTTTTCCATCGTTTACTTTCGTGACCCTGGCAGCAATGCTCTGAGACTGGAGGGGCACGAATTATTTGGCAAATGAAGAACTCGAGGTTCCAGAAGCCCACGTTGCTCCATCTCATGGTAAGTCAGTAGCGGAACTGCCATCGGAGCAGCTGGACCCCATTACACCCACTGTGCAAGGAAAGGCACAACTTCGGCCAGGGCTCAGCCAGAGTCCTCGCGGCAGGGGTGGGCTGAGCGCTCCCGTTTGTCACCCTCTGCCCTGGCCAGGCCGTGTGCACATCATCCCCAACGTAGACACCACATCTGTGTTCAGGTCACCAGAGGAGCACTGTCCCATGGGCTTCTCTGTGATGAGGGAAATGGTTTATTCTGCACTGTCCCACATGAATCCACTAGTCAGATGTGGCTTTGAGCACTTGAAATGTGGCTAGTGTGACTGAGAGACCACATTTTAAACTTTAATTTAAATAGTTGTGTGTAGCTAGTGGCTAATGTATTGAATGGCATAGAACTAGATGGAGACTCAGGGATGAGAGTCAGACAGGAAGTGGCTGAGCCCAAATTCAAAGCCAAGTCTGTCAGACTCCCAAGCCCATGACATTTCCACTGGAGCCCAGTGTCAGGAGGGAAATGCACTCGGGCGTAAATATTGGCTGCAAGGGTCAGAATACTTCTGTTTCATTCATTAAGGCTGTCCCCTGCTTTATGCTCGTACTGTTAGCACCATCGCGGCTCTGTGCCCTCGTCCGTCTGCATCCTCATCATTGTGGATTCCGTTTATTGTTCCAGGGGCTCCACCTCCATCGTGACTGATCCTGATAATTATAATGACGATCCTGTTATCCTGTTTACATATGAGTACACTGAAGCTCAAAAGAGTCGAGAAACTTGTCCAAGCTAGGTGGGCTTTTGCTGGAGGAGTCACGGTGGTATAAATACAAAATGCCTGGTTCTTGCTCCTGTTCCTCTCCAGCTCCAGAGCAGAGCTAACCTGAAATTAGCAGGTACCACAGGACAGCCGGCACGCCCTCTCCCTCCCGGCTTTTGAGAAGACACCATCACAGGAAGCATGCTGCCTGGGTTCCAGTGGCTGTCTGCGTGGAGGGCTGGCCAGCTGGCATGTTCTTGGGGCAGGCTCACCTTTGGATATTTGTGGCTTTCTGACATTGCAGGAGAAGGCACTTACCTCAATTAAACACATTTTTAAAAAAGCCTACTATAATCTTAAATTCGAGTTTTGTTTATCTTGGAACTAACAAGATTTGTGGCAGCATGCCAGCACATTTATAATAGAAGTCGTGGGGAAACTAAATTCACTGTCACTCACAAGCTGCATGACCTTGGACAAATCTCAGCTCCACCCCAGCGAGTGGATTAGATAACCTCCAAGGGCCCTTCTCCAATAGTCTTTGATTCCTTATGTAGCATGGATCGTAGGGAAATTGGCATTCTGGGGCTGACTCTGCCAGCTTCATGTTGTGCAACTTACCTCTGAGCCTCGGTCTCCTCGTCTGTGATGCTGCCACCTCCCGGCTTGGCCCACCATCTGGCGAGTGTGCAGTGAAGGCCCCGATGGGCTTTTGTGCTGCATGCGCAGTGCCCAGCAGCACTCACTGCCCTGCTCGGGGGAGGAGACGCTGGAGGAACCCCCTGTCCTCAGTGGGAGGGCAAACATGTCCTCTGGGGCCAAGGTCCTGCCACAGGTGCTGAGAGCTACGTGAGGAGAGCCTCCCATAGCAGCTCCGTCAGGTACAGCCCTGCCTGCCCCTCTCCTTCCTGGGGCCTGGGCCTGGCCCACCGCAGGCACAGCTGGGAGGAGCTGGCAGGGAGGGAGGGGCGAAAAAGCATCTAGGCCTGGAAGAGGGAAGCTTCCCAGAGCTAGTGGAGAGGGGTTACCCCATGAGGAGAGTGGGGCATGGGGACAGTGGCTCTGCCGTCCCTGTGAGCCCTGGTCTGAAGCAAGCCTGGGGTGGCCCGAGGGCTGCGGAGTCACACGGTCTGGTATCAGCCTGCTACAGCCAGTGCTCTGGGCTTGGGCGAGCCCCTTAACCTCTCTGAGCCTTATTTTCCTTTTCTGAAATGGAGAGGATCACGGTACTTGCCTGCCTCTTAGGATTATAAAATAATACTCGTGAAAGCCCTTGTGTGGCCAGAGAACAGGCTCAGTAAATGGCTTCTCTGGGCCTGACCCCAGAAAGGCCGGCTTGCAGGAGGGGCTGTGCTTTGTAGTCAGGACTGCAGAGCCACAGGGCAGCAGGAGGGGCAAGTCGTGCTCGGGGGTAGGGGGAGGTCCCCCCGGCCTTGGTTAGGCTGCGGCCTCCGCTCCTGCAGGGAGAAGCAAGGCCTGAAGCCTGGTATTGTGTGTCCTGAGCCTTCTGGGTTAGGCCTCGCTGGCGGGGCAGTCAGGACCAGAACCCCAGGTTTGTGAGGGGCTTCCTCAACCCAGCACTCAGGAGGCCTGAGGAGACAGAGCCCCTGGACCGCACGGGCTGCTCCCTGTCTCCTGGCCGGAAGCTTCCCCACAAGCCTTCCTGGGGGGTGCACACGCAGCCTACCAGGGGGAATGGGGAGGTGGCAGGCACTCAAGGCTCCCAGCGTGGGGCCCTCTGTACCCTAGCCAGGCACGCATACTCAAGGTCAAACTTATCTCCAGGCCTTGTCCCCAGCCATCCCGTCCCCGACCCATGCCCTCCGCTGGCCTTTTCCCACCAGCTTCTCCCAGCCCTCCAGGCCCAGCCCAGATGTCTCCCACCCCAGAAAGGTGCCTCGGGTCAGCCCAGCCAAAAGGGTCTTCCCCTGGCCCCCCTGATACCTCGTGTGACCCACATTGTTGAGCGTGCGCTAATTAGTGTTCACGTCTTTCTGTTTGTTTTGACTTTTTTGTGTGGTAAAATATATATAACAATTTACCATTGTAGCCATTTTTAAATGTAGAGTTCAGTGACGTTAACATCATTCGCACTGTTGTGCAACCGTCACTGCCATCCATCTCCAGAACTTTCTCATCATTTCACACTGAAACTCTGTACCCATTAAACATTTCCATCACCCCTGAAAGAAGCCCGTATGTGTTAGCATCCCTCTCCTCCGCCCCCCGCCCCCGGCCCTGGAGACCACCCACCCCCTGGCGCTCTGAATTGGACTAGTCTAGGTTTCTCATGGAAGTGGAATGACACGGTGTTTGTGTTCATGTCGTGACCCTCCACAGAGCCTGGTGCCTCTACTGAGTGACCGGGTAAAAGGGGCAAAGAACAAGGATGACGCCGGGCCCAAGGCTTCCCGAGACAGACCCGGTCCCGCCACGCCCTCCCACCCAGCACTAGAACGCCGTCATTCCACAGGGCCTGCTGAGCACTTACTGCGGGCTAGGCTGTGGTCCAGTGCTGGAGACACCGCAGTGAGCGGAGCAGAGGAAAGGCCCTGCTCTCGTGGAGCTCGTATTTCAGTGGGAGAGCAGACAGTAAGTGCACAGTGTGCTGCGTCATGCTGAGCGTCAAGGAGAAAGTTAAATGGCAGGGGTGGGGTGGAGGCACGTGGAAGTCAGACGCTGTTGCAGTTTTAGATGGGGTGGCCAGGAAGGGTCTCGCTTGTTCAGTGACCCAAGCAAAGACCTGATGGCTTTGAGGGAGTGGCCACGTGTGTGTCTAGGGGGGAACATTCCCAGCCGTGGGAACAGCCAGTGCAAGGGACCTGAGGCAGGAGTGCAACGGCGTGTTTGAGGAGTACTAAGGAGGCCCGGGCAGCTGGAGCAGAGTGGGCAAGGGAGGGAGTAGTAGCGGATAAAGTTAGAGTAATCGGGGCCCAGATCATGTAGGACCGTCTAGGCCATTTTAAGGATTTGGTCAGTGGGGGGTTTTGAGCTAGTGCTGTGACTGCTGTGTAGAGAATAAATTCAGGAGAAAGGGTGGAGGCTGGGAGATTACCTGGGGTGTTGCAGTGTCTCCTCACAGCAGAATTTGATAAAAATTAAAAACGAAAATGAGGCTGCAACTAAAATCAGTTTCTGAGTGGTTCATTTATTAGCCAAACGAAAATAACGGTGGCTTGGGCTGGGGTGGTGGTGAGGAGTTCAGATGCTGAAAGTAGAACAAACAGGATTTGCCGATGCCTTAGATGTGGGGCCTGAGAAGGGAGAGGGCTCGAGGGTAACTCCGAGATTTTGCTCTGGAAGTGGGAGCGTAGAAGTTGCCGTGTGCTGCGATGGGGAGAACCATGAGAAGGCAGGTCTTGGCGGAAAGACAAGTTCTCCCTGGGGCACGTTAGGTTGGAGACGTCAGCGGACGCCCAGGTAGAGATGGAGAGTAGGCAGCTGATGTGTGACTCTAGAGTCAGGGATGTTGAGGTCACTCAGTCCAGTGTTCCTGTTTTGTTTTCTGAGGCCGAGCCGGCACCTGGCATCACCAGAGCTTTCCAGAGACCCAGGCTGCAGGTTGGACTCCACCCTCCCCAGTGTGGGGAAGAGACCAGGCCTTACAATCTGCTCTTCCTTTGCCCATCCATCCATCCATCCATCCGTCCATGCCCTGCACATCTCACCTGTGTCAGACGCGGTGTCAGGCACTGGGGATACAGGAGTGAGTAAGATACAGCTTCCCCTCAACAGGCTTACAGTCTGGTTACAAACTCTCTACTCTCCCCCCCACCCCCGCCACCTCCTGCCTCCCGTGGCCTCAATCTCACCATTGGTAAAATGAATTTGGATCAGACAATCTTTAGGGGCACCGCCAACTCAGACCTCCCATGACCTCATGAGGCCAACTTGCCCTCCCCCTTCTCTGAGCTGGGGCGCCACGGCTTGGGCGGGGCTGGGAGAGGGATCCGTGTTGGCTTCCTGCTCCCATAACACCCATCTGACCAGCAAATGTGCCCTGACATCGATTTTGCCGTCTTCATGTTCCATCAAGATGTGATTAACCGTGGTGAAGCAATTAAGTCAACCTAGCAAGTGTGGTCTGCAGTCCACAGGACTCACAAGTGACTTGGGTTAAGGCTTAGATTCTCAAGGGGGGCAGTAATTGGCTATCAGAGGGTTAAAAAATCTTACTCTTTTTATGTATGAAGTGCAGATATGCGCACAGTACATACACAGGTATGCAGTACATCTGTAGTATTAAGATCTCACGGGGGTAGAGATTAGGGGAGGAAATGTCTTAAAAGGCTCCTTGGGGAGCAATGCTGAAGGAAAGGGTGAGAAGCCAGGTTAGGAGGCGGAGGGGAGGGCCAGGGCTTGGAGCACACTCTCGGTTGGCCCCACAATAACAGAGGGCTCAGTCCTAGTGCTGGGCACAGAGGTGACCAAGCTCAGAGACACTGCTCTTAAGCCACAATCTGGTGGGGGGTAGGCAAGAAAATAGGCAGTCATTCTACCCAATGGCAGGAGCCATGCTGGTGGCAGGGAGGCGGGGCCTCTAGCATCAGGAAGGCTCCAGAGACGGGCCAAGCAGGGCTGCGGCAAGTGAGCAGAGCTCTGGGGGAGGCCAACCTGCAGATCCCAGCTCCCTTCTAGCGGCGGGGTAAGCAGATGCCTACACAGAGTGGTTCCTTTGGTTGAGTGGGGTGCAGAGCGGGTTGGGAGAAGGCTGAGAATTTCCTTCTTTGATGTCCTAAGCTCGAAAATTACATCTGACCACTGAAAGGTGCCTGGAATCCTCCTATCCATCCCTCGACTTGGATATAGCTCTGGATGGCAACCTGATACATAGGGAGAATTCCAGACCAGGTGCCAACCTACCTGAGTCCTGGTCCCAGGTGCGTCCCTGATGTACTGAGCGAGCATCCTTGGACAGGCCACCTCCCCCACAGTCTCAGCTTCCCTCTCTCTTCCATGGGAGATGAGCACGATCCCTTCCCCCGTCTGCTTCCCAAGGGTCATGGATGCAGGGAGGCATGTGGAAGCCATCAGTCATGGCCTATGGAGAGTGCGCTCATGCACACACACACATACCCGTGATGAGATTCCTCCCCGTTTCACAGGTGAGGAGACTGAGGCACAGAGAATTCAGTCACTTGCCCAAGGCCACACAGGTAGTAAGTGGGGGAGCCAGGATTGGAACCCTCTGGCTGAAAGCAGGTCTGGGTGGGGTGAGAAGACCCAGGCAGCACTGGGTCTGGGGAGGCAGATGCTCCAGGCCCTTCAGGTCCTCTGTGCTCAGCTTTCCCACGGGTGGCCCTGGGCTGTCGGTCTGAGAGCCACGTTCTCCCACTCTTGTGGGCACCATTTACAAGCAGAGCACGTGCTGAGGAGATGGGCACAGGGGCAGCTGGGGGCCCTGGAGACCCTAGAGCTGTCTTCACAGACCTTTCAACTGTCAGAGGGATCTGCTTAGGACATGGACTGGACCACGTGGTGCCCTGGCTCCAACCCCCTGCGGCGCCCGCAGTGAAGTCCTGGCGGCTTAGTCGGCCAGACAGGGCCCTCCGAGGTCTGACCTCTGCCAGCCTCATCACTCATTCCTGCCTCATACGTCACTCCCAGCTTATCGAGCTGCCAGTAGCCCCCCGCACACTGTGCCTGGCCCCATTTCTGGGGCCAGAGGGAAGAGCGGCTCCCTGCTCCCGGAGCTAACAACTGTTGCCAATCTTTTTTTGTTTTCTGCTTTTTCTCCCCAAACCTCCCCAGTACATAGTTGTGTATTTTAGTTGTGGGTACTTCTAGTTGTGGTATGTGGGATGCCACCTCAACATGGCCTAATGAGTGGTGGCATGTCCACACCCAGGATCCGAACCAGTGAAACCCTGGGCCACCGAAGCAGAGCGTGTGAATTTAACCACTCTGCCACTCGGCCACGGGGCCGGCCCCTTAAATTTTCTAAGAGCCACATTAAAAGGGTCAAAAGAAGCAGGTGAAATTAATTTAACAATATATTTTATTTAACCTAATACATCCAAGTTATTTTCATGTTAGCACGTAATCCATATAAACATGCTAATGAGATATTTTACACTTTTTTTGTACTAAGTCATCTCAATTCAGACTATCTACCTTTCAAGCACTCGGGAGCCACGTTGGCAGGTGGCCGCCGTGTTGGACCGTCTGATGCTAGAGTTCTCGTCGTGTCCTGCCCCAGCCTTTACTCTCGCCGTCCCTCCAGGAGGGCTGTGGCTCCTGCTGGGGCTGCGGGTGGCCCTCGGTCTCCTGGTCCCTCCCACCTGGCCGAGTGCCAGCCTGGCGGCAGTTAACGGGGCCTGGACACCCAGAGCTCTGCGCTGAGGCTAGTGGAGTCCTGCGTGGTCTTGAAGGCCCGGGCAGCCCCGCAAGGCTTCCCTCTCTGCCAGCCTGGGAAAGAAGACAGGGCAGAAGGGCACCAGCTCCCTCTTCCCCAGGAAGGGGGATGTCACGGGGAAAACAGACCTCAGAACCCGGGTTCCATTGTTTGGAATGTGTGTGCCTTCCGCTCAGATCCGTCTGCTGGGGTATGGGTCTAAACTCCCCCTGAGTCATCTGGTCTGCCTTCCCGGGAGCCCCAAGGGATGCTCGCTGTCTGCTCCTGGTTTTTGCAGAGGGGGAAACTGAGGCTCAGAGGGAGGAAGTGACTCTCTTCCTTACTCCTAGATCTCCTTTCATTCTGTCTCCCTTTCTTCTCTCCTTCCCGGTCCTGTGTGTGCACGTGCGTGCATGCGTCCGTGTGTGTGTGCGTGTGAGGGGGAGGGCTACACGAGAAATGAGCCCCCTCCCACACACAGCCTTGGCATTGGGCGTTAGAGTTCCTGCTCGCAAGCTGCCCTGCTGCTGGGGGAGGGGCTGGCGGGTGGAAGACAGGCTCAGAGCAGGGTGCTGGGGAGTGGGAGACAGGAGTTTGCCCCCTCACCTCTGGAACAGCCGTACCAGCCAAGGTGCCTGGGGAAGGAGCATCCTGAGCGCACCCCCCCACACACACACCCCCTGGGGCTTGCCTGCCTCGTTCCCTGCTGGGCAGGTGCTTAGTCAACGTGGGTTGGCTGAATGAGCGCCTCTCTCGGGGTCTCCTTCTCACCCCTCTCCTGTCTTTCTCGTTTGTCCCTCTTCGTCCTCCCCTCCCTGTCTTTTCTGGCCCTCTGCTGTCCTCCCTGTGTCTCTGTCCTCGGGCTCTTCCTGGCTCCCTCAGTCTGGAGTTTGGCCTGTCCATCTCTGTCTCTCTGTCTTTCTCCCCCTCTCCCCCTTCTCTCTGCCTCTTTCCCTTGGGGTCTTGTCATCCTTTCCCTCCTGTCTCTGTGTCCTCTGTGGCTCTGCCTCTCCCCAGCGTCCCTAACCTCACCCTCATTCCCCGACTCTCTCCCGTCTCCTCCTCCTCCTCTCTCTGTCCCTCCATCTCTGCTTTTGGTTCCCCCCACAGCCCATCCCTCTTTCTCTGTCACTTGTTTATTCCTCTCCTCCCTGAGCTTCAGTGGAGCCCCAGCTCCTCTCTCCTCCTTGGGCAGGCAGGCAGCAACGGCAGCCAGCGAGAGGCCCCCCTGGATGACAGCCGAGCCCGAGCGTCCCTTGGAGCTGTCACCGAGGAAATCACACACCAGCGCCTGAAATTCAAATTAGAGTTTTGCTGAAGCTGCTAAAACTCATCAAATGCTACCTTTGAAGTCCTCTAGCAAGCTGGTCACTGCTCTGAAATGAGTCCCTGTTGGGCATGAGATGGTGGCCCGAGGATCTGGGCAGGCCCATCCTCCCAGGGCCAGGGAGTGGGGTCCCTCCCCCTGCAGCAGGCCCAGCCACCGGTGGTCACCAGTGGCTTCCTCAGAGCATGCTCACGGGTCAGCTGCCAGCCTCACCAGGCCAAGATCCCACTGCCCCATGGGCTCCTCGCCTCTCTCCAGGGGATGGCCGAACCAATGACTTGTGTCATTGAAGCAGCAAGAAAGAGAGGAAGGAGCCCTGCGCGGAGAGCCGGAGCCCTGGGGCGAGGTCTGAGTGTGGGCTCCCCACGGACGCTGGCCCCCAGCTCCTCCCTCTGCTGCTCCGGTGACCCAGGCCGCTGACCTCACCCCTCTAGGCCTCCTCGGCACATCAGGTGAGGGTGTCACCGCGGGGTGCATGAAGATTGAATGAGGCCGCAGTGAGAGCAGCCGTGCTGCTGCTGCATAAATGGCCGGCATCACTAAAACCATAACAACAGCAAAAACGCACACAGGCGGTAATCAGCGTCGTTGTAGCAAACTTGCATCCGGTGGTGTTCTGAGCTGTGTCTGTGTTAACTCACTTCCTCCTCCAAACAGCCTACGGTGAAGCCATTATTATTATCCCCATTTTAGAGATGAGGGAGCCGGGCCAGAGGAGTTAAGTAGCTTGCTCACGGTTCCTCCTCTGCTGGCACTCCCAGGGTCTGGGGTTCTGTCCTGAGCCTGCCCTTTGCCAACTGCCTGCTCTTAATGTCCCCCTGGCAGCCTTCCGCCTGCCTGCTGTCAGCCCTCTGATGGCAGGGACTTGCCGGACGAGGGCCCGTCACACTCCCTCTGCCTGCCTGGAGTCACCATCCCTTCTGGCGGGCCTGCCTGCTTCTTCACCGCTACCTGTCACCTCCCGCAAAGGCCCACTCTCACCTTTTCTACCGCAGATGATCGTTTGGGCTCTGGTCTTGTTACAGGCCACCACTGGGGTCGAAAGGCGGTTTTCTGCGTAGGAAATTAAATAAACGTCCTTGGACCCTGCTTCCTCTTACCTATGACAGGTGACCCCTGGAAAGGGCACAGGTAACAGGCTCAGTTGGGAAGATTGAGCCCTAAGGCCCTTGGGAGCAGGAGACAGGGGCCCGCTGAGTTTGGAAAGTGCCTGGGAGGGAATGGCTGGGATTTGTCTCACCAGCCCTGTGCCTGGCACTTTGGAAGCATGGTCCCCAGCTGAGCTTGTCTTTGGCACAATGGGTGGAGCCCACTGTGCAAGTGGCCGTGGGCTCTCCAGGACAGGCAGCCCAGTGGAGGGGTCTTGGCCCGAGAAACGGCCACATGTGGCAGCCCTCAGGTGCCTGCAGAGCCAGGTGGGCACTAAAATCATGAGGTGGGGACCAGCAGGAGCCACAGGAGCGTATGCTAGAAGCTGCCAGCCCTGAGCACTCAGCAGGTCCACGTCACTGCTCACCATTGCCGGGCCCAGCCTTGGGGAAGACACCATCTAAGCCCTCTCAAGCCCCCAGCCACCTGGAGAAGAGAGGCACAGCCCAGCGTGGACATGTCACAGTGGTAAGTTCTGTGACGGTGGAAATTCAGGAGGCTGAGCAGCCTGAGGATGCACCCAGCCCAGACATGGGAAACCAAGGAAGGCTTTCTGGAGGCCTGAAGTTTTAGTCTGAAGTTGAGTTCACCAGGCAAAGGGATGGGGCAAGGGGAAGAGGAATGTGCCAGCCAAGGGACTGGCAGCAGGGAGCCAGAGAGACCACAGCAGACCAGCAAAGCTGAAAGCTCACAGTGCTTATTGCATAGAGTAGGGAAGTATGAATGGTGAGAACCATGGTTGGAGAGGTAAACAAGAGCCAAGACACAGAACTCCCTCAGTGGGGAATTGACACACAAGGAGAGACTCCTGAATGCTTCCTGAAAATTCACTCTTACAGGATTTAGTGGCTAGTTCAGACTAACCAACCTTCCCTGAGTGTCTACTATATGCCGTGTGCTTTGTGCTGTGTGAACAACAATGACTGGCCACAGAGGAAGCACCCCGAGGGCCCAGCAGGCTCTGCGCTCCCACAGCTGCTGGGCCACCTCCCTGGCCAGGCTGCAGGAGCCACAGGCTGACGGACACTCACCACGTGATTCAGACAACCACCACAGGATGCTCTGATGACCAGGCCAGGCAGGGACTTTTCAGATTCGGAAACTGATGCCAAAGAAGGGGAGGCCTTGGTCACACAGGACGCCAAGATCACACAGGAGTTAGTGGCATGGCCAGAACTCAGAGCCGTGGCTCCCCATCCAGGACTTTCAACTTGACCAGGTGGGTCTCAGACAAAACACGAGGTTCCCGGTTAGGAATTTCCCTTGATGGCCGATGCAGCTGATGTATTCAGTCAACACGCACCTCCCAGTGCCTGCAGTGTGCCAGGCACAGTGCTGCGTGTTTGAGGCTGCACTGTGGGACCAGAGGAGGGGTGGGTATTCGATAGCATCTGACCCACATCAAAGCTGCTTAGGAAGGATGCAGGGGATGCATGAGTGCTATGCAAATATAAAGTGCAGTCTGAAAGCGGGAAGGCCGCAAGGGATGCAGACTGGAAGGGTGGCTGGATCCTCTTCCCTGGACCCCACCCAGTCTCTTCATCCTTCAGCCACGGAGACTGCTGGAACCATCTCCCGCGGTCCCCCATCCTTCCCTTCTGAGCTGCTCTCTGAGCCTCTGTATGTGTGCATGCGTTTGCACGTGTGTGCACGGCTCGCATGTGCACGTGTGATGAGCAGGAGCTTCTGACAAGTGCCCCAGGTGTATTTCGGGGGCCGATAAAGCTCCGTGTTTAATGGCTGGAGCCACAGTGTTCACGGCTGTCATCGGGGATTTCACGGGCTCGTTTACATCTTTAGCTTCCTCCTTCCCAGACGGCTTCATCATCCCCAGCCCCCCAGCCCCTCCGCGGCGCGGCGGTGGGGAGAGGGGGTGGGGCCAGAGCGCTGAGCTCCCACGTTGGGGTTCAAAGCTCTGGTAGGGGGCTAGGCTGACACAACAAGCCCAAGCCTGGACTGAGGGACAGTGTGGGGCCTCGGGCAGGGTCCAGGGCTGGAAACACGTCCCCAGCCACTGTACAGAGGCAGCAAGCTGAGACGGAGTGAGGCCAAGAGGCTGATCTGAAGTGTGAAGATGGGGATCCCAGGACAAACAAGAGGCGAGATCCAGAAGCCAGGAGGTCACAACTGAATGAGGTCAGAAATTCTAGGAGTTAGCCAAAGGGCTGCAGAAACGGGGCAGGGAGAGCCAGCGGAGAGGGCTGTGAATTCCTGGCTGCAATGGGAAGAGCAGCCCCTCCATGACCTGCCTGGGAAGCTGCTCGGACTGTCAGGGCCCAGAGGCCCAGGGCTGCTGGGGGTGCTGGTCCCGGCTGAACAGAGCTGGCATCCAGCCAGAACCTGGAACAGCCCCCAGAAGCTGAGACATCAAGGGTGGGATGTGGGATAGAGTTAGAGGGGACAGATCCGGCGCGTGGTCCTGAGCTAGAACAGGGCTGATGACTGGGAGACTCCTCGGGCTTCAGGAAAAGGCATCAGGGACTCGGCGCAGCCCCTGCCCACGAGGCCACTGTGAGCCTGGGGGTCGTGTCTCCAGCTGTGGGGCCAGTCTGCCTCCACCTCATCAGCACTCCCTCCACAGCCTGGGCCTGTCACCAGCAGCCCAGGGAAACATCCCCTCAGAGAGCCTCCTGATGGACCTGTCAGCACAGAGCCATCCCGCCCAGCCGGCCCCTCACCCGCCGCGCCGCGCCGGGTAATCTGCTTTCACCAGGAACATCGTCCTTCAGCCTCCCCCAGCTCCCAGCTCAGAGCAGGAGGGCGGGGCACCCAGGGCTGAGGAGCTGCTTTCTTCCCCGAACAAATGACCTTGGGCAGGGCCGGGAGCAGCTCGGCCGGAATTCAAACAGCCTGGGCCCCCAGCAGCCCTGGGCTCTCTCCCCAGCTTCCACTCGAATCCCAGGGAGTAAATCTGCATTTGGGACAACTCCAAATTAAACTGGACTCTCTGGAGGTCCTTCTAGGTGACCCTGAGCCACTGATGGGTCTCCAACTTCGGAGCTACACCCTGTGTCCTTCCCAGGAAACCCACCCCAGGGAGTTGTCTGGCCAAGGGGGACATACACAGGTTTGAGAGTCAGATATCCTTGGGTTCATATCTCAGTTCTGCTGCTTCCTGTCTGGGTGACCTTGGACAGCTTGCTCTCCCCCTCTGAGCCTTCAGGGAGCCAAACATAAGTGTTATGATACCCCTGCAGCCTTGGTGTGGGGTTACTGGAGAGGGGAATACCAAGACATCGAGCCCAGAGTGGGCACCTCATAAATGATGACCCCCCCTTCCAACTGCTTATTCCTCCCTGCCCTGCTAGGGCACAGACCACCGCTCCCCCCCTCCTCCCCAAGGCTGACATGTGAAAAAACCCACAGCCCAGCCCCCTCTCCATGTTCTGGCTGCTCCGTGGTGAGGTGGCCTCAGGTAGGTGCTCTGACCCAGGACATTGGATTCTGTTCCTAGATTTGCTGTTGGCTGTGTGACCTCGGGGAAATCACCTCCCTTCTCTGGGCACATGACCAGTCCCCTCCTCCCACATGCACACCAGCACCACACTGTTTAGCTCTCCCTCCTTTGGGCCCTTCAGTAGCTTCTTGGTGTTCCCACCCCACTGCCATGAAATGATCTGTTCTGGATCTGACTGCACCATCAGACTAGCAGTTCCTAGAGGACAGCGGATGCGTCCCCCACACCTGGCACCCAGCAAAGCTCCCTGCCCCCTGCCCCCTGCCCCCTGCCCCCTGCCCCAACACCGTCAGGCCTCAGGAAATGTGGGTGGATGGACTGGTTTGGAGGTGGCACAGGGCTGCTTCTTTGCCCATATGACAGAGCAGCAAAAGGGCCCTGGGGGTGGGAGTGTGGGGTCTGCCAGGTGGACCACTGGGGGGGCATCTCTCGGTCTGCAGAAGAAGCTGAGGCTGCTCAGTGACCAAGATGGCCTAACATAGGGCCAGGGCCCCCTCCGGGCTGTGGTGACTGGTGATGGCAGTGGTGGTGGCGGCTGGGAAGGTGGCAGCAGTGGTGTGGGTGTGGGTGGCCTCAGTGCTGGTCGTGACCCCAGCTCTGGCTCCTGTAATGAGACCTCCAGGCAGTGATGCAGCCACCGCCCCTCCCAGCACACCCCCTGCCTCCGCAGCTTTAATGAAAATCACACAGATTTTTGAGCTGCTTAGCATTTCAATACATTCAATATTGGGTATCACCAAGTCACCCTCCCAGAACTATTCCCCACTCTGGAGAGGTGCCATCACCGCCCACCCACCCACCCACCCACACAACCCCGCCCCCCCAAGTCCCTGTCACCCAGGCTCACACACGCCACGCTCCCTCCATCTCTGTGTGTCTCTCCCTCCCTCCCTTCCTCCCTTTCTCCCTCCCTCTCATTCTCTGTCTGTCTGTCTCTCTCCCACAAACACGGCAAACACAGAGCCGCTCCCATCTGTCAGAAGGCTGATGCAGGCTCGTCTCCTCCCGACGAGGCAGGAGGACGATAAGGTTATTTTTTAATATCGAGGATATTAATGCTCCTCTGTCTGATAAAGAGCCACGGCCTGACCCCGCCTGCTCCCCGAGGAAAGTCTTGGGGCTCTGGGGTGGGGCGGGTGGTGGCAAGGGCCGTGATGCACAGGGGCCTCCTGTATGCCAGGCGCCTTTTAATTTCCACAACCCTAAAGAGCAGGTGGTGGTGTCCCCATTTTATAGATCGGGACCTGAGGCTCAGAGAGGTGAAGTGCCCTCCCAAAGCCACACAACACACAGGAAGGGTCAGGCCTGGGATTTGAACCAGGTCTGACTCCAGGGCCCAAGCTCTTTGCTGCCTCTCAACAAACCCCCCCACTGCTGCCCAGGAGCCCTGTCACCCTCATCACCCTGACACTCCAAAGGAGGGCCCTGCTCCACCCCATGGTCAAGCAGAGAGTCAAGCCCAGCTCTGGCTCTGGCTCTGGCCCAGGCCTGGCCTGAGAATCCAGCCTTCCTACAGGGGCCAGGTGAGGCTCTGGGGACCCCAGATTTGGCAGAACCTCTGTCCCACATCCCCTGCAGCTGCCTGGCGGCAGCCCCCATGGGCCATGAGCTCCTCGGCCTTCCCCGCAGAGTCTGAGGGCTCGGGGAAGGGTCAGCACACCCACAGTCAACAGCTCTCTCCCTCGCCGCTGGCCAGCCCCTTGTTCCCGGCCTGTGTACTCACTGGAGTGCCCGCCACTCTCCCCGCTCCCAGCTGCCTCGTGACTGAGCGCGTGGGCTCCCGAACACAGATCTGAGTTTGAGTCCTGAGTCTGCCACTTAATAGCTATGGCATCTTGGGCAAATCATGTCGCCCCTCCCCACCTGACTCTCTCCATTTACAAAGTGTAGACAATACCAGAACTTTCTTCAAGGGGCTGCTCCTAAGATTAGTAAGCATACTGACTGTTCTGCCATATTGTCCTAGAAGTTGAGAGCCCTTGGAGGCCCCCCAGGCTCAGCAGCACCCCAGAGAGGTAGCGAGATTTACCTAAAGTCACACAGGCAGCTCAAGGCAAGGAATCTGGCCTCAGTTCCAGGTCTGAGCCAGGCCTCAAAAGGGAGCCAGGGCCAAGGCAGAAAGTCCTTGTGGAGGGCTGCCCACAGGCCGGACGTTGAGGATGTGGTGCCCAGGAGGAGCAGAGAGGGTCCCTGCTCTCCCAGGAAGGTGACGTGGATCAAGGAATCACACACGTGCTGCAGGATTCCAAGCTGAGCCAGGTTCTGCGAGAGCCGACCTAGGCCAGCGGTCAGGCCCGGCTTCCCTGAGGATGGACAGGGGTCCTGGAGGTGGGGGGGCGTCCCGAAGAGGGAGCTGCAGAGGCAGAGGCTGTGTGTTGGAGAGCGCACAGTGAATTGAGTCAGTGCAGAGAAGGAGGAGGTGGTGACCGGAGAGGTGGCAGGGTCCAGACCACCTGGACAGGGGGTGAAAAGGATTTGGGTCTTTATCCAGAGGGAGAGTGGAAGACTCTGGAAAGGTTCTAACCAGGGGAGGGGAGGGCATGGGGCAGGGCCGACCACGATGTTTTGCACTGAACGGCCTTCCTGGCTGCAGTGTGGTGCACTGCACAGCTGGAGGGGCCCAGAGAGTGCACTTGGAGGCCAGGGATGTGGCCACTGCAGTTGCCCCGGTAAGAGGTGATGGGGCCTCAGACTCGGCTGGCAGCAGTGCAGAGGGAAATGGGGAGGAGCAGATAGATTCGAGGGAGGTTTGGGTGGTGAGATCAAAGGACTTGGGATGTCGTGGATACACAGCTGATGGAGAAGGAGGTGCTGGGACAAAGTTCAGGTTCCTTACTTGTACAACTGGGCGGATGGTGTGCTGGACGAGGACCAGGCGTGGGGCAGAGAATCATGGCGTGTCGGCCTGGGGCAGGTGGAGCTGGGGAAGCCAGAATGGATGAGGAGAGACTGAGAGAGAAAGAAACGGAGTCCGTGCGAATAGACGATTCCTTCAAGAAGTGTGCTGGGAAGGGGAAGAGAGAGGCAGAAGGCAGGAGGCCAGGGGAATGAGAGACAAGGGGATGGTTTGGTTGGTTTTTCAGGACAGGAAAGACTTGAGCATAAGGATGGAGCAGCCCAGACCTCTGAGGCCATCCCGATCTAGTCATCATCTACTCCATTCTGCTGCTTGCAGTGGTTCTAAAAGGTGGAAGTGATTGATTATATGTAAACAGGAGGAAGCAATTAGTCTGTGCATGCCCGGCCATTAATAAGCCTCTTCTGTATTTATAACAACACCTCATCTACCCTCCACCCTGAGAACAAATATCCTGAGAACAGGCAGGAATGAGCAGAAGAGACTGAGCAGCCTTGACTATTGGGGAAGTCCCTCCTTTAGAGCCCATTGACTCTTACTTTACGTACAATTCTAATAAGCATTCACCTTCTTTTTTTTTTTTTTTTTGGTCCACAATAGATAGAAGCAGCAACTTAGGAGGCAGTTGGGAACCGTCAGAGGCAGCAGAGAGAAGAGGCAGCTGACAGCCTGAGAGCGAGGGAAGAGAGAGAAACGCCATTCAAGCAGAGGAGTCTGGGGTCCTTTGGTCTCAAATGGCAAGTAGGTCCACCCACCTCTGTGGCCCTGAAGGCACCTCTGTCTTACTCTGTCCCACAAGCAGTGGCTTGAACTAACTCATCTCTAGGTCCTTTTCCACATCAAGATTCAATGATTCTTTGTTCACGGCAATGACTCTGAGGCACTGAGAGACGGCTAAATTACATTCAGTATTTTCTGCTTAAAGAGGACTTTTAAAAAAAATATTTTAAATTGTAAATTTTATTTTACGTTTTGGTGCCTACAGTTGCTGAAATATTCCTTTATGTGGAAGGGGATTTTGTGATTGCCTATTGAATTATCTGCTTCCCCGGCAGAGTGAGGCTCGATGAGAAGAAAGACCGCGTCTGTGTGTTCCGCCACCTGCCCGGCACCCGGCACCGGGCCACGGGCGGGGCTCGATCCAGCGCTGTGGAATGAGTGAATCGACTAAGAAATTCACATTACCTATGAGGCAGCATTCATGCAAATATGTTATTACACTTCATTTCACCTGTTTCTTTTTACTTTTTTAATTTAAAAAAATGGAATTACATATGTGGTGCACGCTGTGTCTCCATCCTACAGGGCTGTCGGAGACACGCCCGCCCTGCCCTGGCTCTCGAGACGAAGCACAGTTTAAACACATCCTGGGGTCCAGGTAAACCTCCCTTATGTGATGGGTCTACTTCCTCTCTCGTCCCTGGGGGCTGCCTCCCCTGCAGCCGGGGAGCCTTCGAGGGCAGGGTCACATCTTATCCCCTGGGAACTCCAGTACCAGCCCAGTGGCGTGCCAGCGCCGCACTCCCTTCATGCCCATCACAGCTCGGGAAACGGGAGGACAGGCCCATCTCCAGAAAACGGAGGCCCTGAGCGAGGAAGCAGCACGGGCCTCATGCCCGGGAGCCAGCTCTTCCTGAAGTCTCTGGCGGCTCGTCCTCCAGCCCGGGGAGAAGGACAGACTCCGTGCAAGCGTGAGGAATGCCTGATCGCTCAGTCCCCTCACAGAGCGAACCAAGCTGAGGGGGAGAGGGGCTGTGGGTGGGGGGAATCTCTGCTGGAGTCTGGGCCCCGAGTGAGACAGCTTGGGGCAAGAAGACAGTCAGGGGAGGGCTTAGGGTGGCTCGGGTGTGAGGGGATTTAACCACTAAACACCGCCCCCACCCGCACACGGGCACACCCGTCTCCTGTCGGAACATCCCTCCTGCCCGTGCCTGCAGTGGGCCCTGCGTAGTTCACCCTTTGCGGGGCAGAACCGCCCGGCTCCAGCCTCTCCTCTAAGTATAAGAATGCCTTGACCCAGCAATTCCACTTCTGGGTATTTATCTGAAGGAAATGAAAACATAACTCAAAAGGATATACGCACCCCATGTTCATTGCAGCATTATTCACAGTAGCCAAGACATGGGAGCGACCCAAGTGTCAGTGATGGATGAATGGATAAAGAAAATGTGGTATATGTGTATACAGCAGTATTATTTAGCCATAAACAGAAGGAAATCTTGCCATTTGTGGCAACACGGATGGACCTTGAGGGCGCTATGCTAAGAGAAATGTCAGACGGAGAAAGACAAACACCGTATGACCTCACTTGTATGTGGAATCTAACATATATGGACGTATTTCTGTGCACGTTAATCCCTTCCAGTCTTAGCCCTCTTCACAGGTCTCCAAGTGTGTCTGCGTCTGTGAACTCACATGAGCGTGCCAGCAGCTCTCTGAGTCGGTGGCATACCCTCATTTGTATAGCTGGGGAGACTGAGGCTCAGAAAGGTGAAGTGAGAAGAAATACTCCTGGGAGGGTCCACGTGTAATGAAGCCTTGTCTGATGTCCCTGCCGCTGCCCTTCCCACGCCCAGAAAGTAAAGACAAGGGTCAGGAGGGGCCCTGAGGGAGGGGAAGGGCTGGCTCAGAGGCTGCCCTGCTTGGCCAAGTCCAGCTCCGCCCCCCCACCCCCTCCTTGCCTGCTCCATACAGCAAGGTCCCCCATGTGCCGACGTGACGATGGTCGAGGGTGAGCCCTGTTCAGATCACCCTGGGAGAGTCAAGGTCGAGCCCACTTAGCAGGTCCGGCTGGCACACCTGCACAGCAGCGCAGAAACCACTGTCCTGCAACCCCGACCCGGCTTTCCAGCAGCGATCGCCTCCAGCTCTTGGCCCGTGAGGTGTGGGCCTTTGCACGGCTGCTCAGTCATTTGCTCAGTCATTCAGCAAACATTCCTGGAGCACCTACTCTGTGCTAGAAGGACCAAGCATGACCCAGCTGAGCCCCTGCCATGGCCTCTGCCCTCAAGCGGCTCAGAATCCAGTGGAGGAGAGGAGACAACTAACCACAGCCCTCGGGGATCCCAATCCTACACTCACTGAGCCTCCGCTGTCGGTCAGTCCTCCCGACTCTCACTCTCCTTGTCTTTAGAGTGGGGTGACAGCCCTGTGTGACGGGACTCGGTAAGAGAAGGGACGGGGAGTCCAGCCCAGGATGTGCGCAGCGAATGACAGCACCGAAGGTGAGGCTGGGGAAGCCTCGCCTCCGGCCCATCCCAGGCCCGCCCTCTCCAGCTGCCCTGCCTCTGCTTGACCGCTCCAGAGAGGAGGGAAGGCACCAAGTCCAGAGGCCCTGGTGAGACGCCCGTTTCTCCAGGAGCGGGGTCCACTGGCTTCCTCCTTCCCACTGGCAGATTGGCAAGCTGCCACTTTGAAACACAGGCCAGGCAGAGGGGAAGGGGTGGGAGGCAGAGACCCGGGGAGTCCCAGAGGGGTCGGGAGACAACCGAAAGCAAGCTGCTCTTGTTGCACAGAACGTTTGGTGAAATGAATTTCTTATTTTGCTAAAGAGGATTTGGAATATGGAGCAGACCCCTGAGGGGGAACCGCCCTCGTGCCCACCAAGCCCTCAGGGACTCCCCAGCTCCAGGAGACCAGCTTTCTTCAGTTTCCTCAGCTGCGAAATGGGCAGGTCTGGCTGGCTCCACCGGGACCTGGGGATGCAGAACCCCAGCCCCTGGGAAAGCCCTGCCAACACATGTTCCTGGGAGCCCTGGCCGGCGTAGGGGATGCCCAGGAGCGCTCACAGCTGCATCCCGCACTCTGCATTTTTCTGCCCCTCCTCGCCCACCCCCAACACCCCAGGAGCGAGTTGCCAGCCATGGACTCTTCCATATTTGGAGCCCAGAGGAAGGTCTGGAGTCCTGTGGGCTGTGGCCACTCCACCCACAGGTTGGCCCACACTGTGGTGTTATTAAGATGTTTGCATGAGCTGCCAACTTTAAATATTAGGAAGCACCACATCAAAAGTCCCGATATATAACTTCTCTTGAAAATGCAGAGAATTGGGCTCCCATCCCCACGGCAATGTTGGCAGGAGCTGGGAGCGCTGCTGAGCAGGTTTCAAAGAGGCGCCCGTCTGTCTGTGTGGGCATTTGAGTTTGCCTCTCTGGGTCTCGTCCGATCTGCTCCCCTTCACAGCATTCCAGACCTGTCTCTAGCTAGTGTCTGCTTGAATGCCTCTGGTGACAGGGGGCTTACTACATCTTTGAGGCAGTTGGTCTGAGCTATTAAAAAAGGGTTCCTAATTTGGGCTGTCTTCCTTCTTTCTGTAGTAAAGGAAGGCGCATAGGAAAGAAGTGGGCGGTAGAGTCCAGCAGATCTGAGTCTGAGCACCTCTCTAGCATTTAACCAGCTGTGTGATCCAAGGCAAATGCTGGCCTTTCTGCTCTTTACCTTCCTTGGCTGCACCTCTCCTGCAGGGCTGCACGAGGCTTAAAGTAGAGCAAGTTTATGAAGCGCCAAAAGCAGGGTCTGGCACACGGCACGCACGCCCCAGGCAGCCTTTATCAGTCTACAGAACCGTAAGCCACGAGTCCAACTCTTCCCGGGTGAGCACAGGAGCTGGGAGTGAGTCAGAGGGTGCTGAGCAATGGTCTGTGCCAGCAGGGGGTCAGAGGCGGAGTCAGCACTTGCCCCCAGCAGCACCCACACTTGAGGGCCAGCCCCCAGGAGCTGCAGTCTCTTATCTGCTTCCCGGACAGCTGGCCCACCAGGTGCTCACAGGTGATAGAGAGGGTGGGAGGGACCCAGGAAGGAGCCCTGCGTCCTGACCCTGCCCTTCCCCACAGCCTGCAGCCTTCCCAGGATGAGATCCCTGCTCCTGGGAACGGAACTGGAGGTGGGGAAAGTCAGGGGAGGAAAAGCAGGGGGTGAGCTCCAGCATCCAAGCACAGCTGCCGTCACTGGCCACCTGGCTGTGGGTCCTTGAATTTAATTCTCACAACCACCCTAGGTCGTGGATACTGTTATCCCTGTTCTACAGGCATGGGAGGTGAGGCTCAGAGAGCTTAAGAAACTTGCCCAAAGCCACACAGCCGAGATTTAACCGCTTGTCTGGGGTCCCCGAGCCTGAGCTCATGACCACCGCACTCTAAGGCCTCCCTGAACGCGGGGCCCCCTGAACGCGGGGCCCCCTGAACGCCCAGGCGTTGGGTTGGGGGGAGGGGGGGAAGGGAGAGAGTTTTTAACTAAAAGTGCTTCTGAGCTCCTCTCTGATCCCCTGCCCGTGAGCTAGTGTATGCTATCCGAGTGTGCCACCGCACGAGGCACCTTGAGTGGGCGCGTGCGTCTGAGGGTGGTGCGTGTAAGAGTGAGTGTGTGTGTGTGCGCGCGCGCAGGGACTCCCCCGTGGGTCTGCGGTCCCGGCGCGCAGCGGCTCCGAGTCCACGTGCGGCCGTGGGGCGCGGGGCGCGCGCCGCCCCCGAAGGTGCGGGCGGGTGAGCGCGGTGGGTGCGAGCTTGCGCACGTGCGGCGGCGGGGTCCGCGGGCCGGGTGTCCGCCGCGCGGGCTCCGTGTCCCCCCGCCCGCCTCGGTGCTGATTGGCTCGGCTCCGTGACGGGCCGGCCCCCGCCCGGGGCGGCGGCGGCGGCGGCGGCGGGCGCGGGTGCCCGCGTGTGCGCTGTGTGCCGGCGTGTGCGCCGGTGTGTGCGCCCGGCCGCCGGGTGTGCGGGAGAGCCAGGGAGCGCGCCGACGCGCGGGCCGCCGCGGCCGAGCCCGAGGGTGCGCGGCGCCCCCGCCCGCCCGGCCGGCCATGGCCCCCGCCCGGGGCCGCCTGTCCCTCACGCTCTGGGTCGTCACGGCCGCGGCGGCGGCGGCCACCTGCGTGTCCGCGGCGCGCGGCGAAGGTGAGCGGCGGCGGCGGCGGCGGCGGCGGGGCGGGGGCGGCCGAGGGGTCGGGGGCGCGGGGTCGCTGCCCGGGGCTCAACTTCCTTCCCCTGGACCCTGAGCGCCAAAGGGGCTGGGTTCCCTGGGCCTAGGGGGGCCGGGATGGCACCGCGGGAGAGACCCAGGGTCAAGGGACAGAGCGATGGAGATGGTGACAGGACTAGGGGACAGGCACCAGAGGGCTTGAGGATGAGGGACAGGGGGACAGGGCTGAGGGATTCCGAGCTGGGGACAGAGAATTGGACACTGGGGAAGAGGGGACAGGATAGGGGGACAGAAGACAAGGGAAGAGGTATTGAGGAAAGAGGGGACAGAGAGACAGGGCAAGGGAGAGGACCAGGGGACAAGGGCGGGCACAGAGGACGGAGACAGAGTGACCCAGGGACACAGGGATGCAGGATGAGGTTCAGAGGGCTGAAGAAAAAGGGATCTGGGGATGGCGCTGAGAGATGGGGAGCACAAACTGAGAAACAGGACCAGAGAACAGGATGGGTTTTAGGGGAGGGCAGGAATGGGGGGCAGTGAGTGAGTCTGGGGAGCTGCGGGGCTGGAAGACTGGGGGCAAAGGAGGGACAGCAGCCAGGGAGGAGCAGCCGGAGGGGTGGCAGCTTTGGTGGGCAGGAGGGCTGGCCTTGGGAGGAAGGGCCATTGAGGAGAGGGTGAGTGGCTGCAGAGGGACTGAGGCAGGCAGGGCCCTGAAGGGCAAGGCCAGGGTGGTCCAGTCACTTGGGGGACATGGGGGTGGGGGGTAGGAGCATGGGTGTGGGCTGAGCAGTCAGGTCCAAAGGGGTCTGGGAGGTGACCAGAAAGCCTGGGAGGGGGCACCCATCAGGGTTCCCCAACAGCTGGGGCCTCCCAGCTGCACACACACACCCCTCTTAGCCCCACTGGACGCTCCAGGTCCAGCCCAGGATGCCCCCCTGCTCCTGCTCCTGCCCTGTCTGCCACCCTGGGCCTCCTCTGCTCCCCCAGCTCTGCCCCGAAGAGGCCCACTTGGCACTCTGTGCAGGACCCCGGGGTGACGTCCTGGGTTCAGCGCTGGGTTCCCAGCCTGGCAGGATGAACTTCCAGAAGCGAGGGAGCTCCAGAGCCCGTGTCCCTTATCCCCACTCGGCTCTACCGCAGATCTACCCCTCACACGCGGACAGCTCACGGAGGTACAGCTGTATCCACTAGCACACACGCACACACGGACACACGTCGGGATTCACGCACATGAACCCAGGCCTGTAGAGACTCACACGCATGCACAGCTCCCCCCACACCAGCCACAGTCATGTGCACAGCCATGCAGCCAGCATACATGTGCACAAACACACATGTGCACACACATACGTGTACAGATGCATGCAAATTCATGGGCAGATAGCACATATATAAGGAGACCTTCAAACTTGCGTTCATGCCCACGGAAATGCATGTGCACAGAAAAAACACACACGGAGATAAATTCAGTCTCCAGTGAAATGGGATGTGCAAGGGAGCTGCAAGGCAAGGTGGCAGGCAGGGCAGGGCCAGCTGGGGGGATAGTGATGAGGTGCAGGTGCCTGGGACACCAGGAGAGAACTGAGGAGGGGGCTGGGTGAGTAGGGAAGAGGACAGGATGGGGCACAAGGGGCCTGGGGGCTCTCGGAGTGTGGCCTGAGAAGACTGCTTTCCCAGGGTAGGGTCGGGGGAAGGGGACGGTCAGCCAGGAGGATGCTGAGGGGCCTGCGTCAAGGCTGCCAGTGCTGGGCCGTGCACCCCAACTCCTTGCTTCAGCTCTGTTCTCTGGGGAGGAGCCAGCACCCTCTAGAATTGCAGACTGGCAACCCCAGAGCCTCCTAGGGAGGGGACTTTGACCATCGGCCTGGGAGAGAGGACGTGTCAGGGAGGGCAACAGCTGGGGAAGAGGCGATGTCGGCAAAGAGAGGCAGGCAGGAAGTCTTTGTCCAGGATGGAGGGAGGCATCGTCCAAGGGCCAGTCCATGCCTGTCCAATGGATGCAGCAGGGTACCCCAGCGAGACAGGGGTTACCCACGTAGGTGGGACAGCCCTGGGTGGAGGCCTGGGGTGTAGGTTCTACACGGGACCGCCAGGAGTCCTTCCTAGTGTCATCCCTGGGCTGGTGCAGAGCCAAGACCAGCCAGGGAGGTTGTTGGAACTCAGGCAGGGGGCTCTGTTCCCAGCTGGGGTCCTGCAGAGGTGACAGTGCCCCAGCCCAGCCAAGTGCCCCTATGCCAGGTCCCTCACAGGGCTGGGGGAGGGCCCTGCAACTACAGAGATGCCCCCTGAGTCCCACCAGGCTCACGGCCCCTTATCACTCTCCGGTGTGGATTACCCACCACTTTGGGGTAATCTCCGAGGCATTCACATCCTGGCTGCCATCCCCTGACCACCCCGAATTCTCCAGCCTCACCATCATGCGCCGCGTCCTCGGGGAATGTAAATCAATTTAAGTATTAGTCTCAGCGAAATGGAATGGGGGAAGGTGAAAAGAAATCACATAATGCCTTCCACAGTGGAACAGGAGAGGCTGAGGAATTATCTGTGCTTCTCAGAGCAGGAGAGGGGCCCGTCTGATCCCCCAGAGCAGCCCAGGCAGACTGGCTGGAGAGGGATGCTACAGACGTCCTGCAGCTGAGGAGGCTGACGCACAGAGGGGTTAAGTGGCTCACTTTGTTGAAGGCCCCGAGAGACTGTCCAGTCCGGTCCTTCCATTCGCCAGTGGGGAGACAGGCCCAGAGAGGGGAATTGACTTCACACATGTCACACAGTCCAGCCGCACAAGAGGCAGGAGAGAGCCCAGGCCTGGTGACCAGAGAGTCTTGAGTTTCCAGGAGGACTCAGGCCACGGCTGGGTGAGCCTGATGCTGGAATTCTCTCCAGCCCTCAGGGACCCTCTTGTGGGCCTGGAGCTTCCCGTGGGGGACACTGTATTTTCCCCACGGGAGGGAACATGAGGTGGAGCAGAGGGGGACAGAGGGAGAGAAGGGGAGGGAGAGAGAAGGGCCTGGAAGGAATTGGAACAAGCAGCCGTGGAATCCTATAGCTCTTCCTGACTCTGATAGAATCGACTTTTGACTTATCTTTGGATTATCTGAGCCCTCTAGCTGACTGATCAAGAATCAGCCACATATGTGGGGCCTCCCAGGGGAGGGAAGGCCCTAGCAAGTGGGGTCTGCAGGCGGCTGCCCCTGGAGTCAGGGTGTTCCAGGGGGAGAAGTCCAGGCGGTGGACGGTCATTCGGATCGCCCCCCGCGTCGGGGCAGGACTGAGCTGCGTCCAGGGTAGGCTGGAGAAGGGGCCGCCTGGCTCTGAGACCCCGTCTGGGATGCGGGTTGGAGTGGGGGAGCCCACAGGTCCCCTCACCCCATCCTCTCCCCCAACTAGGCCCTGCTGGTCTGGGGGAAACTGCAGTGCGGCCCCCTCCCCCTCCCACCAGCCAGCGGGAGGAGAAGGCTCGCCTGACCCAGTTTTCTCTCATTGCCTGAGAGGGAGGGAGGGAGGCGGGAAGGCGCTCTGCCTGCGCCCCTGGAGTGGGGCTGGTTCGGGGAGGGGAGATCCCTCTGTGGACGTTGGCTCCGTCCCCTGATCCCACCGGGCCCCTGGGGACCCAGGGAGGAGCACAGAGGCCCCTCCCTGGTTCTGCAAGCCGTCTTTCCAGCCTGCCGGCCTCCTGGGCCCCTGACAGTGGGGTGGGGAGGGAGAAAAGCAGCAAATAAGAGCATCCTCACTCCAGCATTTCCTGAGGACACTTGTCTCCATCTTTGAGGGGCAGGCGCAGAGCTATGCACATCGCAGGCAGAAGGACACCCAGCCTCCCTGCAGGAAAGTTCCAGTAGGGCCCCAGCTTTAACCCTCTGTGACCTGCCCAAGCCGGCCGACTGGGTTAGTTGGAAGCCCATGATTGCTGGCTGTGAGAAGGGGTGCGTGGAAGAGAGAGTGAAATGGAAAGCCTTCCTGGAGAGATCTAAGGCAGCAGGGGCCCAGAGAGGTGAAGAGACTCACCCAAGGACACACAGCAGTTAGAGACAGCTGGGATTCAAGCCCTAATTTCTTAACAGCCAGCTAGGGCACTTCATCACTGTAAAGTGGGTGGGTGGGTCCAAGGTACGTGGAGAGAGGTGGGAGGGGCAGAGGCATTGACTCCAGCTTCACAGCTTACCCTCACCCACCCCAAGGCGTTATTATCCTCATTTTACAGATGAGGAAATTGAGGTTCAGAGAGTGAGGGTCACCTGCCACTAAGTAGCCATGTGGAAATGTGAGCCCAGCGGCGTCTGAGTCTGGAGGCCGCTCTTCTCTCTGCCGTGTTGTTGAGACCCTGCAGGGTCCTCTCGGAGGGTCTGGCTTAGAAGAGACTGGCCTTCCGGGCCAGCGCCCCTTCCCCGCCATGACTGCTCGGAGGGCCTGCTTCCTGGGTCCGTGGACGCCGCAGCAGGTGCGCTGGAGGCCAGCCCTGCCGCCACACCTGTGCAGCTCCAGGCTTGTTCCTGAACTTCCTGAGGCCCAGTGTGTTCATCATAAAATGGAGATAGGAACGACCACCTCTCGGGGTTGTCGTGCGGGTCACAGACGAGCATCTCAAGTGCCCCTCGCAGAGCTCAGGTGCCCACAAGAGGCAGCCCTTGTGCCTGGCAGTCCTGCATCGGGTGTGCACAGGGGCCTGTTAGATGCCGGGCACCTCCTGGGGGGCACCAATGGTTGCAGAGCTGGGCCCAGCCCGCCTGGGGAGGTATGCCCTCACAGCCAGTGCTTTGCATGCCATCCTGTCCCATGAGTGAGACAGGGCTGGGCCCTCCTCACAACCCCTGCGAGACAGGAACCACGATCACCCCCATTTTCCAGAGGAGGAAACTGAGGCCCGGGGAGGGGAAGGGGCTTGTTCAGGGACACATAGCTCCTAAGTGGGTGAGCTGGGATTCTGACCTGGGCCTCCCAGTTCCTGAACCCATCCCTCAGCCACCCACCGCACCACCAGCAGGGCGCTGTGCCCGGGGCGGCTTGGGTTCCAGGGGTTTCGAAGATCACGTGTTGGCCGAGGTGGTGGAGGAAGGCTTCAGGGAAGAGAGGAAACGTGAGCTGAGCCTTGAAGGATGGGGGAAGGGAGACAGGACACAGAGACGCGGGCTGGCATGTGTGGGGCTGAGAGCAGACCAGCGGGGCCGGGTCGGGCCGCTCTTGAGGGCCTGGGGAAGGGGGTCCTCCGGTCTGATGCTCTCTTGTCTCCTGTTTTACAGTGAACTTGCTGGATACGTCAACCATCCACGGGGACTGGGGCTGGCTCACGTATCCGGCTCACGGGGTAAGTGATGGGCAGTGGGCCAGTGTCGTCCCTCCGAGCAGAGAGAGGCTGTGATTCCGAGCCTTATCATCAGATCAAAAGGAAGCAGAAGCCCAGGGAGGAGAAGGGACTCTCCCAAGGACACACAGCAGTTAGGACAGAGGTGCAGCTGCTGATTTCTTAACGGGTCAGTGCACGCAGACCCTTGGGATTGCAAACCACCCTGGTGCTGGACTCCTGATTCTTCAAGTCTGAGGCCCTGGATGTGGGATCCTCATGTCTGTGTCCTTGGCCTACAGATTGATGATGTGCCACAGCCGGGCCCAGGGTAAACTGGGACGAGTCAGTGTCAAGGAACAGGGCAGGAGGGGGCCCCAGCCAGGCCCTTCACCACTTCAGAATTGACCCCCTCCGTCATAGCTGCCCCGCCCTCACCAGGAGCTGCCAGGACTCCCAGGGCCCCCGCTCATTTCTCTCTTCATCAGAACCACCACGTGGCACTGCCCGCTCCCACTGTGGCTGAGCCCCCGGGCCCACCTGGCCTCCATGGTGACCCGTCGGGTCCCTGTGGGTCATGTACTCATGGGCGACGCCCCCTCCCACCCTCCTGGGGGTGGGTCTGGTAACCCCCTGGCATCCAGGGACAAGGCTGCACTGCCCGGTCCCTCCGCTTCTCTTATCCAGATCCCAGAGGGCAGGGTGGTCAAGCCAAAGTGAGCCCACGGGCCCGGCGGGGTCCCGGCTCTGCCATCGATGAGCTGGGTGGCCCTGGGTCACCACTTCACCTCGCTGAGCCTCAGTTTCCTCATATGTATAAAAGGATGAGCGTGTGACGATGTCAGGGGGATTGCTGCGAGAGTGAGGGGCGAGGACAGGTGGTCTTGGCGCCGTGCCTGGCACACGGCGAGCCCCCTCTAACTGTGTTATTACTGTTGTCTTTGTTGTTAGTGCTTGTTGTGATTGTATCTCACCTGGATTGCCTTCCACAGACATGCTCAGAAACACACACCCACATCCCCACCACAGACACGAGACACATGCACACAGCTTCAATCATGAACGCTTCTGCTTCCATGGCTGGAGACGGAGGGATAATAATATTATTCATAATAGTAATGATAATGACACCAAGAGTTACTATTTGTGAAGGGAGGGTTTCTTTATTTTGGGGTAGGGTTTTCATCCGGGCCGTTTGTTTCATGTGGCCTGCGGCTGGAGTCAGGACGGAGCCTGCTCCTCTCTCTCTGGGGGTCTCGTCCCAGGGTAGCAGGTAGCTGAGTGTGCTGTCATCAGCCCCCGGCACCAGGCTTCCAGGAGTTGTAGGGCTTTAAGCAGGTGAGGCACGTGACCGGCCTTGTGCTTGATGGTCATGCTGGGACTCCAAGGTTCTTTGTTCACAGGGCACAGAGTTCTCACATTTCGTTTGGGAGTTAGACAAATAATAACTTATATTCGCATAGCTCTTAGCAATTCACAGACGTTATCTCATTTAATCCCCAAACCAAGCCTGTGAGTAGACACAGCAACCCCATTTCACAGGCGAGGAAGCCAAGGCTTGGGGCGTGAGGAGTAGCCTGCCCGCCCTCAGCCAGGCTCCACGCGATGGACTCGAACTCAGATCTGTCTGGGCCTGGAGCCCGTGTTGAGTCCCTCGTCCTCTCTTTGGTCCGTGTCCTCACTGTGAGGGGGTGGGAGGCAATCCTGCATTGTCTGCCGAGCCAGGGACCATCTCCCATCCTCATGGGGCCTGGAGATCGAGCTTGTCCCGACGGGAAAGAAGGCTGGATAAGATCCCTGGTTCCCAAACTCTGGACCTTGATCTGTGCCAGGCTGGCAGGTGAAACGTGCAGATGCCCATGTCCAGGGGGACTGGGGAGGAGCCTGGGAATCTTTGGTTTAATAAGCTTTCCAGGTGATTCTCCCGCCCTGCCGGGTAGGGAGCTCTGGACACGGGCCTGGTGGTCCCGTCCACGCCTCTGCTGCTGGAGTCGGTTAAACAGCCTGAGTACAGGGGTCATCAGGGCTGTCTCCAGCATCAGCAAAGTTGCCAGATTGTCAGGCAGGCCGCACAGCCTGAAGGACAAGGGTGCTGGGGCTGGATGAGCCGATGGTCTGTGGCCTCTAATTGGTGAGACTCAGGCAAGTCACTTCACCCCGCCTCCTCATTTATAACATGGGCGTGATCACAGAACCTGCCCCGGGCGGTTGTCGTCAGGGAGGATGCTTGGGAAGGACACTTTGCTGATGAGAAACCAGCAGCCCTGAGAGCTTAAGGTCAGGGGAGGTCTGGCCCAGAACCCATGCTCTTAATCAGGCCGCGCCCCTCCCTCCACATGCTGGGATGTGCCCCACCTCGTCTGGCGATTGACAGCCGCTCACAAACGCCGGCTTAGATCAGAAGGCACACTTGTTTCCATTCCGTCGTCTCACTTGATCCTCACCACCCCCTGGAGTAGATGGAGGGGGCAGGCATTAGCTGCCCTGTTTCACATGTGAGAAGCCTGAGGCTCAGAGACGGGGTGTGCTGTACCTGGGGCTGCACAGCTGGTTTGCTGCATTCTGTTCCAGAAAGAGGACAGAGTTCCAGAGCAATGGTTGGGGTTGGGGAGGAATGTTCCCAGGGGCTGGGGAGGCAGCAGAGTGGGAGTGGCACCCAGCATGGGGTGGGGGCGCCCCAGGTGGTGAGCAGGCCTGATTCCACCCTTGCGCCAGCCTCCGGGAATTTGTGCCACCCTGGGTGCCTGCAGCAGCCCCTGGGGCTGGCGGGTCTAGGCCAGGCCATTGGCACCGGTGGGGCGGCTGGAGAGGACTCTGATCGAGCTGATTAATTTATCTGGGTCCCTGGCAGGAAACAGACAGGGAGCAGCTGGCTGGCTCTTTGGCGCTCCATTAATTGTGACATTGACTTTAACCCCAGATGTGACATAGCGCTGCCCAGAGACCCCATCTACAGTGTGGGGTGCAGGGCAGGGGTCCTTTTGGGATGCGGGGTGCAGGAGGCATAAACTCTTTCAGGTGAGGCTGGCGTGCCCTGGGCCTCTTCCCCAGTGGTCCCTGGAGGCAGGTATGGGTGGGCTGGGAAGATGCTGCCAGGTCAGCATCATGTAGTCCTTTCCCCGTGGTGCCTTCCCGTGCCAGGCCAGGCTAAGCACTTTGCAGGCTTCTCGTCCTTTCGCCCTCTCACGCCTCGCTGAGGTGGGGCCCGTCTGAGCCCCAGTTTACAGATGTGCGCGCTCAGTGTTGAGACCACACGGCTGGCCAAGACGGGGTGGGACGGAAGGGCTTTGTCAGACAGGAAAGACTTGACGTGCCCGTGGTCCCCACTCTTGTGCTTGTGCAGTAGCTCAGAACCCCACAGACTCTCAGATCACCATGAGGAGTGGTCTTTACCTCCCTGCCCCAGACCCCCCTCAGCGATCGGATCTCAGGTTCAGGGACAATTGCACACAGAGGCCCAAGAGAGAGAATCAGGGCGTTACATCTCTGGTGAAGCTGGGACAGGGACCCAGAGCCTGTCCCCTCCATCTGCCCTTCGCCCCCAGCACCTCCTCAGGGCCCTCAGGTGTCCACTCAGCCAAAAATGGCTGCTCCCGACGAACCGGCATTCTGCAGCGAGGAAACTGGGGCCAGAGAGGAGCAGCGACTTGCCCAAGGTCACACAGCAGGTTAGAGATTGTGCTGGGCCTAGAGCCGGGCCTCTCAACTCCCAGCTCACTTCTCAACACTGCGTCTTCGATGTGACTCTTCTGTGTCCAAACCGATGCTCCCTGGACAGTACCTAACACCCCCAGCCTCGCTGGGGCTCTTCCTCCCATCCCTGCAAGAGGGTCCTGCTTCAGCCGCGCAGCAGCTTTCGCCCGCCCCCCGGATGCCTGCTCCCTCCACCGCCTTGTCTGATGGACTGTGAGGCGTTGGAGGGAGGGAGTATTTCTGGTGTATTTCTTTCTTTTTTAAAAAAGTTGTAGTAAAATACACATAACATAAAATTTAGCTTCTTAACCATTTTTAAGTGTACAGTTCAGCGGCATTAAGTACGTTGACCCTGTTGCATGACCGTCACCATCCCCCATCTCCAGAACGCCTTTCATCTTCCCGAACTGAACTCCTGTTCCCGTTGAACACGAACTCTCCATTCCCCCCGCCCCCAGCCCCTGGCAACCACCGTTCTGTTTCCCGTTTTCATGAATCTAAGTACCTCGTAGACGTGGAATCGTATGGTATTTGTCTTCTTGTGGCTGGCTTATTTCACTTTGCATAATGTCCTCTAGGCTCACCCATGCTGTCGGTCGCATCTGAATTTCCTTCCTTTATGAGACTGAGTATCATCCCAGTGTCTGGATGGACCGCATTTTGTTTATCCATCCCCCCGGCGATGGGCGCATTTGGGTGGTTTCCCCCTTTTGGCTGTTGTGAACAATGCTGCTGTGAACACGGGTGTACAGATATCTCTTTGAGGTGCCCCTTTCAATTCTTGTGAGTATATACCCAGCGGTGGAATTGCTGGGTAGTATGGTCATTCCATGTTTAACTTGCTGAGGAGCCACCATACAGTTTCCCTCAGCAGCTGCACCATTTTACATTCCCGCCAACAGTGCACGAGGGTTCCACTTTCTCCCCCTCCTCGCCAACATTTGTGATTTTCTGTTGTTTTGATAACAGCCGCCCTAATGGGTGTGAAGTGGCATCTTGTTGTGGTTTGGATTTGTGTTTCCCTAAGGATGAGTGATGCTGAGCATCCTTCCATGTGCTGTTTGGCCATCTGTGTATGTTCTTTGGAGAAATGCCTATTCAAGTCCTTTGCCCGTTTTTTAATTGGGCTGTGTGGTTTTTTGTTGTTGAGTTGTAGGAGTTCTTTGTATATTCTGGATATTAATCCTTTCTCAGATATATGATTTGCAAATATTTTCTCCCATCCCATGGGTTGCCTTTCACTCTGTTGATGGGGTCTGGTTTATTTCTGGATCACTGATGCCTGGCTCGCACCTGGCACAGAAGCAGCCACACTCAACTCTCCCACATTCTGGTGCTCCCGTTAGTGGAACGCAGGCTGGCCCACGAGCTGCCCGCCTTAGGCGAGGGCAGAGGGAACATCAAGAAGAGCACGGCAGAGGGAGTCCGTCCATCGCGCAGTCACTCGGTAAACACCAATGCAGGGCTGCTGCTGAAGGACGTGCTGCAGGGCTGCAACAAGGTCAGGGTCACGTGCTAGAAAGATCTCTCTGGCAGCTGATTTGGAAACCACCAGTGGGCTCACTGACTTCCCCAGCAAGGTCCCCCCACTCTGGGAGCGATGGGAGCAGCCACATGGAAACGAGGTCAGAGTGTTGTAGCTCTGGCATCGGTTCCAGTCGTGGCTCCGTCACTCACCAGCTCTGTGACCTCAGACATGTGGCTCACGTGTCTGACCCTCTATTTCCTCATCTGCAAAAAGGCAGCAAATAACAGTTCCCCAGAAGGATGTGACGCTCTCTGAGGTCGCATCTGTGGGTGCCAGGCATCTGGTGGCTGTGACAAGCCACTAGAAGATCAGCTCCTCCAGGGCGGAGAAGGTTGTGGCTCCTTCCCCAGGACCCCCGCCCCCCAGCACGTGCGTGTGGCCCGTGGCAAGGGTGACTGGCAGGAGGGCGAGGAGCCGACTCTCGTTTCAGCCGGCTGTGCTCTCTGCCCGCAGTGGGACTCCATCAACGAGGTGGACGAGTCCTTCCGGTCCATCCACACGTACCAGGTGTGCAACGTCATGAGCCCCAACCAGAACAACTGGCTTCGCACCAGCTGGGTGCCCCGCGACGGCGCCCGGCGCGTCTACGCCGAGATCAAGTTCACGCTGCGGGACTGCAACAGCATGCCCGGCGTGCTGGGCACCTGCAAGGAGACCTTCAACCTCTACTACCTGGAGTCGGACCGCGATCTGGGCTCCAGCACGCAGGAGAGCCAGTTCCTCAAGATCGACACCATCGCGGCCGACGAGAGCTTCACGGGTGCGGACCTGGGCGTGCGGCGCCTCAAGCTCAACACGGAGGTGCGCGGCGTGGGCCCCCTCAGCAAGCGTGGCTTCTACCTGGCCTTCCAGGACATCGGCGCCTGCCTCGCCATCCTGTCCCTCCGCATCTACTACAAGAAGTGCCCCACCATGGTGCGCAACCTGGCGGCCTTCTCGGAGGCGGTGACAGGCGCCGACTCGTCCTCGCTGGTGGAGGTGCGGGGCCAGTGCGTGCGGCACTCTGAGGAGCGGGACACGCCCAAGATGTACTGCAGCGCCGAGGGCGAGTGGCTGGTGCCCATCGGCAAGTGCGTGTGCAGCGCCGGCTACGAGGAGCGGCGGGACGCCTGTGTAGGTGAGCGCCCCGCAGCCGGGCGGCCCGGGTGTGGGAGGCGTCATGGTCAGCGGGCGGCTGGGGGGTGGACACAGCGCCTGGGAAGGCGGGGGGACCTTGGGGTTCCTGTGTCAGCAGATACTCCGGGCCACGTGTGTGTGCGTGTGTGTGCATGTGCATGCGTGTGTGTGCGCGCGTGTGTGGTGCAGGGAGAGGGAGGAGAGAAGGAAGTACTATGGCAGGCGACCCCGTCCGTGGGCAGGGTGGAGACGTACTTCTAAGGACCCCTGGGTGACTGAGTACGCTCCTGAGTACTTACTGTGAACTAACTTGTGTCGGGCATTGTTCTAAGGACCCCTGGGTGACTGAGTGCGCTCCTGAGTACTTACTGTGAACTAACTTGTGTCGGGCATTGTTCTAAGCACCCCTGGGTGACTGAGTACGCTCCTGAGTACTTACTGTGAACTAACTTGTGTCGGGCATTGTTCTAAGCACCCCTGGGTGACTGAGTACGCTCCTGAGTACTTACTGTGAACTAACTTGTGTCGGGCATTGTTCTAAGGACCCCTGGGTGACTGAGTACTCTCCTGAGTACTTACTGTGACTAACTTGTGTCGGGCATTGTTCTAAGGACCCCTGGGTGACTGAGTACGCTCCTGAGTACTTACTGTAACTAACTTGTGTCGGGCATTGTTCTAAGGACCCCTGGGTGACTGAGTACTCTCCTGAGTACTTACTGTGACTAACTTGTGTCGGGCATTGTTCTAAGGACCCCTGGGTGACTGAGTACGCTCCTGAGTACTTACTGTGACTAACTTGTGTCGGGCACTGTTCTAAGGACCCCTGGGTGATTGAGTACGCTCCTGAGTACTTACTGTGACTAACTTGTGTCGGGCATTGTTCTAAGGACCCCTGGGTGACTGAGTACGCTCCTGAGTGCTTACTGTGAACTAACTTGTGTCGGGCATTGTTCTAAGGACCCCTGGGTGACTGAGTACTCTCCTGAGTACTTACTGTGACTAACTTGTGTCGGGCATTGTTCTAAGGACCCCTGGGTGACTGAGTACGCTCCTGAGTGCTTACTGTGAACTAACTTGTGTCGGGCATTGTTCTAAGGACCCCTGGGTGACTGAGTGCGCTCCTGAGTACTTACTGTGAACTAACTTGTGTCGGGCATTGTTCTAAGGACCCCTGGGTGACTGAGTACTCTCCTGAGTACTTACTGTGAACTAACTTGTGTCGGGCATTGTTCTAAGGACCCCTGGGTGACTGAGTGCGCTCCTGAGTACTTACTGTGAACTAACTTGTGTCGGGCATTGTTCTAAGGACCCCTGGGTGACTGAGTACGCTCCTGAGTACTTACTGTGAACTAACTTGTGTCGGGCATTGTTCTAAGGACCCCTGGGTGACTGAGTGCGCTCCTGAGTACTTACTGTGAACTAACTTGTGTCGGGCATTGTTCTAAGCACCCCTGGGTGACTGAGTACGCTCCTGAGTACTTACTGTGAACTAACTTGTGTCGGGCATTGTTCTAAGCACCCCTGGGTGACTGAGTACGCTCCTGAGTACTTACTGTGAACTAACTTGTGTCGGGCATTGTTCTAAGGACCCCTGGGTGACTGAGTACTCTCCTGAGTACTTACTGTGACTAACTTGTGTCGGGCATTGTTCTAAGGACCCCTGGGTGACTGAGTACTCTCCTGAGTACTTACTGTGACTAACTTGTGTCGGGCATTGTTCTAAGGACCCCTGGGTGACTGAGTACGCTCCTGAGTACTTACTGTGACTAACTTGTGTCGGGCATTGTTCTAAGGACCCCTGGGTGACTGAGTACTCTCCTGAGTACTTACTATGAACTAACTTGTGTCGGGCATTGTTCTAAGCACTTTTCACATATCAACACATTTAAGCCTCACAATTACCCTATGAAATAGCAAATACTGTTGTTCTGGTTTTATGGATGAGTCTAAGGCACAGAGAGACAAAGCAACTTGCCCAAGGTTGCACAGCTAGGAAGTGGCAGAGCTAGGACTTGAACTCAGAAGTCTGGCCTCCAGAGTCCATGCTCAAAACGACTGACCTTCTAGCCCATGGAGTGTGAGGAAGGACAGGCCCTGGGTGAGGGTGTGTGGTGTGGGGCCACTGTGGAGGTGTGCGGCAGGGCGCTCAGGGAGCACTGCCCAGGTTGGGTACGTCACTGGGGCACCTGGAGCAGCCTGCCTGTGTTCAGGGGGCGCTTATCCAGTGAGCTGTGGGAGAGGACAGCCAAGGTGCCTGTGAGGGAGGACAGCAGAGAGAGAGACCCTGGTCATGAAGTGGCCTGGCACTTGTCCCCGTGGGGCTGCTGCTGGGGCCCCCACGTCAGACCAGCAGCAGGGCCCAGACCCCAGGCCGTGTGTGCGGGTGTCACAGCTGCACTGTGCCCCGTGTGGGAGCAGGGCAGCCAGGCGCCCTGAGAGCCGGGAACCCTGGGGGAGCTGTGTGGACAGACACCTGGGGCCCCAGCTGTTACTGGTCTCCGCCTGGTTGCCCTCTGCCCTTCCTTGGCCTCCCCAGGGACTGGAAACGTGGCAGCTCAGCCCCTCAGAGCAGTGAAGCCTGTTGTTGGGGTCATGAGTTCTCTGGGGGAGGAGGATGTGCCTTTGCAGGGGTCAGAGAGATCCAGGCCTGTCCCCGGGCAGCCTCAGTGAAAACTGGGACAGGGCCCTGTCAGCCCCCAGGAATATCCTCCGAGCTCTGTGGCCCTGAGGCCACAGTCAGAGGGAGCTTCAGCCCCCTCAGCTCCATCCCTCTGCCCCTAGCAGGCAGGACAGGCCCCTTGGTGCTCGCAGGCCGGAGCAGGGCACAGGCTGACCATTTCAGTGATGCACAAGGTGGTGCTCGGGGACCAGGCCCTTCCATCCAGCCCCCAGGCCCTGCCCAGCCCCTCTCTGGGGCTCTCTGGCTTCCTTAAGGAATCTTTCTTCATTCTCCCAGCGGCTGCAAGCCTTCCCCTCTCCTGGACCCTACACCCCAAAGCACCACCTGTGACATTTGCCTCTTTCTGGAGTTGTTGTACCCTCTCTGGCCTCATTTGCCAGGCTTCCCAGGCCTCTAGCCTCTCCTGGGTCCTCTCACAGACATCCCTGACTTTTCAACTTCCCACTGGGTAATAGTAATGACAAACATCTCTAGTGCCTTTACAGCCTGCAAGGGGGTTCCTCACACATCAGTTCATTTGCTCTTTGTAGCAAGGTGGGTATTACAATTCCATTTTACAGAGGGGGAAACTGAGGCTCGAGAGGTAGTGTCGCCGGCTTCGGTCTCACAGCTGGTGAGAGGTGGGGCTGGGACCAGAGTCAGGTCGGTCCGCCTCTGAGCCATGTGTGGGCTTTTCACCCATCCCTGGTCCATCCCCAGCCTCCTTCCCCACCAGAGCTGCCTCCCAATGTCACCTCATGCTCGTGGGGGTAATAAGGTCCCTTAGTGACAATTGTTCGAGTATTTGCCATGTGCCAGGCACTTTACTCAGCGCTTCTTACACGTCGCATCAGTTGCTCTTTCTGTTGAGCGTCTGCTGTGTCCCAGGCACGGGGGATGTAGGCACAGGGAGACCCTGTGTTCCAGGAGTCCACGCGGTTTCGCATCCTTCCAGCAGTGCTCTGGCTGGGGATTATGTCTGCATCCTACGGATGCGGAAGTCTGAGGCCCCTCAACTCAGGTAGTGGAGTGGGGATCTGCTGCCCCTGCACCTGACCTGCTTCTCTGCCGCCAGACCCCCTGCAGGCCCCCCTTCCCTCTGACGTGGGGTGACGTTCAAGCAGTCAGTAACTGGTACAGTATAAGCCGTGGCAGTCGGGCCGGCCGGCTGGTGGATACCTGCTCAAGGTCAGCCACCACCCCTGCTCTGGACTTGGCCAGTGAGTGCAGGCCACATGTTTGTCTTTGTGCTCCAAGGTACACTGCCCATGGAGGGGAGACTGGTCCTCCTGATTTCGGGGTCGAGGCCTCACTCAGAGCTCTGGGTCCTGCTCCAGCCTCCCTGAGGCGGGAAGTGGAGCCCAGAGAGGGAATGCGTCTTGCCCAAGTTCCCACAGCGTGTCAAGGGCAGGACTCAGGTGGAAACCCCAAGGCCTGACAGCTGGACCTCCCGGGGCTGGGAGAGGCCAAGGCCGCTCCCATTTCCTGGTGCTGCTGGCACATTCATATAAAATAATAGAGAAAAGCCAAAGCAGGGTTAGGGAATTGCAACGTATTTTGAATTTTACATTTAAATCACAATACAGCATCATTATGCCAGTTGCAAGATAATTACAGGTTTTATAAAAAATCTTAATTCATAGGGCACTCAGGCAGTGAGGTTTGGGAACGGAGTGCCCGTTTTAGGTCGCACGAGGAGAGATTTTTCTCGGCCCTGTCGGTGGAATTCTGTGACTGTCTGTGCGGCCTCCTTTGAGGAAGCAGCACAAACCTGAGGCCTCCACAAGTGGGGCGGGGCCAGTGGTCCTGCCAGGGCCCCATCCCCACTGCCCGCCTGGTGGTGGCCTGAGGATGAGGAGGATGGCGGCCAAGCAGGAGCCAGGAGCGAGTGGGCGGACCTATCTTGGGCTGCCTGAGACGTCCTCTCAGAGCCGTGCCCCCCAGCCCCAACCAGAGGGGCCCTCCTGGGGTCCTGGGGACCCCGGCTGTCTCTGCCGGGCGGTTCCCTCTGAGCAAACTGTTGAGGAGAGGAAGCGGGAGGGGTCCCGGCTTATCCAGCCCCGAACCCCCACTTCCTTCTAGTGATAGGAGAAGAGATCCAGAGCGTGAGACCTGCACAGGGACCAGGCCCACGGTGACAGCCATCGTCCCAGCTGCCAGGCTCCCAGCTTGCTGGTGTTGTCCTCACAGCTCCCCTCAGAAGTGGCCAGGCAGCCTTCAACTTTACAGAGAAGATGATAAAGCCCAGGAGAGGGGACCACCCCAGTCACACGGCTCTTTAGAGGCCTTACCAAGACTGCACCCAGGCCTCAGAGACCCGCGGAAGATTGTTAGAGCCATGCGGAGCTAGTCCAGTGTACCGGTGGGGAGACAGAGGCCCAGAGGGGCAAAGTGACTGGCCCAAGGGCACACAGCTAGGACTGGTTGATTGAACCCCAAATCTCCCAACTCCCCAACCAGTAGGCTCCCCACGCCTCACCTTCCTGACCTGGTGAGCTCCCCCACCGCTGGCTGCACTGCCCCCCTCACTCCAGAAAGGGGAAGGACCCCTCAGAGTGTCACCCGATGGGGCAGCAGCCCCGAGTCTGCGGTCCCGGTCGCCGTCCTTCCTGTCACCTGGACTCAGAATATAAATCACCCTCGGCGGCCCTAATCATCTTTCTATAAATACCAGAGTCTCATTTCGGAGGGGCACAGGAACGACGAGCTCTTTCGCCTTCCTGACTGTGTTTAAAATCTGATTTAGAATTAATTTCCTTTGGTCGTCCACCGGCGGACACCTTATTTGTCAAATCTTCAGCTCCTCGCGGGGGAGAGGCGAGAGGTGGCTGGGGCCTCCGGCAGCTGCTGGCCTGACAGGCGGCCGGCAAGGTGCCCTCTGCGGGGGGAGCCCCTCCTGGCCGGGGCTGAGGTGCCCGGGCCTCTGGAAGCGCCCCAGGGCGACGGGCAGGGCCGGGCCTAGCCCGGAGCTGCTCCATCTGTCTCGCCCGTTAATTCCCGGCTCGCCTCTAGGTCTCCAGGCTCCCCGAGGCCTGGTGATTAGTATTCTTATTAAAGATTATTTTATTTTCATTGCGAGGATTAATCTGGCCTTGACACAGTATAGCCGTGTGGGTATTAGCCAGGCGCGTGAGAAGGCCCCCTGGTGAGCCGCAGAATGGTGGGGTCTCCGAGCCCCACTGGTGTCAAGAGGCTGGGGGAGGCCCGGCTCCCTCCCGAGGCCCCTCCACCTGTGTGTGCATGGGGACCCCGGGCCGCGCGCCAGCTCCCCGGCCTGTCTCCTCTGCCGACTACAGAGAATTGTAGGAGTAGGTGCCGGGCGCTGTCCTGGCCTGACTTCACCTGTGTGCGCTCATGCCCTCCTCCCAAGGGCCCGAGGAGGTGGGTACTGTCATTATCCCCATCATGCAGACGAGGAAACTGAGGCCCAGCAGCTTGCCCAGTGTCCCTTTGGCCAGGTGCAGGGGTCAGACAGGAAAAGGCCCCCAGGCTCCTGCTCCCGAGTGTCTGCTCCTCCCCGATAGGGCTCGACGGTCTGAGCGGTCAGGGACTCATGCGGCTGCTCTGTGGTGCCTCCATCATGCCGGGGGTAACACTGAGATGTCACCATGTGTGTTCTGCCTGTCACTGCTCTGAGAGCTCCTTGAGAGCAGGACCAGCTCTTAGTTATCCTGGGTGCATAGTAGAAGCACGGGAAATTTGGGTGAAGGAATGAGTGAGAGACAGAATAAGCCAGGGTCCCCGAGATGCTCCTCAGCATGGATCCGATCACGTGAGGAGGATTGCTGTGTCTCGGGTCAACAGCAGGCTCCCCAAATATTTGCCCTCTTCCCCTGCAGCTTCCTGGGCTCTGAATGGAGCTCCTGGGCCGTGCCCCAGGCCTGGGCCTCCCGGGGGCTTCTGGGAGGAGGAGGCAAGATCCCAGTGTGTCAACTAGGAGCCCCCACCACTCCGAGCTCCCAGCCCCCGGTCAGGCCTGAGCCCTCTTGGGGTCTCCCCAGACTCCCCGACAGCTAAGCCCCTCTGCCTGCCTGGTCTCTGAGTCTGTGAAGCAGCTTCAGGGCGTTATCATCTCTCCTGATTTCAGGTTTTCTCTCAAGTTTGTAGAATTTTACAAATTAACCTAATTTTAGCTATTATAATAAAGAGATACGATCAACATCCAAGGAAGAAATGACAAGATGTCTTTTCAATGAAGCTTCTCTCAAGCGCCGAGTTCTCCAGATCTCCAGACGGGATTTGTGCAGAGAGACGCCCCGAGCTTCCTGGCCGTCCCTCTGTGATTGGATTCCGTTCCATAGGTGGAGCTGGGAGCCGCCTGGATGGGTGGCGTTGGGTCCTCCTGAACCCCCGGGGTGTCTCTCTGCCCAGAGCAGACAATGGTGGGATTAGCTCAATTTGAAAACTCCCACCAGCATTGACAACTTCTGCCCTGAGCCAGCCCTGGCCCAGAGGCCGGGAATTTTGAGAGGAATGAGGCAGCCCTGGACTTATTCTCAAGGATCTGCCCACAAGGACCTTCTGGTCTAGGAGGAAAGTCAGACACACAGATAAATAAAAGTCCAACCATAGCGTTACAGGTGGTGAGACTGAGCAGGGACTGCAGAAGCGGGGAGAGGAGTAGTGGCTTTTATGTATGTGTGTGTGTGTGCGTGCGCGTGCTCGTGTACACGTGGAGGTGTGGAGAGGTCCAGAAAGACTTCATTGAGGGTATGATTAAATGAATCTTGAAAGAATTCAACAGGTAGACATAGGAGAAAAGGCAGCCCAGGAAGAAGGCACGGCACATGCAAAGGCCCTGAGGCAGGAAACAGCCTGCTGGATGTGGGGAAACAGGCAATCCTTTAGTTCAACCTGAGGATGGGGCGTGAGAAGTGACACTGAAGGAGGCTGCAGGTGGGTTTTGGTCTCATAGAGAGGGCTTTGAATGCCAGGCTTTATTGTTTAGGCCGTGGGGAGCCCATGAGGGGTTGCACTGTTGGTGATGGAGTCAGATGTGCATCCTGGAGAGTCCTTTAACCTGGAATGTCCCCACTCCCCGCATGGCTGACTCTTCTCCTTGAGGCCACTGCTCAGATAGCCTCTCTTTCTCTGGGAGGGCAGCTCCTCTGCCATTTCCCCTCTGCCACATCTTCTGCTTTATTTCCTTCCTGGAGGTGGGCACAGCCTTGTTCACTGTGTCCCCCTCTGAAACCCCAGATCCTTGACGGCAGAGACCGTGGGGATCTTGTTCGTGGCTGTGTCTCCATCACCCCAAGCAGCGCCTGGCACAGAGTGGGTGTGCTCAAGTCCAGGTGGAGTGACCAGTGGGTTGGGGGCAGGCTGCCGGTGGGGTTGGAGGCTGCTGCCGTCATGCAGGTGGAGGAGGAAGCAGGTGTGGCAGCGGCTGGAGAGAAGGCCAGATCTGAGACAAGCTGGTCCTAGCCACAGTGGCGGTGACGTGGGGTCCGGGGGGGATGGGAGCCTGTGATCCCTGGATGGTCGGCGTCGCACGGGGAGCTTGTAAAACACAGATTCTTGGGCCCCATCCCTAGTGGCTGCTGGGGGGCCGGGACTGTATTTGTGTAGGGGTGTTTCCATGTCCACGCTGTCTGGGAACCACGGGTCTTACCATCTGTGTCCCTTTCCAGTCACATCCCCATTCTCTGTCCGCTTTCATGTCCCACCCAAGGCGCATCCCTGGGGTTTTGGCCCTGCTTTGGTTCTGAGCCTCTTGGCCCCCACCCCCGAGGCTGGTGTCTCACTCAAGGACCAGTGTCCCGTGAAGGACAGAGTCAGGCTGGAGACGGGGCCTGGCTGGGAGGGGCTGTTGCAGGAGAGGCTCTTTCCTGCGCCGACTTTGGGGCCAGGACTCAGGTGTGAGGGTCCCGGCCTCAGCTCTGCCCCCAACTTGCTGTGCAACCAACCCTCTGTAAGTCACAGGCCCTCTCTGCGCTTCAGTCCCTCATCTGCAAATGAGGGTAGGACTGGGTGATGCTGAAGCTCTGCACCTCTGTCCTCCCGGGAGACCCCCGAGGAAGCCCTCGGTCAGAGTGAGCCCCGTCCCGGGGCCCGCCGGTGTGGCCTGGCTGGCCCCCCTCAGCTGCCTTCTCCTCCACAGCCTGTGAGCTAGGCTTCTACAAGTCGGCTCCTGGGGACCAGCTCTGCGCCCGCTGCCCTCCCCACAGCCACTCTGCGGCCCCCGCTGCCCAGGCCTGCCGCTGCGACCTCAGCTACTACCGTGCAGCCCTGGACCCACCCTCTGCAGCCTGCACCCGTGAGTACCACCCCCGGACCCCAGCATCCTCGAGGCCCGGGCTGGACCAGGACCCCATGCTTGGTCTCACAGGCCCCAGGGAGCTGGTGCTCTGTGGATGAGTAGGACAAGTGACTCTCTTGGGCCAGGGGCCAGTGTGGGGTAGGGGGTGACTCTGACCCCCCACGATGGCCTTGAGCTCTCTCGGCCCAGCCTCTTGTATGTCACCAGCCATCTTTCCAGGGAAATTCTCCCTTCCCTCCCTGGTCTCTCCTCTCTGCTCCGGGGCAGACGAGAGCCCTTCGCAGCACCAGGTGGCCTTGGCCATCTTCTCATCCAGCAGTAATGCCTGTCCTGGGGACTGGGGTGGGCATGCGGGGGGTTTCCCCGTGAGGCAAGGGGGACATCAAAGGAGCCATCACTGTCATCCTGGATGAACTGGTAGGATCTGCTGAATGCCAGGAGCTGTCTTGGTGTGTGCGAGGTGTGTGCGTGAGTGTGTACATGGAGTGTGTGTGGTTGCCTGCTTGGATGGCCGCATGCATGTGTCTGATTCTGTGTGCGCCCCGGGAGGCCTACCGCAATCGTGTGACTGTGTGTGTCTGTCTCCTACAGAAGCTGCCTGCAGAGTGTCTGTACGCCTGAGTGTGAGCGTGCGAGTGCTTGTGCCCATGTATGTAAAGGATCCTTAGGGGTGTGTGTGCACATCCGGGTACCTGTAGGGGACTCCTGAGTCCCTGCAGAGCTTGAACGAACCTGCCTGTGAGCTGAGCTTGTGCACGCCTGGCCGTGCAAGGGAGGCCTGTGCTGGAGAGGGTGTGGTGGTGTGCACGCGTGCCCCGTGTACCTGACGGGACTCCCAGGACTCTGGCGCCGCGCCTGCAGGGCTGCGTGACTGTCCTGGCGTTCTGACGCGGCCCCTCTGTTGCGTCCCCTCCCCTGGCCTGAAGGGACCTCTCACATTCCCTTCCCGGCCAGGCAGGGGCTGCAGCCAGCTCAGCCTGCCCCGTTTGCCAGCCTTGGACTCTTGTGGTGGGTGGGGGGTACTTCACACGGTTCTGAATTGCCCGGAATTTGCCCCATCTCCCCCGCCCCCCACCTCCATCACCACCCAGCCCCAGGTTCCCTGCACAGAGCAGGTGAGGGCCCAGGTGTGTTCATACCACACCCATGCACGCCTGCCTTGCACGCATACACACATAGCATACATTCTCTCCATCCCTGCTCCTTCCACAGCTCTGTCCAGACCTGCGCATCCCCCATGTGGGACCGGCAAGGGCAGAGAGAATGGCTGAGTGACCTGGTGACAACCGTGGGCTCCTCAGGCCCAGGGAGCCCAGCTCTAAGCTCTAGCGGACACTTGCACTCAGCTGGCTGGACTCTGGTTTCTCTCCAAATGCACCATTCAGTGCCCTAAGCTTCTAGAAATCTGAAGACTGTAGAAGACGAGGCTTTCAGTATTCCATACCCTTCAGATTCTAAGATTCTCTGTGGTGCTGAGATCCTACAATTCTGTTGTCTTAAGATCTAAGACTCCTTCCCTGGGATTCTGAGAGTTGGCGTTCTGAGCCCAGGGGTCCCCCAGCCCCCAACCCCACCCCTCTCTCCAAAGTCCTCTTGCTGCCGGGACTGGGGCTCCCGTCGGTGGGGGAGGGCGCTCAGGGCCACGGAGACGCCCCTGGGCTGCCTGGCGCCTCCACTTCACTCTAGCAAAGTGCTCAGTGGCATTTACAGTGAATCCAGCACAGAGGGTCAAGGTGAAGTGTGGGACACAAACAACTGGGGCATTTCACACCCAGCCTGGCTACCCAGGGCTGTGCAGTCTCTGCCCCCAGCTCTGGATGAAAACTCTGGGGAGCACAAACCCCGAGCCCCCTGTGGTCCTGCGGGCGGGGGGGGGGAGGTTAGGTAACGGTGCCCAGACTCTGACACTGTGGTCCCAGTCTGATGGCGGAGACGCTGCCTCTGCCCTCAGGGAGCTTCCAGAGGATGGAGTAGGCGTGACCTCATTCTTAGGGAGCCCCACATATGGTAGGGGAGCCACAGCCCTTCTCTGGTCTCATGGGAGGAGACTGGACCCACTCGCATAAATGCCCTCCACCCCTCCCATCATTCTCTGCTCCAGGGCCACCCTCGGCACCCGTGAATCTGATCTCCAGTGTGAATGGGACGTCCGTGACACTGGAGTGGGCCCCTCCCCTGGACCCGGGTGGCCGCAGTGACATCACCTACAACGCCGTGTGCCGCCGCTGCCCCTGGACACTGGACCACTGCGAGACGTGCGGGAGTGGCACCCGCTTCGTGCCGCAGCAGACGAGCCTGGTGCAGGCCAGCCTGCTGGTGGCCAACCTTTTGGCCCACATGAACTACTCCTTCTGGATCGAGGCCGTCAACGGCGTGTCCGACCTGAGCCCCGAGCCCCGCCGGGCCGCCGTCGTCAACATCACCACGAACCAGGCAGGTAGGCGGAGACCCCTGTCCCAGCTTCCCCAGGGAGGGCCCCTGCCCTCCCGGGCATCAGAGCTTGGCCACGGGCTGGCTGAGGCCCTCAGGCAGTTCCCGCCTCTCCTGGCCGTGTCCTGCTCACCAGGACTCAGAGCTGCAGGCCTCAGGAGAGTAGACCACATCCTGGAAGTGGGAGGAATCCAGAAGCACAGAGGCAGGCTAGCGTGGCCATCGCAGGCCTGGGTTCCAGAACTTTCTCTGCCTGTTTCCTTCCTGGTGCAATGGGAGTAATAGTACCTACCTCAGGTACTGTTGTGAGGCTGAAATGATGGAAATGAAAATGCTTAGCCCAGCACCTGGCCCGTGCTGCAGGCTCGATAAACGTCATTAGAAAAAGAAAATCATTCTGATTATCGTTTTCCAGAACAGCTGCCACTGCTGCCCCTGGGATGGCTTTGGTTGCACTGGTTTGGACAACAGCCATTTCTCTCTCTGTTTCTAGCCAGTCGTTGGCCTGAATTGAGTCCCTGGAACCTCTTGTTTCCAAATTCTGGTGGGTCTTGCCCGTCAAGGGACAGCCTGTCCCCAGAGCCCATCGCGGGCAGCTTCCCCATTAACAGCCACCCTGGCACATGCCCTGGACCCCTCCAGCTCCTCACCTCCGTCTCCTCCCCACACCACGCAGGCCTGGCCCAGCAGACACTATTCCCACCATGTCACAGAGGAGGAAACTGAGGCGCAGAGAGCCACCCAGTGTCACCGCATAGGAAGTGGCAGAGCCAGGATTCGAACCCAGGTCTGTCTCACTCCCAAGTGACGCAGGCCTCCCACCTCTGAGCCCAGGGCTCTCCCGCCCCGATGCCAGGGCTCCATCCACTCAGGAGATTCATCCGGCCAGCAGGCGTGGGGCACCCGCTGAGTCCCATCTCTGTCCTCGTTGATGGGGACACCGTGAGGAGTGGACCTGTGTGCCCGGTGTTCAGGGCACTGCCTCACCTACTTCCTAGGGTGACTGAGGCAGGTGGCTGGCTGGCCAGGGAGAGGGTGGAGCAGAGAACCCAGCAGCATTCAGACACCAGTCGCTGTGCTCCGTCATTATAAAGAGACCCTCCCTGAACCCACTCTCCCTTCCAGCCCCCCGCCCATTTCTCTTCACATGAACACGCCCCAAAGAGCTGTCTGTGCTCACCACGTCTGCATCCTCTCCTCTGTGGGCCTCTCCATGCAGCTCCAGTCTGGCATCTTCCCCCGCTGCCTGTCCACAGAATGTCAACATGCCCACGTGGCCACGTCCAGTGGGCACTTCTCCCTGCTCTTCCTCCTCCTCCTTGGACGCTTTTCTCTTGCCTTCCATGCCCCGCCTGCCCGCGCTTCCCGTCTGCCGGTCTGGCCTGTCCTTCTCCATGTCTGTCAGCCCCTGCTCTCTAGGCAACCTCAAGATGCTGGAGGACCCGCCTCTCTTCCCTGTGTACTCGGGTCCACCTTTCCTGAGTGGCCTCATCAGGGTCCGGGACTTTGAATCCCACCTTCGTGCTGACATCCCCAAATGAACGGCACCACCACAGACCTCTCCCCGAGATGCAGCCACCTGCTCCTCTGTCCACTCGGATGTCTTTTAGATGAACAGCCCCCCAAACCTGCACCTCCCACAGGCCCCCCATATCAGGACACGACCCCACCATTCCTGGGGTTACTCAAGCCTCAAACCCAGTTGTCCTCCTTGACTCTCTCAGCCACATCCATCCACCAGCCAGCCCTGCTCGGTCTGCCTCAAGCATCACCACCTCCACACTCGGTACCCACCCCGCGTCTGTCTTAGCTTGGGTTGCTGTAACAAAGTACCGCAGACGGGGGCTTAAACCACAGAGGTTTTCTGCTCACAGTTCTAGCGGCTGGCTGGCCAAGACCAAGGTGCTGGCCGCTGTGGTTCCTGGTGAGAACTCTCCTCCTGGCATGTGGTCAGCTGCTTTCTCCCCGGGTCCTCACATGGCAGAGAGAGAGAGAGAACTCTCTGGCTTCTCTTCTTTGAAACGCACTCATCCCACCGGGAGAGCCCCACCCTCACGACCTCATCTGAACCTGATCACCTCTCTAGGGCTCCAGCTCCAAACACTGTCACATTGGGGGATAGGGCTTCAGTATATGGATTTGCAGGGGGACACAGTTCAGTCCATCGCACCGTTCACGTCCCCATCACGTATTGCCTGGACAACCACAGGCGCCCCTCCCACTTTGCCCCCTGACTCCTTCTCACACCACATCCGGAATGAGCTTTAAAAATGTAAGTGAGATCAGGTCCTCCGTGAGTCGTTTAAAGCTCCATCCTCAGCTGACACAGTTCAGACCCTCCCGGGGCTGGGGGGACCCACGGGACCCACCCTGCCCGCCTCTGCAGCCTCACCCCATCCACTCTCGCCTGGCTCCCTCCCTTCCAGCCACACTGGCCACCGGTCCCCATCCTTGAACGCACCAAGCCCTTCCCCACCCCGGGCCTTGGCCTTGCTTCTCCATTGGAGGGACCCGCTCCTCCCTGGGACGTTCCCATGAGTGGCTCCTTCAGTCCTCAGTTCAGCTGTCACCCCGCCTCAGGGAGGCCCACCCTGACCACCCCAGCTGAAATGGCCCATTTCCCTCCCGGCCCCCTGTGTCTGTATGGTCCTCTCCATCGCAGCACCCTCGTCATTCTTCAGGGCTCTTAACCAACCTGTATTTACGTGTTGACTTGTTTTCTTATTTACTTTCCGTCTCTCTTACTAGACCATAAGCTCCTTGAGGGCTGTCCTGGTCACTGCAGTGTCCCCGGGTCCCAGCCCAGTGCCCGGCATGTGGCATTCAGGATACACTAGGGGGAGCTGGGTGCCTGGGGCAGACAGCAGCCCTGAGCAAAACCGGTGCCTCCGCCCTCAGAGACCACTTGCCCCCACCCCCCCCCCCCACCGCTTCCCCCCAACCACCTGCTCCTTGGAGCCCTCTCAGGTGCCCTGTTTCCCTCCTGCCTCTGAGCCCGGTCTCCCTCTGTCTGCCCCTGTGTCACAGCACCTCTTGCCTTGGAAATTTTGGGGTTTTTAAGAGGCGCCCACATATCCCTGGCCCTGGTGTGTGCTGCTCACATAGATGGTTGTATCTGATCCTCACCTCCTCCTGGCACGTGGTGCCTGCTACCTTCACCTTCTGGATGGGAGACTGCCACCCAGGGACAGTCATGGTCCCAGGCATGAAGGGAAGGGCCTGTTGTGAACCCAGACCTGATTCCCAGGCTGTGGGATCTCCCCTGCGCCACCCCCTCCAGCTTAACTGTGGAATTACTTGTTAATTTTTCATGTCGAAGTCATCCAGCAACACTTATTGGGGCACCTACTGTGTGCAGTCCCTGCCTGCAGGGACACGGGAGGTGTGGGGCAGAGAGTAGAACTCGGGTTGGGCAGGGGAAAGAGGAGGGCTGCGGGCTGGAGGGGGCCAGGAGGAGGGCGTCCTGCGGGCGGTTCCTCAGTTTGCCTTTGCCTGGGTCTCTCTCTGGGGGGTGGGGGGGGTGGTGGATCATTGCACTGAACGCAGGAGGGAGGGAGGGAATGGATGCATCAGTGAGTGAGTGAGGGGGCGAATGGGTGGCCTAGTGTGACACGAGAATACATGAGCTCAGATGGGCCCCCGGCTCAGCTCAGTCCCTTCCCTAAATGTCCAGAGTCCTACCCCCGAAACCCAGGCAGTGAGAGTGTAGTTCTTTCCATCCTCCCTGTCCCGTCTCCTCTGCTTCCTCCTTCCTCAGCCTCTCCTGACAGCCTGCCCCACACGGGGCCCTGGGCTGGGGGTGGGAGACGTGGAGCTAGAGACCTCAGGTGATGGGGCCCAGGGTGGACAAGAGCAGCTGCTTAATGGGGCGGGTGTGGTCCAGCATGCTTCCCGTGGATGGGCCTGGCCAGAGAGGAGGAGGAGGCAGTGAAGCTGGGGCTGCCAGGCCTCATCTGGGTCAAGCCAACCCCAGCATCTCAGACCAGAGCCAGGCTGTGCCGACCCCCGGTGACTGACCAAGGCAGTGGCCAGTGATTTTGCAGGAGGAGTGGAGGGTGCTGGCTCTCCTGGGCGGGGGCAGGACAGTCGGCAAGACGGAGCATGGCCCGAGCTGGGATCCCTGTTCAGGGCCCTGGGAAGGGGGACAGAGGCCAGTCCCCATGGTTGCCTGTCTGACTGCGCGGCCTCCTTCCCTAGCCCCGTCCCAGGTGGTGGTGATCCGCCAGGAGCGGGCGGGGCAGACCAGTGTCTCGCTGCTGTGGCAGGAGCCCGAGCAGCCCAATGGCATCATCCTGGAATACGAGATCAAGTACTATGAGAAGGTACTGCGGGGCGGGAGCGAGGTGGGGGCCAGGTGGGCAGGCCTTGGCTGACCGCCCTCCCATGGCAGGACAAGGAGATGCAAAGCTACTCCACCCTCAAGGCTGTCACCACCAGGGCCACCGTCTCGGGCCTCAAGCCGGGCACCCGCTACGTGTTCCAGGTCCGAGCCCGCACCTCTGCAGGCTGCGGCCGCTTCAGCCAGGCCATGGAGGTGGAGACCGGGAAACCCCGTGAGTGCCAGGAGCGGGGAGGCCGCGGGAGCTGGGCAGGGCCGGGTGCCAGGGCCCTGGTGGTCAGAGAAGGGGAACTGTGCTATCTGAGCTGGCGCCTGTGGTGGATCAGCATATTTACAGGAGAAAAACCAAGGCTCAGAGAAGGAAAGGTACTTGCCTGATGTGGCAGAGCTGGGAACAGCGTGTCAGCCGCTGGCTTTTGCTGAGTGTCAGTGTGACTTGCAGGTATCATGAGGACAACCTCATAACCGTCCCAGAGACCCTCTATCGAGTTGGCATTACCCACAGCCCCATTTTGCAGACAAGGAAAATGAGGGTCAGAGCAGTAAAGTGAATTGCCCGAGGTTACCCAGCAAAGCAGGATTTGAACGCGGACATTCTAGGGACAAATTCCGTGCCCCTTCCCCAGGATCATCCCGCCCCCGGCCTCCGAACAGAGGTTCTCAGTGTGTTCCAGGACCAGCAGCCTCGGCCTCACCCGGGAGCTCCCAGAAATGCTGATTCTCAGGCCCACCCCAGACCTTCTGAATCAGAGGCCCTGGGGGGGCGGGGGGCAGCAGTTTAGGTTTATCAAGCCTGCAGCGGGATTCTGAGGTGCGTTCCAGCTTGAGAACCCCGGCCCCATCTCCAGCCAATGAGGTCTTCTATCCTTGGGCACCCTCTGATAGAGGGTTCCAGGCTGTGTTCTCGACCCTGCTCCCCTGGCACCCGTGGCTTGTGGGTCTCAGGTGCTCCTCGGTCTGACACCATGTGGAGACTGCCCAGGTGGGAATCCTGCCCCACTCCATCCCATGTCCTGTGTGACCTTGAGCAAATTCCTTGAGTTCTCTGAGCCTCCGTTTTCTCATCTGAAAACTGAGCTAATACTGGGACCTCCCTGGATGGGTGTGGGGAGCGGCCACGGAGACTGAACTGAGCTCTCGGCACACTCAGCTTTGTTACTGTTGGGATAACAGGCAGGCCAGGCGTTTTCTGATTCACATTACAGATGAGAAAACTGAGGCTCAGAGAAGTCCAGTGACTCTCCCCAGGTCACACAGTCTCAGGAAGTGATGACACCGGGTTGGGAAGCCAGGAAGCCTGGGGCAGCAGGGGCTTGAAGGACAGGCTCAGTAGAGAGGGGGCTGGGGGCAGAGGAGGGGGTGCCTGTGTGCTGGCCCTGGGCTGGCTCACAGCTGAGCGGCTGCCCTTGATCTGGTGTCCCCCGCAGGACCCCGCTACGACACGCGGACCATTGTCTGGATCTGCCTGACGCTCATCACAGGCCTGGTGGTGCTTCTGCTCCTGCTCATCTGCAAGAAGAGGTGGGTGGTCCGGCCCCAGCCCCCGGGCTCTCCTCTGGAGCGCTGTGTCACCCGCCTGCCCCCGCCCTGTGCCTGGGGCAGGGCTCACTCACACATCCACCTGCTCTTCCTTCCTCCTCCTCGGACACTTTTCTCTTGCCTTCCATGCCCCCGCCTGGCCCCACTTCCCGTCCGCCTGTCTGGCCTGTCCTTCTCCGTCTCTGTCAGCCCCTGCTCTCTAGACAACCCAGGGAGGCTCGGGGACCTGCCTCTCTTCCCTGTGTACTCAGGTCCACCTTTCCTGAGCGGCCTCATCAGGGTCCAGGGCTTTGAATCCCACCTTCGTGCTGACATCCCCAAATGTATGGCACCACCACACACCTCTCCCCAAGATGCAGCCACCCACTCCTGTGTCCACTCGGATGTGTTTTAGTAAACAGCCCCCCAAACCCACACACCCCACAGGCCCCTCATCTTAGGACACAGCCCCACCATTCCTGGGGTTACTCAAGCCCCAAACCCAGTTGTCCTCCTTGACTCTCTCAGCCACATCCATCCACCAGCCAGCCCTGCTCGGGCTCCTTCGAGCATCACCATCTCCATCTCATTTAATCCTAATGACACTCCAGGGATGCAGAGATTCTGACCTCTTTTTGCAGGTGAGCGTATTGGGGATCAGAGAGGTTAGGCTGCTTCAGCCAGATAGAAGCCAGAACTGGGACAGGAGCCCAGGTCTGTCACAGCCAAAGACCATGCTCTGGGTCACTCTCCCCTCCCCTGCTCCGTTCCAGAGGGAGGAGGGCCTGGGATACTGGCTCAGTGCAGGCTTAGGATCCCAGATGGCGAGAATGAAGGATCATCCAATAGATGGAGAAACTAAGGCCCAGGGAAGGGAAGGGTTTGTCAATGTCACACAGCAGGCTTGGCATCAGAAGCCTCATCTCCTAACCCCTCCACCAGGGATGGTCTCCTGTAAAACAGGGCTAATGATGCCACAGACTTTGTAAATTGTAAGTGTCTGTAAATGTCAAGGATGTCGCAGCTCAGCTGGGTTGAGAGCCTGAGAGCGAGGACTCCCCCTGCAGGGGCAGGTGCTGGGGTGGCAGGCGCTGACCTGAAGGGGGAGAGGAGTAGAAGGGAGGGGTCCTGACTTGTCCCTGCGTGGGGTCAGGGCTGGGGCGAGGGGCGGTCTGGCCTCGGGGAGAACCGTGCCCCTCCTCCCCAGGCACTGTGGCTACAGCAAGGCCTTCCAGGACTCAGACGAGGAGAAGATGCGCTATCAGAACGGGCAGGGTGAGTGCGGGGCCCCGGCATCTGGGGGCAAAGAGGAGGTCACGGTGGGGCCACTGCTGGTCTGGGGATGGCAGAGGTAGGAAGGAGCAAGGTGCCCACAGAAAAGACCAGAGCCCGAGAGATGGACCCCAGGATGTCACAAGACTGGAGACCCCAGAGCTGTTCACCTTTCCTGGGTTCACAGACCCCACTGAGGATGCTGGAGACCTTCTCCCGGGGAATGCCCTGATGTGTGCACTCACACACAATTTTGCAGACAGTCTTCTCGGGGGGAGTCATACAATCTTGGACAAGAACCCCTGCTACAGAGAGCTTTTTAAGGACCCGGCAAAGCTCTGAAAATGAGGCAAATATGGGGTTGTCTGCCTCCACACCCACTTTGCCCGTGGAGACAGTAGTATCGGTCGTGGTACTGATGCCCGCTGAGCCTGAATGCAGCCCGAGGATCCAGCGTCACACGGTCTTCTAGAGAGCCACTCCCAGTCCATCTACCTTGGCACTTGTGATGAAACCTTTTTTGCCACATTCCTACCTCAAAACAATTTGGAACGATCTTAAGGACTCTAGAAGTGACCCTAGAAAATGACAGACACGCTCAGAACTCACTGGAGACCCCAAAGTCCCCTAGAGACCCCACGGCTACTTCATAGAGACCCTACTTTCATTTGGCGAACTCTTATTGGGCGCCTACTGTTTGCCACCATATCCTGAGATTCCCAGAGACACGCCTCACCCCACCCCAGACCCTTCCCAGGCCCGGGAACCCAGCTGACAGCCCTTCTCTCCTGGCCCCTCAGCACCCCCACCCGTCTTCCTGCCCCTGCACCACCCCCCGGGGAAGATCCCGGAGCCCCAGCTCTGTGCGGAACCCCACACCTATGAGGAGCCGGGCCGGGCGGGCCGCAGTTTCACCCGAGAGATCGAGGCCTCCAGGATCCACATTGAGAAGATCATCGGCTCTGGTGAGCTTCCCGGGCGGTGGGGCTGGGGCCATCACAGAGGGGCTTCCCAGGCAGCGGGAGAGGGGAGCGGAGGAGCCTGGCATGGGTGTGTGAGGCTGGGGGGGTTCAGGGCAAGGGGAGGAGGGACCCACCACCCTCCCCGGCCTGCCCCACTCGGGGTCCACAGGAGAATCCGGGGAAGTCTGCTACGGATGGCTGCGGGTGCCGGGGCAGCAGGACGTGCCCGTGGCCATCAAGGCCCTCAAAGCCGGCTACACAGAGAGACAGCGGCGGGACTTTCTGAGTGAGGCATCCATCATGGGGCAGTTTGACCACCCCAATATCATCCGCCTTGAAGGCGTCGTCACCCGTGGTAGGTGCCAGGCGAGGGCAGCCTCACCTGAGGGCCCCTCCTGTCCAGCATGGGCCTCTGGGGCCCTCCCTAGACCACCCTGCTCTGCCCGTACCCCCGGCTCAGGTCCCTGGGTGATTCAGGTGGGGGGAGAAACCCAGGCTCCCTGGGGCCCTCAGTACTCGCCCAGCTCCTGGCAGCTCATCAGGGGGCGTGTTCCTGGGGTCTCTGATATAGCAGGCCTGATCCCCCAAGAGCCACCCACGCCCCATCCCCTCCCCAGGCCGCCTGGCAATGATCGTGACGGAGTACATGGAGAATGGTTCCCTGGACGCCTTCCTGAGGGTGCGTGCCCCGCCCCCTTTCACGTGGGCTCGGGGAGGGCCATTCAGTCCGGGCGCTGGGAGACAGTGGCAGGCCTCCAACACCCCCAGAGCTTGGACCCGACAGCCCTGGGGAGGGGGATCAGGTGTAGGGGGTCCTAAGGATCAGCCAATCAGACTGCCTCTCAGCCCCCATCCCGTTAGAGTTGCCCTGCTGCACGGGTCCCGCTGCCCTGCACACAGGCTAAGGGGGTGCTCTGTGGGGACCCAGGGCCTCCGCAGCTGGGAGGCATGGTGGGTGTGGCAGAAATCACTGGATTCCCAGCCCCCGCCCTGCCTTTTATTCGCTGGGTGCTCTTAGGCACAGGGCTTAACCTCTCTGAGCCCCCATTTGTCCTTCTGCAAAATGGATGAGCAGCCATCGCTGCCCCACCTGCCTCTCAGGGTTGCTCCGAGTGTAAACGAGGCCGTGAGCCCGACCGTGAGCAGAACCCTGCTTCCTACGAGTGAGACACTTTGCGGGCTGCTCGGAGCCTTGCTGAAGCCGAGCCGTGTCCCCCGCAGACCCACGATGGGCAGTTCACCGTCATGCAGCTGGTGGGCATGCTCAGAGGCGTGGCCGCCGGCATGCGCTATCTCTCCGACCTGGGCTACGTGCACCGCGACCTGGCCGCCCGCAACGTCCTGGTGGACGGCAACCTGGTCTGCAAGGTGTCCGACTTCGGGCTCTCGCGGGTGCTGGAGGACGATCCCGACGCCGCCTACACCACCACGGTGCGCAGCCCGCTCCACCTTCCGATGGGCCCAGGGAGGGCGCGGGAGGGCTCCCCCAGGTCGTCGAGTGAAGCTGGCCGTTTCTAGGCTGCCTTCCACCTGGGGCGAGCCCTCCCTCTGCTCTGCACCTCAATGTCCCCTCTGGGGACTGGGAGCCACCTTTCCTGCCTTCCCTCCGTCACCTGGGGAGACACCAGGGCTGGTCCCCACCGTCACTCACTCGCGGGAGATTTGGGGAGAATTGGCATCTCTCTGAATCAGGTCGATTCCACATCTGTCTCTAAGGTCGGGTAAAAACCAGTGTTTTCAACACGTGTTCCGTGGAGACTTGGGCTTCTCTGGAGGTGTCTGGGAGCTGCCTTACAGGGGGCGGCCGAGTGGACGGGGCTCTGGCTTCACCGCCTGCCTCAACCGGAACCTTCCCTGTGGAGCTCACCCACTGACCCTCTGAATAAGGTTTCACTTAGAGAAAGGATTTTGTGACCAAAAAAAAAGGAAGAAGAAGAGGAAGGGGGCCAGCCGGGTGGCGCAGGGGTTAAGTGCGCATGTTCCGCTTCTCGGCGGCCCGGGGTTCACCGGTTCGGATCCCGGTTGCAGACATGGCACCACTTGGCAAGCCATGCAGTGGCAGGCATCCTACATAGAAAGTAGAGGAAGATGGGCATGGATGTTAGCTCAGGGCCAGTCTTCCTCAGCAAAAAGAGGAGGATTGGCAGCAGATGTTAGCTCAGGGCTAATCTTCCTCAAAAAAAAAAAAAAAAAGAAGAAGAAGAAGGAAAAGGAGGAGGAGTCAGGAGCCATTGGCCCATTCCCGCACTCTGTGCTGGCTGGCGCATCGGCTGCTGGCCCTTTCCTGAGCGTCCGCTGTGCCGGGCTTCACAAGCGTCCTCCCGTTTGTGCTCACGGCAGCTCGTGAGCCGCTCTCCCCATCAGAACAGGCCCTGGAGGGTGGGAGCAGGACCCTGGTGCTCCGCTCCCTGGCTCGGGCTGCGGAGGAGCCCTCACAGACCCACGTCCATCGCAGGGCGGGAAGATCCCCATCCGCTGGACGGCCCCTGAGGCCATCGCCTTCCGGACCTTCTCCTCGGCCAGCGACGTGTGGAGTTTTGGTGTGGTCATGTGGGAGGTGCTGGCCTACGGGGAGAGGCCCTACTGGAACATGACCAACCGTGACGTGAGCTCGGGGCCCTGGCTGGGCAGAGACGGGGGTTGGGGGGGCCTTGGAGGGGCGACAGCCTCCAGCCCAGCGCCATGCCCCGCTCCCCAGGTCATCAGCTCTGTGGAGGAGGGGTACCGCCTGCCTGCACCCATGGGCTGCCCCCGCGCCCTGCACCAGCTCATGCTCGACTGTTGGCACAAGGACCGGGCCCAGCGGCCTCGCTTTTCCCAGATCCTCAGTGTCCTCGATGCCCTCATCCGGAGCCCTGAGACTCTCAGGGCCACGGCCACTGTCAGCAGGTGCCTGGCGCCCACCCCAGCTCTGCCCAAGCCCGGCTGCCTTCCCAGCATTGCCCCAGATAAGGCCCGGGCTTAGTCCAGACCCTGACCCCTGGACCAGACCCAGCCTGGGCCCTGGACCCCTGTCCATCCTAGACCCCTGACCCCTGCCTGGGCCCCTGATCCCTGCCTGGGCGCCTGACTCCTGCCTGCCTGGGCCTTCCTTGGCCCTCTCCTTCCAGGCCTGGGATCCCGGCCCTCATACCCCTTGCCCACTGCTGAGCCCGGATGGAGGCTGAGGGTGGCTATGCCCAGTGTCCCCAAGGAAGGCAAAGGCCTGGCAGGCCACTCACCAAGGGCCCCTGTGCCTCAGGTGCCCGCCCCCCGCCTTTGCCCGGAGCTGCTTTGACCTCCGAGGGGGCAGCGGGGGCCTCACCGTGGGGGACTGGCTGGACTCCATCCGCATGGGCCGCTACCGGGACCACTTCGCTGCTGGTGGCTACTCCTCTCTGGGCATGGTGCTGCGTATGAACGCTCAGTGAGTGGGAGGGTGGAGGTGGTCCCCAGGGGGTGGGGCTGGGGGAGAGGGCAGAGGGCCAGAGGCAGAGCCGCTGAGGATTTGGCAGCTTCGGGGGATGGGTATGCCCCCCAGGCCAACCTGGTCAGCACCCTGCTTCCCCCACAGGGACGTGCGTGCCCTGGGCATCACCCTCATGGGCCACCAGAAGAAGATCCTGGGCAGCATCCAGACCATGAGGGCCCAGCTGACCAGCACCCAGGGGCCCCGCCGGCACCTCTAACCCAAGGCCAGTGGGGCCTGGGCAGCACCCAGGCCAGCTCCAGGTCCAGGAGGACTTGCACGGCTGACCAGTGGTCGAGACAGCCCCAGGCCTCTGTCCCTCCTCTCAGGTGCCAGGAGGCCAAGGGCTCCATGGCAGGATGTGGAGTGATCAGGGGTCAGGCTGCCTGCAAAGGGGCCTTGGGTGCCCAGTGTGGCCGGGACACCCGCCCCAGGGCAGAGGGCCCTCGCCTTCCCAGACGCTGGGACCTCAGCACCACCGAGCCCACACCCTGCCTCTGTGTGCGTGTGTGCGTGCCTGTGTGTTTGTGTGCTCTTGTGCTGTAGGGGTGTGTTCTCACGAGGTCGTGGTGACCTGTGTGAACATGTGTGTGTGTGCGTGTGCATGTCCATCGGTCAGGTCCCAGCATGGATGTGTGCCAGTTATGCTGCGCATGCTTATCCATGTAGACTGGGGGCACATGTGCCTGACCGTGAGTGGCATGTCGTGAAGGAGGATGCGTGTTATAAGCCTGTGGGCAGAGAACTCCCTGTGGCGCTGCCCATGGAATGCAGGCCCGGGTCCCAGCACCTGCAGGGCCTGGGAGAGGCTCACGCCCCCTCCCCCCATGCGTGGAGGCCGAGCCAGGGGCCACTTCTGAACCAAACCAGCACCAGGCCCACCTTTGTCTCTGCCCGGGTGAGCCCACCCCCGGCTCTATCTCAGGTCCGAGCCCTCCTTCTAGCTGGCAGGGGGGCCACCTGCAGCCTCCACCTGCCTCCCACCGCTGCTTCAACAGGAAAACAGGGTTCCCGGCCAGCCCTCTGGCCGCCTTCTGAGGAGGCATCGCCAAGGTCATAAGATGCCCTCAGCTGCACCAGGCTGCCGGGCCAGGGGCCAGGGGCCACCACCTTCCCCCTAGTCTCTGATGCCCTTCCATGGCCCAGGGCTCCTCACTTGGACGTCCCTCTGCCAGCCTCATTGCCCAGCCCTAACCTCCCCCACAGCCCCACTCCTGGGGTCAGGGACATGACATCACATCCTAGCTTTTCAGCCCCAAATCCACCTCTGCTGTGCCATCTGGGGAGATGGAGGCTGAGAGAGCAGTGTGCCTTGTCCAAGGTCACATGGCGGCCAAGTTTCCGAGCTGAGGCCTCTGCCTCCCAGCCCAGGGTTCTTTCCCCGGCAACATCCCACATGGACAGCTATGGGTGCAAAGGGGCTTGGGAAGCCCCCCAGTCAGAGACTGACCCTCCCCCTTACGGCCCACCAGGGTATGTAAATATCTTTTTTGTACCATGTCAGAGTATTTTTTCCTCACTCTTGACAATGCAAAAATGGTCGTCAAAGCACATAAAAGTCACCAGGGTGAGAAAGCCCCATCCCAGGGGAGGCTTGGCAGGCAGGGTCCAAGGAACCCCACCGGGCAGGATGCCGGGTGCCCCCTGCCGCCCCGAGGGAGGGCCAGCCCAGCCCCCACCCCTTGCCCCACCCTCCCCGTAGCCAGCACAGCTGTTCCGCGGAGACACCAGCACTGAGCCCCCCCTCTCCTTCCTGCAATAATTTGGGGGGATCTCAGCCCCGCCCAGGGGCCGCGGCCAGCTCTCTGCACCTCTATATATTATATTACTATATAGCCAAGCTGCTCTTCCTTCCTATGGAAGTCGGAAACATGGTCAGGACACGATCCGGGGAGGACCCTGTTTTCCTCCCACCCCCACCCCACTCTCACCCAGTTCCTGGGCTCTGGATCCTCACGGTCGGGGGGACACAGTGGGCCTGGCACTTGCCAAAGTGTAGCCCCTGCCCCTGGCATGAGTTGCCCCTCAGGATCCCAGAGATCTGTCTCTCTGTGATCTCCATCCTGAGTCTTGAACTTGCCCACAATGAGAATAAATTCTGCCTCATCTTTGCCTTTGTCTCTTGTTTTTTCCATCCCTACAACCTTGGCATCTCCTGGTGAGGAAGGAGCAGCCTTATGCTGTGTGCCTCCTGTATGCATCCCATACATCTCTTCCTCTCTGGTCTTCTCACCTGTCCCAGGAGGTGGGTTCAAGCCCTCATTTTATACAGGGGGAGGCTGAGTCTTAGAGAGCTCAACTTGCCCATAGTCAACTTTGTGGGCGGCTGAATCAGAACCCAGGCTTGTCCAACTCCTGCGCCCATGCTCCGCTAGGAAGCACCCCCTCAAGCCCCAAATTTTCTCTTCCAGATGTCCCGATTGCCCTTGCCTCATGTTCTCTTGTGGAAGAAAGTCACCTCCTGGAGGAGGAAAATATGAGGAAGGAGCATTTCATGGGAACAACTTCCTTGGGACCCAGGGCTCCATTGAGAGACCTGGATGCTGTGGGCTGGGGAAGGGAAGATGGTGCGAGCATCTTCCATAGTTACATTAGGGTGCTGAGGACCCACCTCTGCTCCAGGAGGAAGGGGACAGCAGCGGGAGCCGGGGTGATGGCATCAGAGGCAGAGCAGAGCCCAACTGTGTCCACTGGCATCAATAACTCAGACATTTGGGGAAGGCGCCCGTGCGGTCTTATCGATGAGCAGGAAGTGATCTCCAGCAGCCTCTGTAGCTGAGGGTCTTCATTCCTGCACCTCCCTCAAATTGGAAAAGTGGGACCAGGGAGAAAACACCTTTAGTGTGCCTCCTACAATCTCCCTCATAGGCACAGCAGCCCTGTGAGATTGGTACTATTGTCTCCATCTTACAGATGGGCACACGCGTGCTCAGAGAGGCCAGTGTCCCACGTGGCAGGACCAACTGTAGAGATAGATCTGATTTCAAGCCAGGTGTGTTTCCTCCTGAAATACCAAACTCCACCCCAGGATCTGTCCTCACAAGACCAGCTGTTTCCTGTGAGGAAGAACCTCTTCCTACACACTTCTCTTCCCTAAGGGCAGTCATCAGAGCTTACTGAGCACCTGCTGTATGCTGGGTGCCGCTGGGGACGCAAAGATGAAGGGGATGCAGCGCCTCCTCTTCAGAAGCCGAGACTAGGTGAAGGTACAGAGTGCACACAAGTGGCTCCCCAGTCGGATCCGGCGTGTGAGGTGCCCAGGGAATGGGGCATACGGGAATGCTAGAGGAGGTCAGAGGAGGGGGAGCCTGGGGGGCCAGGGCTGTCATCAAGGCCTTCCTGAAGGAGGAGGCTAGGCATTGAAGGATGGGAAGCGTGTGGAGTTTCATTTCCTAGGCAGCCCCCTGTTCGAGGATGGAACGCAGAGGACGGGGAGAATAATGGCCAGAGAAGAACCAGATCGTGTGACAATGAGGGAAACCTTGTTGTCGTGAAGTCGGCTAGTCCCCTCCAGTTGAATCTATACTCTTTATTTCTGATAAAATTTGCAACAGTTTTCTCTGCAACTTGACAAGCTCATCTGAAAACAGATATGGAATAATAAAGAACTCAGAATAGCCAAGACAACTGTGAAGAAGAAAGAGAAAGGGAAGCTTTACCCTGCCAGATATTAATAATTACTATAAAGCTCTAATAATTAAAATAGTTTTATTTGGCCCCAGGAATAGAGAAACAGATAAAAAGAACAGAGAATAATGCCTAGGAACAGATCCAAATATATATATATGAGAGTTTGAAACATGACAAGGAGTAAAGAATGGTCTAGTTAATGGGTGATATTAGGACAATTAAGTACCTTCACAGAAAAAGGTACAATCAGATCTCTGCTCACACTGCTCCAAAATGAGCGCCAGCCTGATCAAAGTCCCAAATGTAAAAAACAGACTATAAACAAGAAAGTAACTTTACAACACTAGAGTAGAAAATAAACAAGAGCAAGAAGTACAAATGATAAAGGAAAACGATGATAAATCCTATTTCATTAAAATCAAAAACTTGCACACGACAAAAAATAAATTTGTTAAATCCACAGCTGGGAGAAGATATTTGCAACCTGTACAACCAACCAGTAGAGTTAGTTTCTGAAATAAAATTTCTTTAAAACTTTAAAAGAATCAATTTCTCAAAACATTCCAAAACAATAGGAAAATGAGCAAAAGCTATGAACAAATAACAGAGGAAGAAATTTGAATGGCCAATAAAGATTTTAAAAAGATTCTCAACATCACTAGTAAACATGGAAATGCAAATTAAAACAATAATGCGATAGCACATTACACTAGTCTGATCAGCAAAATGAGCCTATAACACCAGTATTGATGAAAGTGGAGGGGGGGTGTGGAATAGCAGTGTTTAGAAACTTCTGGTGGGAATGTAAATTGGTTCAACTGCTTTGGAGAGCAATTTGGAAACACTTAGTAAATTTTAAGATGAGAAGATCTAAGCCCCAGCAGCCCCACCTTAGTGTATGGGTGTCTTAGGTTCGTGCCTGAGACTCTTGTGCAGGTGACACACTGACGGGCGGCTCTCAGGTGAAAGAGCGGGGGGATGGCAGAGAGGGTTGGAGGAAATGCTGACCAACGATGAGCTCTCTGTTGGAGGTGAGCTTCCACCTGATCCCATGGGGACCTCGTCAGCATTAATGACATCACCGGTTTGATCTGCCTTGAGGCAAGAGGGGCACTCTTTTGTAACCCCACGTCCATCAGTCGTTGGCTGTGGGCTGCTGCATGGGTGGGGAGGTCATATAACTTCCCGGGCGAGGAAGTTCCTAAGAGGGGAGAAGCTATGAGTCCTTAGCAGCCAACGCTCACAGCAGCTGGGGGGTGAGTGCACCTGCAGGACAGAGGAATCTGGGTGGGCCCCCCACAGTGTTTTCTGTGCATCCTAGAGAAACTCAGGCAAAAGGATACATGTGCAAGGATATTTACTGCACCTTAGTGTGTAATAGAAAATGAGGAGCAGCCTAACCGTGTCTCAGCAGGGGAACAGGAAAATAAGCTGCTTTATGAGTACAATGAAATAATCTATCACAGTTAAAACGAACAAACTAGATCAACACATCCCAATATGGGTGAATCTCCAGGACAGACTATGGAGTGAAAAAATAAATGAGAGAGGAATATGTACAGAATTATACCATTTATGTAAACTTTTAAAATACACGTAACAATAGAATTACAGGTTCAGAATGCATAACTAGATGATGACAGTACATGCCCGGGCCAGATAAACACCAGCTTCAGCTCAGTTATCTCTGGGGAAGAAAGGCAAGGAGGGAAGCGGTATGAGGCTATATCGACAGCGTTTCGTTTGTTTTCTTTTTAAAAGGGGGCTCTGAAACAAGCATGGCAAACTGTTAACACCCATTTAATCTTGGTGGACACGTGTCTGTTACGTTACTTTCTGATTTTTCTGTCTGTGAAAATGTTGTATGATTAAAAGTAAAAATGTTCAAAAGCCACAAGGGAGGGTTTCTGGGGGCTGCCCTCTGGAATCGCGGCGTCTCCTGAGAAACGGAACCAGCCCCTCCGGGAAGGCGCCGGTTGCGCTGTCCAGGGTGCTGGACGTCAATGGCGGGGCTGGTTGCGCTGCGACAGATGAGCAGGTCCTGGCAGCCCTCTCTCCAAAGTGTGCCCTAAATCTAACAATTTCTCTCCATCCGCCCCCAGTCCGAGCCGCCGCCACCACCCCTCCCCTGCACGTCTGCAGGAGCCTCTCCATGGGTCGCCCTGCTTCCTCTGTCGCTCCGGTAATCCATTCTCCACAAGCAGCCGGAGAGACCTTCTAAAAACATAAACCAGACCATGCCATTTCCCTAGTTACAACCCTCCAAAAGCCTCCTATGAAGCTGGTAATGACATCTAAGTCTTCACCTGGCCTACAGCACCCTACGTGATCTGCTCCTGGCAGCCTCTTCAACCTCCCTCCAACCGTCCTCCCCTCACTCACGCCCTTCATTTTATTTCTTGAACGTGCCAGACCTCGGCATCAAGCTCTTCCCTCTGCCAGGGATGTTCTTCCATGGCTGCTGAAGGTTCCAGCCAAGTATGACCGCCCCAGAGAGGACTCCCTCCTGAGCCACTTTGTACCATGGTACCCAATGTTGTATTTATAGCACTTACAACGAGTTGAAGTTCTCCCTTTCATTGTTTATTTACTTATTTTTGTTCTGCCCCCATCATTTGTTATGCTCTAAAAAAGCAGGTACTGCATTGAATTTCCTCAGTGCTTCATCCCCAGCATGCAGCACACTGATGGCCCTCATTTGTACCTAAAAGATATTTGTTGAATGAATGGATGTATATTTACTGAGCACCTCTTCTGTGACAGGCCCTGTGCTTGGCTCCATGAGCTCTGGATTAAATAAGATAAACTTTGCCCTCAAGATGCTCACAGGCTGGAGAAAACAGAGAAGCCAAATGACAGGATCATAGAATGTTAGAACAAGTCCCTTTGCTCTTATTATGGAATTAGAGTACTTGAACAGAATCAGACTGTTTGTTCTCTACACCCTCCTTGTTTCTTAAATAAAGAAATCCAGCCTTACTCAGAGAGGGAAAAGGACTTGCCCGAGTTCACACAGCATCAGAGGCATAGTCTGGGTCTGAACCCAGGTCACCTAACTTCTCACAGTTTGTCTTTAAAGGAAGGCTCCCCAAAGCAGCTTTGGACCCTGTTCCACCTCCTGGCTCATGGGTGCCCTTTCAGGCACCGCCTGCAGAAGAGAAATGAACTCCCCAGAGGAGTGATTTGGGAAGCAAAAGGAAATCCTCAGGGGGCCAGCCCGGTGGCATAGTGGTTAAGTTCATGTGCTCCACTTTGGCAGCCTGGGGTTCACGGGTTCAGATCCCGGGCATGAACTGACACACTGCTCATCAAGCCATGCTGTGGAGGCACCCACTTGCGAAATAGAGGAAGATTGGCACAGATGTTAGCTCAGGGTCAATCCTCCTCGCCAAAAAAAAAAAAAAAAAAAAAAAAAAAACCAGAAAAGAAAAGAAAAAGGAAATGCTCAGGCCGAGGAGCACCTTACCCTTTAATCAGAACCAATACCTGAGTTTTTGCCACCAGGATCTCACCTCTTTGGAGTAAGCCTTGCTTTCTTGGGACTCCCCTGGGCAAATAAGAAGCCTGTTGGAAGAAGAGCTCTCTGTGCCCACATGTGGGTAAAACCGGCTCCCCTGTGAGAGGCTCTCTGGGAAGGAGAACAGACAGTATGACTCGGGGGTGGAGGAAGTGTGGGAAGAAGCGGTCCAAGGCACCAAGTGAACCTTTCTAATCCGGCCCCACCCACACCTCTCACCTCACCCCCTGTCCTTACACCCCAGCAAACTCACAGAGGACCTTCTAGTCACAAAAAATGCCTGCAGGCCATGAGAAAACACTCCTGACTCTCTCCATGGCGGTGCCATGTGTGTTTTCCACTAGAGGGACTTTCTTCCTCCTCCTCCCCCTCGCTAACTGCTGCTCCTACTGCGGCTCTCAGCCTCTGGCACCTCCCCTAATTGAGGACTGGATGCCTCCTTCTCTGAGAGCCCGCAGACCCCCAGGCTCCCCCGTTACAGCACTTATATTGCACTGTGATAGATCCCCCACCTTCACCGTGGACTGATTAAGGCCACAACTGTCCCTATTTAGCCAGAGAACCCCAGTGCCCAGCCAGGGCTGGCTCGTGGTAAGAACTCAGTGAGTGATAAAGGCACAAATAGCCCTTCGTGGGGCCCTGGTATCAGCCCTGTCTCGGGGTCAGTTCTTCATGCTTCCCTTCTGTGTGACCTTGAACACATCACTTTACCTCTTTGAGCCTCATTTCATCACCTGTAACATGGGGTCAATACTTATACACAAGGCACAGGCTTGTCATGAGGATTAGAGGATGATATGAGGGTAGGACACAGGGACAGTGTCTGGTGTTGGTCACCATAATTGGAGGAGTGTGGCTGAGTGTCTCTGGGATGGTGTAAGGGTGAGGCTGTCGGTGAATATGAATGAGGCTTTGGAAGTAGGAAGAGGTGGGAAGCCCCAGTAGTCTAGAATCCTGGCCCCCAGGGGAGCCCCCTCACTCTTGTTCCTCTATCTCCCACTCCACCCAGGGTGAGATGCCCAAGGCCTGTGGGCCACCACCTCTCACATTCCATCCCCGATGACTAGCCACCTCATTAGGACACCTCCATCTCCCCCACCGTAGGTGGCTGGGGAACGGTCAGCTGCTGGCGTGAAATTCACAGTCCTTGGAGGGTTTGCATTTCCATGTCTCCTGTGTTGGGGCTGGTGGAAGGTGATGAATAAAAGATGGGAAAGGGGGGAGCTCCTGTGGCTTTAAGAGAAATGTGATGAGCATTTAGAGCGGGGAGATTAGTGAAGAGTTTCTCGCTGAATACCAAAAACGAGGGGTCCAGCATCAAAGGTAAAATAAACCAAAATAATCTAGAAAGCCACTTTCCTGGTTCGAGGTGTCAGGAGCCCAAGGGAAGAAGAAGGGAGCCAGGGAGGGGGGGCTTGGCTGGGCAGGGGGCAGGGGCAGGGGTAGAGGTGATGCAGATTCAGGTGAAGGAAGCCAAGAAGTTCAAGTGGAGGCATGGCCAAGGTGACCCAAGGGCTGGGGCCAGGTGGTGAGGGAGCCCAGGTGCGTCCCCCTCCCTCCCAATGCTGACATCCTCTTTGGATGCTAAAGGCAATTATTCTCCCCTACGCGCTCGAGTGAAAAGGGCTGTAAGAGAAGGCTGTCTGTATGGCATCTGATGAGAGCCTATGTGGGTGGCTTATTGTTATTAACAATAATGAGTCACTATTTACCACACTTTTATCATGTGCCAGACACAGTGACAAGTGCTTTCCATGCATTACGCCTTCCTCTCCCCACAGCAGCCTAGAGAGAACAGTACTATTACCATCCCCTTTTCATCAGTAAGGAAACCAAGGCACCGGGGGGTTATGTTACACAACTGGTGAGTGGGGAACAGGGTTCAAACCCGGGTCAGCCTGACTCCTTGGGGAGGGCAGTGGTGGGGTGTGCTGGAGGGGTGTGTAAGGATGCGGGCCCTCTCCTAAGCTCGGAATCACCCGGCCAGCCAGCAGATCACACCCGATTCTGTCCTCTGCGCTTTCTCCTTGGGGAAAGCAACTGGGGCCCAACGGCCAAAGAGGGCGAGTGGTGGGGCAGAGGGGCCCGTGCCACGGACTTGTGCTTCCGTGTAAGTGGATGACTGTGAGGGCTTGTGTGGACATTTTTGTGCATGTGGTAGCATGTGACTATGCAAAAGGGTATGTGTGGCATTATCTCCAAGTGTGTGTGTGACTGCTGCTGCCTGATTGTACATGTGTGTCTCTGTGAGCATGACTGAGGTGGGTGAGTATATGCCCTGGAGGTGGGGGCAGCTGAGGTTGGTGGACGTACCTTTGTGTGTAGAACCCAGTGACTAAAATATGTAAAACACACACATGTCTGTGATTGGTGTAGGTATGTGATTGCATGTGTGTGTGTGGTGTATATGCATTTCCTCGACTGTGCCGCGGGCCAATGTGTCCCAGTGTATCAGTGGTGTGCCTGTGTGGAGAGGGAGGTAGGAACGTGTGTGCATGTGTGTGTGCACGCATGCCAAACCCAGATGGTCACCTCTGATCCCCTCCCTCCCCCAGTCTCTTCTCTTCTCACAGAATTGCATGTCTGTCGAGATGCTCAGAATAGGAATCCTTCTGCCTCAGTGTAAGGATCCTCACAGGGACATCCTGGACATGGAATGTCCAGTTGCACATGCACAGAGAGTCCCAGAATCCTGCTTAACACATGTGTTTGGCTCCTCCCCTGAGATTCTCCCAGCATCCCTCCCTCCCAGTCCAGGTAGACACTCCTGGCTGTACCCTCAAGAAAGGCCAAGTGTCCAAAGGATTATGCACAAAGCCCTCTCTATTTCCGTCCTTCTTCCCACCCTTTCACAGCTGGGAAAAGTGAGGCTCAGACAAGATGCTTGCCTCCAACTTCAGGTCCAAATTCCTTTCCCCGAGGTCTCCTAATTTTCTGAACTTTTTGCTCCATGCTTTCCCCTAACTCTTGTCCTGGCTGAAACCAAGACATTCAATCAATCATTCGTCCAGCAGCTATCCATCACTTCCACCCTGTGACCAGACGGCCTGGTCTGACAGCCTGTAACCAACTGTCTGAGGTCCATCACCTTCTCAGGTCTCCCCTGAGCCTCAAACCAGGTGGGACACGCGAGCAGCCCAGTGGCGCTGCGGAGCTGTCCGTGGTGCTGACGCCGCGCCTGCAGGCCCCTGCCTCCAGGACCTGGGCTGGGGCCACCTCTGGACTTTGGGAGGACCTGAGGCTGGATTATTAGAAGCACAGGGTGATGGTCAGGGTGGGTGCTTTTCCCGCCATGCTCCATGCTGGACTGTCATGTCTACAGCTCTTGCCTCTCTTCTTGCCTGAACACTCCTTTATGGAGCTTCTCAGGGGCTGGGTGAGGCTGATGCAGCCCCGGTTCTGGGGGGCCTTGAGTATTTCCAGGGGAGGATGCCAGCGCGGAGGGGGTCTTGAAGCCATGGCAAGGGGAGACAGTGCAAAGACCCTGGTGAGGATGGAGGAGCATCACCCACCATTGTCTTCAGGTCCTGGAAGGGGTGTCCCAGGAAAGGGACTTGGGATTTTCTTCTCAGAGTCAGACAGTGGAGGCTTCAGAAAGACAGACATCAACTCTACCCTAGAAACCCTTCTTATAGTCAGAGTTCCGCCAGTGAGGGATCATTTTGCCATAGGAAGAGATGAGCTTCCAGGCAGGGAGAAAGACAAAACATTCCATGGTTCTAGGGTCCTCTTGAGGGCAGCCCAGCTCTTAGGACAGCAGCTGCCACTTGTCGGACTCCTATTGGGGTTATGCTACTACAACCCATGAACATAGATATCATTAGCCACATGTTGTAGAAGAGGAAACTGAGGCTCAGAGAGGGGCAGTGACTTGTTCAAGGTCACTTGGCCAGTAAGTAACTGAGCTGAAATCACGCCCAGGTATGTGATTCCAAACCTGAGCTGTTAACTTCTGTGCTACCACGGCCCCTCGAGCCAACACAGAAGGTGTAGCATGCCCACCCTCTCCCCCGTGTCCTCCCACAGCCTTCTCTCAGCTCCCTCCCCCATGGGTTGAGTTTCAAGGAAGAAATAAATTAAAAATGGATGAAGTGCCCAGCCCAGGGTGTGGGCCCTGATCCGATTAACACTGATGTTTCTTTCATGAGCGATGGGACAGTGTTTCTCACCTGCAGCAGCCCAGGGCGGTGGAGGAAGCTGCCTGGAAGTCACCAGGGCCACCTGCCTCACAGCTCTGCGGGTTCTCTGACCCGCCCAGCCCCACCATCTGCCACCACCTTCCCCTCCTCCCGTGCTTGCCATGGTCCAGCCACGGCTCTCAGAAGCCCCACCAAGCTCCAGCTGCATCTCCAAGACAGCCTGGGGCAGCAGGAAAAGCCCAGGCTCTGCCTCAGACCGGAGTCTAGGTCCTGGTTCTGCCTCTTACTACGGGACTTTAGAGAAACCACGTGCACTTTGATGTCCCTCCAGCAACATGGGGAAGACGCTGTCCTCACAGAGTGACCCCGAGGTGTGAGTTAACACATCCATGGCTTGGAACACAGTTTGTCTTCTCTTGGTTAACACTCCGTAAGTGGCCATTACCACACGTCTACTACTATCGTTATATTGATAAATGGAAGCATTTCTTGTCCTGAGTGCTTGATGACCCAAAAGAGAAATGGATGAAAACTGAGGTGGTGGGAGTTGAGGCCCATTCATGGAGGAGCAGGGCACTCCTTAGGAAAGCCCCGAGTTTCTCCCCACCAGCCACATTCTCGGGGGTTGGGGGGAAGCCACAGGGACTCAGTCTGACCAGGGCCCCAGTTATTGGGGACTCACCCCACCTAACGTTGCAACTAACAGAGACAGATGGCAGTCCCTCAGACGGAGCATCCTGATCACCGAAAGAGCTGACGCTGGACGAGGTGGTCTCCATCTGAGGGCTAGTAGGATTCCTATGGCAAACCCCAGGGTCCGGCAGACTCACTGCCCACAAGCGCATTGGGCCTTGCAACTGCAGAGCAGCAGAGCATACATGGGCTTCCTGTAGGGTGCCTGTCTCCCAGAATAAGGTAGCTCCAGCCACCCTCATGCTGAGAGTCCTTGACCTGAGCATTTACCCTCTCTGAGCCCCAGTTTTCCACTCCGTTAAATGGAGGTAATAACAGAACCTGTCAAACAGAGTTGTGGCCAGAGTCAGAGGGGGCCAACATGGCAGAGGGGCAGCAGACCAGAAGGCTGCCTCCACGGCTTCCCAACCCCTCATGTCCCCAGGGTGAGGACCCTTCGCTGGGTCCCATGCAGGGTCCAGGTGCTGCCCCTACTCCCCGACTGCGGAGCAGACATCATCAGTGGCTCTGAGCCTCCTTGCCTTGCGTGCCAGATGAGGCACGTGTCTGTGAGGAGGAGAAGGAGGGGAAGAGGCCGGGAAGCCTGGACCCAGGGGAGCACCCCGCACGCCAGACTCCCTCACGCAAGGGGCTTGACACGCGATGCGAAGGCGTCCACGGGCCTCCTCCTCCCCCTGCCCCTCCCCCCACGCCCATCTAGGGAGGGTCAGCAACCCCATCCACTGCCCCACTGCAGCCTCCACTCCCTGCTGTCCGTCAGTCCATCCGTCCATCTGTCCTCTCAATGGGCAGACTGGCTGCCTGCCTCTCTGTCAATCTACTTCCTGGACTGTCACTGTGCCCGTCTGTCTGCCTGTGATTCTGTCAGTCTGCCTGTTGGTTGTCAGGCGTCTTGTGGGTCAGACTGGCTGTCCATCTGTCTGTCAGTCTGTCTATCTGTTGGTCTTCCTCTCTGTTTTCCCATTAAGTCTGTCTGTCCTCCCAATGGTCAGACTGGCCTCCCATCTCTCAGTCCACCTGTAGTCCGTCATCACAACTGTCTGTCAGTCTGTCTGTCTGTTAACTATTCTCTTATTGGTCAGCTGGCTGCCCACCTGTCTTTGAGTTTGTCTGTGTGTTTCACTCTATCTACCTGGCGGTCGGTCAGTCCTGCCTTCCCATCTGTCTGTCTAGCTTGTTACTCCCCACCCCCATTTCTCCCTGCCTGTGGAGCTGGGTTCACTCATCTCAAAAGCACCTCTCTGTGCCGTGGACCAGGGCTGGCTGCCCCCAGTGAAGCCCAGCAGGCAGCCCCTCCAGCCCAGTGTGACCCCCAGCCTCCAGGGCAGAGCCTCTCCCCGCCTTCAGCCCCTCCTCCTCTCCCCAGCCCCGGCGTGGTGTAGAAAGATTTAGTGAAAGGCATTTGGGGGAGACTAGGCTCAAATTAATGATGAAAATAAGGTTTTATGATTCCATTTCAGTTTCATTCCTCGACCGATTTTCTCCATTACCACGGAGCATCAGCTGAGAACGGCTGTTCCCTCCGTATTTATGGTAATGCAGGTTAATGTCTGAGTTCGAGGAGCTCAATTAGCAAATTCATGGACATGGGGGCCTGTTCGTGCTTCTCTTGTGAAGCCGGGTGACTCATTAGCCACAGGGAGAAGCTGGTTTCACATCCGCATACAAAACACCGGCCGCCGCTCTCCTGGGCCCTCGCGGTGCCCGGCTCGGAGGTGGTGCTCAGGGATCCTGGGGGTCTTTGTTCCCTGGACCTGGCAGAGCGCTTGGCACAGAGTAGGGCCTCAATATTTGTTTGGCACTCAGCACAGGGCCCACGGCAGGTGATGCTAAACATTGAATAAATCAATTATCACTTTGTCCCCAGTGCCAGGCACAGAGCCCGGAACCTCAGAAGTGCTTAATTGCTAAAGAAATTGACACATCCCTGATCTCTTGTGCTTAACATGGGGTTGCCACATGGTAAATGCTGGATGAGTGTTTGTTGACTGACAAACAGATTGGTGATGAATGAATGAATGTCAGTGGCCTTCTCTAGCAGCAAGGTTGCCTAGATCCCCAGAATCCTACCCTGGGGGCACTAGAAGAAACAGGATTTCAAGGAGGGGGTCCTAGTCTGGAGGGTCTAGGGCTGGGGGAGACGTGCAGAACTCCTGCCCCCACTGAGGGCCAGACTTCAAAAGGTGGAGCAGCCATCTGCAGGCTTGTGCTTCGGGGTACTCCAGGCTGGGGTGTCCAGGCTGAGAGAATTGCCACAGGTGGTGCCACCTCTTCTCTGCCAGCTGCTTGGCCCCGAGTCTCGGGGGAGGGACGCTGTGCGGGGAGAGGAACCCTATCCTCCGAGTGACTTCTCAAATCTCTCTTGTTGGAGACTCATCTCTTGGTAACGCAAGGCTGGGTAATTAGTCCCATTTTGCAAATGTAGAAACTAAAGCCCAGAGAGGGAAGTGCTCTGTGCAAGGTCACACAGCAAGTTAGTGGCTGGCCAGGATTTGCACACAGGTCTTCTGTGTTCTTTCCTCCACTTCCTGCTGCTGCCCAGCCTGGTCCTTTGTCCTTTCTGGGCCTCTAGTTTCCCATTCCCGCTCCCACTAGAATATCAACTCCACAAGGGCAGAGGTCTTTTCTATGTTCACCGATGTCTCCCCAGCGCCTGGAACTGGGCTGGCAAATTGTAGCAAGCATGCAATAAAGCCTTATTGAACAGTGAATGAGTGAACGAATGAATGAATCCCATGCCCCACCGTGAGGGCAAGAGCGTGACAAGATTCACAGCATCTCCCACTTGCTGTGTTCCCACTGTGTGTGTCAGGCACTGGCATTGTCCCAGTGTCCCCAGCAGCCCTGAGGGGAGAGTACTCACCCCAGCCCCGTTTTCAATTGAAGAACCTGAGCAGAGAGGCCACTTGACTTGCCCCAGGTCACCCAGCGGGTGAGCTGTGGCATCCGGGTCAGGATTCCAACCTGGTTCATCCGGTATCTGAGCCCTGAGACCACATCCGCCAGGCACCTGTCCTCTGTACCCGTTGCCTGGAGCTGAGCCCCCCCAGCTGCCCACCCACCAGCTCCATTTAAGGTTGGTGCCCAGACTGACAGCTCCCCAGCCCCAGGCCACCTTCAGGGTCACCTCCCGGGGCTGCAGCCAGAGCTGTGACAGGGAGGCCAAGGGAGGCCGGGCCCAGGGGGAGTGAGGCCGGGCCCTGGGTGGCTCCTGGCCTGCCCCACCCGCTGGGGTCTCATCAGTGTCAGCAGAGGCCCCTCAGCGAGATGCAGTTGACAGTTCCTGCACGGCCTGCGGGGCTGCCTGTCTCTCCCGGGAACGGGCTCTGGGGGAGTGGGCGTGGCGCGAGAGGCGGACGTGACAGCCAGGCCCCGGAGACTGGCCCCGTGTGCCCTCCTTCTGCAAGTGCTGGACGAGGAGAACAGACGCGGCCCCAGCCCCAGGCTAAAGGCTCGCAGGGGTGGCTGCCAGCCTTCAGGGAGAGCTCATGCTTGCCATGCACCGTGCTGGTCACCTCCTGTGCATCCTGTCCCTTGTCCTCACAGCTACGCATAAAGAGGGCATGAGGAATAGCCCCATCTTGCAGTTAGAGCAACTGAGGCTCAGAGATGGGAAATCAGTTGCCTAAGGTCACATGAACAGCATGGCAGATCCAGGCCCAAGTTCTGCCTGACCCGAGAGCCTCAGCCTTAAACTGCACTCTCAAGAGCCTCCGTTGAAAAGTGTAAGTCACACTAGTGTGGCCCCTGCTCTCTGGGAACTTCCTCCGGCAGCTTAATGAGGCAGGATAAAAAGCCCCTGGCTGGGGAGCTATTAAGACACATTCAGTCCTGCTTCTCCCATGGACTCCCTCGCTGTGTGACATTGGACAAGTCACTTAACCCCCCTGATCTCCAGCTGTAACATCCTCAAAATGGAGCTTTGATGCACTCACGTCTGAGGGATCATCCTGCTCGGCTGGTCCCCAGAGGCCCCTCCACCTCTCTCTCTGACTTCCCGGGCTGAGGAAGACTTTGACACAGAGAAGGGGGAGGTGGCCCAGGGCAGTGAGTCTCAGGGAAACAAACAGTCTGTGAGAAGGTCCCCGAATGTGGAATGGGGCAGACCTGGTCAAACCCTCAGCGGAGAGCTGACGGCAGAGAGAAGTGACTTGCCCAAGGTCACACGGAACACTGGCATCCGTGAGAGGATCCCGGCCCTGCGCCTTCCCCCACGCAGCTGCCTCAGCAGGAAAAACGTTCAAAGAAATTGAAAAGCTTTACCTTTGGCCCCCGTTTTTTTTTCTCCCAAATCTTTATTCCTTTTTCTTTGAAGAGAATTGCACATTGGGGTTCTTGGAAACTCTTTTTTTTTTTTTTGTCCTTTTAAACAAAAAATAAGCAAACTAGGTTTAGCAGACCCTGAGGACTGAAGTGGCATCTCGGCTGCCTCTCGCTACCCCCCCGGAGACCCCGCGGCTGCCTCCCCGAGTCCCTGGCGGCTGGCACCGTCACGGAAAGCCCCGGCGGGTGGACTTGCTGGACCAGCTGCTGCATAAACAGCGAGCGACTTCAGACAGACTGTAAAATCAGGCGTCACTTCAAAGGCTCCATGACAGGCCGTGACGGCAATGGGATCACGGAGGTGGCCTCCCCTGACGACCAGCGCGAGTGGGAGGCTGGACTGGCTGCTGTGTTCTCCCCGAGAAACAGCCGACAGAAGGACAGGCGCCCCTGTCCCCGCCAGCGAGGACGCTCTTACAATATTTGTCAGCCCCTGAGCTCCGGGGCGGCACTGAGTCCGCTGGGGGGTGGGAGAGAAAGGACTCTGGCCCAGGGTCCCCAGAGTCCGGGCCAGCGGAGTCTGAGCCCCCCAAAGCCACCTTCACCTGCAGAGCTGCGGGTCTCGGACAGGGGGCTGGGCGGCTGGGAGCCCCATGTCCCCTGCCCGGCTGAGGTGGAGGAGGAAGGCCAAGCCCTCTGTGTGCTGGGCAGTGTGCGGCCACAGCAGCCTTGGGGCCACCTGTCCTCGGCCTCTCTAGAGATGAGAGAAAGCTGGGCTCACTGGCCCCAGAGAGGCAGCAGGAATCCCCGCTAGAAAGGGCGGAGCAGAGCCAAAGCATTGGTGTGTGTGCATATGCATGCGTGCTTATGTGTGTGTGCAGGTGCGGGTGTGCCTGTGTGTGTGCATCTGTGTGTGCTTATGTGTGTGCTTTTGTGTGTGCAGGTGCATGTGTGCCTGTCTGCATGCATCCGTGTGTGTGATCTGTGTGTGCTTGTATGTGTGTGCAAGTGCAGGTGTGCCTGTCTGCACACATCCGTGTGCGTGCGTCTGTGTGTGCTTGTATATGTGTGCAGGTATGTGTGTGCCTGCATGCCTGCTTGTGTGCATTCACCCATGTGCGCATCTTTACACCACCTCTTTCATACTCACCCCTTGCTGGTATTCCCGGATTGGCTCACCCACCTCAGGGCCCCTCACTCTCCCTTCTCTCTATCCTGCCCCCCCTCCTCCGTGTGTCACCCTCAGAGAGACGTTGGAACGAGACAGCCCAGTTTCCCGACCCGGGTTATCATTCCCAGGCCCTGTGACCTCAGGCAGGGGACCCACCTCTCGAGCCTCAGCGTCCCCGTCTGTAAACGGACGTGTGGCTCTGCCTCCGAGTATCGGTGGACGGACGGGAGGCCCCGGCTGTGCCTGGCACACACAAGCCCCGGATGCACGCAGTCCTCCCCTCTCCTGCCCTCCTTCCCCTCCATCCTGCTCTCCCCCCGCTCGCCTCAGTTCCCTCCCAACCCCTCTCTGTGGCTCCGTTTCCCCATCTGTAAAACAGGGATGTTTTTGCCTATCTCCGAGGCTGGTGGTGAAGGTTAGGAAAGAGAAGTTAAGCAGGGCGTGTGGTTTCAAGGCTCACCAGCTGTGCTCCCTGTCACTCGGATATCTCAATGCCTGGCACATAAGCGTGAGTTGTTATTCTGGATGGGGAGGGGCATCGGTCTGTGTGTGTCTCCTGTTTGCACTAGTCTTAAGTGTACAGCAAAGTGGCTTGTTCCGTAGGTGTTCACCGGTGAAACCACCACCCAGGTAAGAATGCAGCACCCTCCCAGCATCCCAGCTCGGTCCCTCTCCCAGTCAATACCCACCCCCGCCACCAGAGGACACCACTACTCCAGATAAGGCCAAACTTCCAGCCTGGAAAGCTCTGGGCTTAGACGGCAGGCAGGAGAAGTGATGGGACAGGCAAGGACGGGGCAGGGGGACCAGGACACGAGCACAGGGGCAGAGATGCAGCAGAGACTGCGCTGGGGTGGGGTGGCAGGAAAATGTTGTCAAAGAAGGCTCCTGAGCCTGGGGTCTCAGGGGACCCCTTCTCCAGGAGCTTCCCATTACCCGAGGGAGAGGCAGGGAGGCTGGTGGTCACGTGCACCTGGGGGCTTGGGGCTGGGCTGGCCCAGCAGAGCCAGGATTGTGGGCAGCTGCCGCCCAGGGCCCTTTGATGTGACAGAGATGGAGACACACACACGCCCGACAATTAATTAATTGTGACTTTCACCGTGCAGCGGCCGCTTCCTATTGATCTCCGCCCGTCTGGAGTGAGGGAGACAATTAGGAGGGAGCACAGCGGGGGCAGCTAATTACCCGCAGAATGAAAACCGTGCCTTTCAATTTATTAAACTTTTATCACAAAAATAACCTGGCCACCCCATCCTGCCAAGAAGCAGCGAGGGTGCTCGGGAATGGCGCCCCCAGTCAGCCCTTCGAGGTGCTGACAGCCGTAGGAGGGCACGGCCACCTCGCGCCACGGGAGACCCCCACGCCCCGGGGCTCTGGGAATGGAGCTGCCAGCGAGGCCAGCGCATCCTCGAAACCAGCCCCGGGCGGAGGCCTGGGCTGCGTAAAACCAGGCAGCAGGCCAACGAACTCAGGCGGAGGCCTTCAAGGAATCCGGAGGCTCAGATGAAGGCCTGGGAAGGTCCCAGCCAGGCGGCCAGCGCTCTGGGCGATCCCCGGGTCCCACTTCTCGGGGATGGAGGCAGCCTGGAGCACAGGCAGGGCCAAGGGGTCTTGCAGCCCCAGGTTCACACCTCAGTCGGGCCTCCGAGTTTTGCTGCCTGCCATTGGTTAGCACCTGCACCGGAGAGGCTGCACTGTGCTTTACAGAGTGGGAAACTAAAGCTCAGAGAGGCACAGGTGCTCCCTCAAGGCTGCACAGCTTTATAGGCGGAAGCTCAGTTTGAAGCTCTGCTCTCTCAGTGTGTGGCCTGGGGCAAGTGACATCACCTCTTGGAGCTCCCAGTTTTCTTATCTGCAAACTGGGAATGACAAATCCACCAGGCAGAGAAGTTGTGCACATTTACATATAATTAAAGAATAAAGACCTGCCTGCCTGCAGTTTAGCTAACTGCCGTTGCCAGTCTCGTCGGGAAACTGAGGCTCCGAGGAGGAGTCACTCACTCAAGGCCTCACGCGGCTGCAGAGGGAACAGAGGACGCCCAGCCAGCCTTCTCTCGGCTCATAAACGTCCCTAAGTTCAGACCCTGTTCTGCCTCCTGCTGCACGTCTGCGGGGACCTGAGCATGTCACCCACTGGTGGGACTCTGATGCCCTGAGACCCACCTGGCTCTGGGGCCGCTCCTTCATGAGCATCATCCTGTGGCGTCTGCCCCCAGCCCCACGAGGTAGGTGGGATGGCGCACATTAGAGACACTGACACCCTGAGACGGAACGGAGAGGGCTGGGGCAGCACAGACAGAGCTGGGCCGAGCACCGAGCTCCGGGCTCCCAAGCCGGGGCCCTCATGGGGCGTCTGGGCAGAGCTGGTGCCCCAGCCTGGCTCTAACAGCAGCTTGGATGCCACACCCCAGGCTGTCCCCAGAGGCCAACCTAGGAGCTTGGCTCCCTCTCCTCCCCACCAGGGTGAGGCAGCCTCCAGAAGCCCCCTATAGCCTCGGCTCCTGCCAGTGATGGTGGGAACGAAGGGAGAAGGCTCGTGCACCAGCCCCTACCCCTGTTCGTGCCACCTCCTGCCAGGTCCCCCAGCAACTGCCCATCTGTCTGGAGCCAGGAGGTGGGAGAAATCAAGTGGGGGTCCCAGAGAAGGCTGCTCGTGTTGATTCCGTCCATCTCACGGAAGGTGTGTGTAGCGGCTCACATTACTCTCCCCACGTTACAGAGCGACGCACCGAGGTACAGAGGAGCGAGAGTAAGGGAACCTGCCTCGTGTCACCCAGCCTGGAGGGGCAGGGTTGTCTAGGAGGTTCTCCAGCAAGTGAGGAATTCAGTGTCCATCATGACCCTTCTCGACCCGCCTTGGGAGCAGTCCCAAGGACCGTCCACTCCAGGCATCACGGAAGGGCAAGCGGCCTCTTACCTGGGGATTGGGGCCCACAGGGGGAGGGGGAGCCCACGGTCCCTGCCCCTCATCCCCGCCCTGCCCCGTTCGTCCTCTTGGGAAGGACAAGATAACAGGCGGGAGGGAGCTGGCTGGGCCTGCACGCCCATTTTCAACTGCATGTTCTCCCAGAGAAGCTCCTGGGGTCCGGCCGGGCCTCGAACCCCACCCAACGCAGCGAGCTGACCTCAATCCAACGAAGTGAACTGAACCCCACCCAACGACGTGAGCGGCGGCCACGGGCACTCAGCCCTCCTCCTCTCTCGCCCACCCTTTCCTCCCCCCGCCTCCCTGCTCCCCGGGGCCTCCCCCTCCTCCTCCCAGGGCTTGTTTGGCTCTTAGTGCCACTCAGACAAGGGCCACTTACCTGTTGGTTCCACTGCCTTTTCTAGCTCAAACAGTCCCGAGTGTGGCGAGACTCGGGAAGCCACGTGACCCCTCATTTGTCACACCAGTGCCTTAAACCAGAGTCTTTGGTCACCTGAGCTGGAGAGTTCTGGGGGAGGACTCTTGTGTTTTATTCTCTTCAGGGGGCGATCCTCTCAACAATATTCTGAAGGAAATTCCCTTTTCTGGAGGGCACGGGGAGGTGAGACCAGGTAAGGGTAACAGTACGCTGAGGTTTAAGGTCATTGGAGACCTAAGCAAGGGATGGACAAGGGTCAGGACCGGAGGGCAGGAGAGGGTGTCAGAGGGCAGAGAAGGCTTCCCGGAGGGGGGTGCTTTTAAGATGAGCCTCAGGGAACGGGGGAATTTGGACTCTGGAGATGGTGCGGAAGGACACGCCAGGCGGGGCAACTGTGACAGCAAAGGCAGGGAGCTGACGGGGCAGCAAGACAGCCAGTGGTCTGTGGGCTGGCTGGGGGTCCAGTTCCTGGATCACTGGGAACTGTGGATCCTGGCAAAGCCCCTGGAGTGGCCCCTGGGGTGGAGGCAGTAGTGGGGTGTCATGAAGGCAGGGACACTATCAGAAAATTGTGCACCACGTTAATGGCAGCATTATCCACAATAGCCACAACATGGAAGTAACCCAAGCGTCCACAGATGGGTGACCGGATACACGAAATGTGGACCATACATCCAATGGAATATTATTCACCTTTAACAAGGAAGGAAATCCTGACACACACTAGAAATGGAGGAAGCTGGAGGACATTGGGCCAAGCGAAACATGCCAGTGACGAAAGAACAAATACTGCATGATTCCACACGTATGAGGTACCTAGAGTGGCTAGATTCACAGAGACGGAACAGAAAATAGCAATTGCCAAGGATGGGAAGAGGGGAACGCAGAGTTACGGTCTAATGGGAACGGAGCTTCAGTTTGGGAAGATGGAAAGAGTTCTGGAGGCGGATGGTGGAGACGGCTGCACAACCATGTAAATGTACTTGACGCCGTGAACTGTACACTTAAAAATGGTTAAAATGGTAAAATCTTTGTTATTATATTTTACCAAAATAAAAAAGATAGTGGGATCTCAAAGGCCAGGCATCAAAAGGGCGGGAGGTGTGGTCAGGCCAGAGGAAGCAGGCAGGCCCAAGAGCTGAGGACACAAATCCTAACCCCAGACAGGCTCTTGCGAAAGTCAGGCCCTGCGTCCAGTCCAAGCTCAGCCACTTCTTAGCTGTGTGTGTTTAGGCAAGTCACTTGCCCTTTCTGAGCCTCCATTTTTCTCCTCTGTAAGTGGAGTTAACACTAATTATTTCTATTCTCTTGCAGGGTTGTTCCAAGGCCAAATGAGGTCACAGCAACAGCTGTTTATTGAGCGATTACTACATGCCAGGGACTGAGAGAAGCACTTTACAGGGGCTAACTTGTTCAATTCTCACAACAACACTACGAAGATGTTCTTTTATTGTCCCCATTTTACAAACGAGAAAACCAGGGCTTTAGAAGAGAAGCCGCCTGCTCTGCGTTACACAGAGGGAAGTAGCGAGGCTGGGACTCAGACCTGAGTCGTGGTGACAGCCTGTGAGCACTGAGGTGGGGAGTCACCGCTGCCACCTTCCCTTGCTCCTCCAAGAAGTCTCCCAAGATTCCTGCACGGGGGTGGCGCTCCTCTGAGCCCCTGGGAGCTCCCTCCTCTGGTTTCTATGTGTCTCTGGCTCCCTGTGACCTGCTCACTTTGGACGTTATTTCTGTCTCTGCCCCCAGCAGAATGCAAGCTCTCCGAAGGTGGGTCTGGGTGGCTTTCATTTTGGAATCCGGGGTGCCCAGCCCGGATGGCACAGAGCTGACAGAAGCCTGGGCGGCGGTGGAGAGCCCGGCCGAGGGCAGGACCCTGGACAGCTCAGCTGGGATCCGCTGGGCGCGGTGCCGCCTGCAGCCTGCAGGGTTTTGTGACGGTGTTAGTGACCACGACAGCCCTGAAAAGGAAGAGGAGGAGGAGGGTGAATAAGACTACGACGATGTCGGCACCATGTCCACATCTCGCCATCCTGTGTGGGGCCCATGCTGTGCTGTATCGGTCACGAAAGTCAGTCATGCTGTAGGAACAACCCACATCTCAGTGGCTGACACCACCCAGGTTTACCCATCACTCCTGCAAAGCCTGGCGGTCCAGATGACGCTCCGGGACAGGGGTCCTCCACACACACACTCAGCGAGCCAGGCCCGCGCCTGGATCCTGTGGCTTCCCCACCGTGGGAGGAGGTCACAGCATCAGCGGCAGGACAAGGGCGTGCTCAAGGGTTTGCAGCAGCAATGTCACTTCTGTGCACAGAACTGGTCCCCCCCCCCCCCGAGCAACTGCTGGGATGGGGGAGTGCAAGTCTCCTGTGTTTCCAGATGCACAGGAGCTCTTAATATTTCTACCACATGGGACAAACATTTCACATAATCACACCTCACTTAATGCTTGTGACAATTCCTGAGCACACACAATCCTGGGAGAGTCAGTAGAGTAGAGGCCAAGGCCTTGGACTCTGGAGTCAGATCCGGGTTCAAACTACAGTTCCACTGTCCAACGAGTGATGGCCTGGCTCCACAGGTAGTGAGCTCCCCATCACAGGAAGTATACAAGCAGAAATTGGATGACCACTTTGATCATCATCATCATTGTACATTAGTGGCTGATCTCTCCCAGAAGATGCCTACCTTTTATTTTATTTTTAAATTATGTTTTATAGAGGTAAAATGTATCTACCGCAAAATGCATATAACTTAAGTGTACCACTGGCTGCGTTTTGACAAATGTCTACACCTGTGTAACTAACACTCCAGCCAAGATATAAAGTATTTCCATCACTCAGAAAAGTGCCTCACGCCCCTCTCCGGGCCCCACATCCCTGCACTTCTGAGGCAGAGCTTAACCTGAGAGGTGACTCGACCATAGTCGAGTTTCAGCAGGGCCTGGACAAGGGCGAGGTGAGTGGGGTGCCCAGGGCGTGCAAAATTTGAGGGAGCTGCTCCCTCTCGGGGTCAAGTCTGCACTTGCACGCTCCCAGAGGGAGTGCCTCTCTCAACTTTGCTCCCTGGGAGCCCTGCTCTCCTTACCCTGGTCTGGGCCAGATTTCAGCCAAAGCAGCGGAAGAGAGAACGTGCCTGGGAACGGGAGGCCGCTCCCGGAACCCTTCTAGTCAGGAGGTCAACTGCACCCCGAAAGGCAGACCGGGTGAGGACGGGCCCCAGGGGCTGGCTTGACTAGGCAGCACATGGCCCCCGTGGGAAGCTCCAGCACGTCCTGAGGCTTCCTGTCCAGCGTCCCTTCACGCAACACCTAGTGCCGGACCAGGCTGGGCACTTGCTGTTCCGTCCAGCTCTCTTTGCACTGTCTCCAGGACAGACCTGAAAAGTAGGTACTATTATCCCCATCTTCCAAGAAGAAAACTGAGGCTCAGGAAGGTGGAAGTGACTTGTCCAGGGTCACATATCTAAGGGCCAGTGGTGTTCAGATTTGAAGCCAGTCCCCCGCAGCCCCGAGCCTGTTTCTCCCTCTGCCTCCCCCCAGCGCTCCAGACACAAGGATCACAGGTGCGCTGGGGAGCCCCAAAGGTGAGCCCCACCACGCCTACTCTGACCCCTCCAGCACCCCCCGAACCTGAGGCACCAGGCCCCCTGCAGCAGGGCCACCGTCCCAGGGCCTGTCCCTCCTCACAGCCAGCCTAGTGGCTCTGACAGCCCTTCCCAGGAGCCCAGAGGGGCTGGTTTGCATACCACGGGGGTTATTTGCATGTTACTTAGGCAAAGCCTTCGCTCTTCCCACCTGCAGCCAACTCCAGGCTGATTAGTTCTCCCCACATTGGAGAGTTAATTACTCTCCCGCATAGCCCGAGTGTTTATTTGTAATCAGCAGAGGTCTGGGGAGGGGGGAGGAAAGATGGCAGGAGCAGCTGTCGGAGCGGCTCCTTGGGCGGAAAATGAGAGCAAGCTGGAGCGCTGCGGACCCGCGCCCACATCCCGGCTCTGCCCCCTCCGCTGGCTGTGTGCCCCTGGGCATTGCCCCAGCTCAAGGGAAAGAGAAGGGGCGATGGGACCCATGGTCAGGGGGTGTGGGACCCGTGAGCTGCTGGCGGGACACAGAGGGAGCTCAGAACATCACAGTGAAAAGAGCAACGCAGGGAACACAGGAGCCTGCGAAGGGAAGGGGCTGGGACAGGACATCACAATCCCGGACACCTTCCAGGACCACCCCAGGGCCGGGGTGGTGGGCGGAGTCCCCACCACAGAGAAGGGAGACTGGACCAGGTCTGCTGTGTGACGCCAGGAACAGGCTGCTCTCTCTGAGCCTCAGTCGTCCCATCCGTTCACTGGGGATGACAGCAGTTGTCTCACCAGTCCCCTGGCCGGGAACCAGGTGAAAAACCTAAATCTCTACTCAGATGTAAGAACTAGTTCTGAATTCCCGGGTTGGAAATGGTCTCAGCCCCAGGGGAGATTTACTGACCTCCCCCTGACGCCCACCCCACAAACCTGGACTTGCCCCTTCTCCTCCTCCATCCAGGCATTTCTAGACCCTCAGCACCTGCTCCCCACTTGTCAGATGCAAAAAGCTCACATCCAAACGTCCGGGGCGGGCCCAGCCAACGTGTCAAGGTTGGAAGGACCCTCGGTTTGTCTCAGAGCCCCAGAACGGTGCCGGGCTGCCTCCTCGCACGACCCTGGGCCCCCAGCAACCCCACCACAGGAGGGGGCGCAGCTCGAGCGAAGTATCCTCGCCTGCTCCCCCAGCAGACTCCGACCCACGGCAACTGCTGCTTCCGCTCAACTCCCCCCTCTTCACAGATGGGGAAACTGAGGCCCGGAGGGGTGTTTCATCCGAGGACACCCGGCAGAGCTGGGAAGGGAACCCAAGTTGCCGTCCTGCAGCCCACAGTGGCCTTTCCTGATGAGAGTCCGGGGCAGGAAGAGGTCCCCCAGGGGCAGCCTGCCATGGCGGTGACGTGGGGGCCACGGTGGGGGAACTCGGCTGGGGTGGTCGGCTGGCCCACAGGAGCGGTGATCACGGCCCAGGGGGCACTGAGGCTCATCTTCCCCAGGGAGGCAGGGGGGAGTGTCCCCTTCAGCCCACCCTCTCTATCAGGACAGGCTTTCCAGTGAGCCAGGGACGTGGGGAACCGCCCCTCACCGGCTGCGTGACCTCAGTAGGTTGCCAGATAAAATATAGGATGAATAATTTCTTTAGTATAATTCTATCCCGTGTGTCCTACAGTTTATCTGAAATTCAAATTGAACTGGGCATCCTGTATTTTTATTTGTTAAATCTGGCAACCCTGGACCCGTGAGCAAGTCACTGCACCTCTCTGAGGCTCAGTTTCTTCATCTTTGAAAATGAACCAAAATATAGCCCTGTGAGGACACTGTGTCAATGGCGTGAGATGAGGTATGTAACAAGCTTGGCACAGGGGAGACCATTTGTGAGCTGGCTAATGCTGCCTTCACAGTCCCCATAACCGATACTTTCATCTCCTCCATTCTCCTCTCCCTTTCAGAGTTCCTGTTTCAGACCCCCGATCTGTAGGATGCCAATGAAACATCTTCAGAAAGCTACCTGATGGGGTGGAAATAACTCTACTACTTACTGGCTATGTGACCTTGTGCGAGTCACTTACCCTCTCTGAGCATCCGTTGACTCATCTGTGAAAGGGGTTCATCACAGTGCTGCCTCCTTGGGGTTGTGATGACGAAATGAGATGGTGTGTTAAGCCCTACTACGAAGCCTAGCGGTAGGGCTCACCAGGGAGCGCCCACCCCCATCTGGCAAACGCACCAAGATGCATCTTCAGTTTTAAGACATCCCAGGGAGGGCAATGCTCACCCATGGAACGACTGGGTAAAGGTGGCCTTTCAGGCCCACCATGGGCAGGTGAGGGAAATCATTTCTGCTCGGGGGCTTTGCCCTGGCCATGCTCCTGCGACCCTTGCATCTATGCGAGCTCCTTGGGAGCTGGCATTATCCCAGCCTTCCGGGTGCCACATTCCCTGGCTTCGGGGGCCTGGCAGCCCTCGGCACCCAAGGCCCAGCCCCCACAAGGCAGAGGCGCTGCTGCCCTGCTGGCTCCCCAGCCGTCTCTGTTTGTTTGCCAGACTCTCTCCTAATCCTCTTAATCTTTTTACATCTCATCTGCCAGGCGCGCCTGGTGGCTTCCATTAGCGCCTTTCCGGCTAGACCTGGGTGCTGGGAGCTTCTCCCAGAGTCGTCCACTGGCCCTCGCAGGCTTGGCTGCTAACCTCTGGGCCCCCGGGAGGCTAGTGGTCTCCAGCTGGGGCCGGCAGCTAGTGGGGGCTCGTTTTCTTCTTATTTTTCTTCACTCTCCCCCAAAGAAATCACTTTTGCCTTGTTTCATCTTCCTTTTCCATTTTCTTTCCCAAATTTCTCAAGTGGTCACTTGCGCTGGTCCCCGAAGTGACAGGCGGGGGAAGACGGAGGAGACGGGCCTTTTGCTCTGTGCCCACCAGGTGCCAGGGACAAGCCACAGTCCTGTGGAAGCCTCGCCAGTCCCGGGGGTCGATGGTCCTCCCCAGACACAGGAGTTCGCTGGTGCAGGAGCACAAAGCAAAAGGGAGGCAGACGCTGAATTTGAACCCACGCCGCTCTATCTGCATGCCAAATTATTTGCTGTTTTTCATAAAAAATCCCCAGAAGCGCTTTTATCTGCAGAGAGAGGCAAAGAATAAAGAATGTGCACTGAAGACATGTGACAGGCTTCGACAGCTCCCTCCCCAATTCCCAACCGCCCCCAGCAGTACCCTGATCTGATTGGGGGGGTGGGATGGGGAACAAGAGAAGAGACCCAAAGGCCCAGGAGGAGGGGAAGGATTTAGCCAGAAAGACGTGATGAAGACAATCTCCATAATAAAGAGCCGGGAGAGGCAGAAAACGTGGTTGGGCAGGGGCCCGGAGGTTTGCTGTTTGATGGAGAGAGGCGTGTGGCAGCGGGTGGGAGAGGAACGGCTATGGGCGCAAATGCTGCCCCCTTCATGGCGTCCAGACGGCACAGCAGAGGAGGAGCGTGTCCGTCACAGGGCGGCACAGGGCGCAGGACGTGAACGAGAACTTTCGTAGCAGCTTTATTCATCGTGACCAAAAATGCCCACCACTCAGAGAAAGGCCAGACACAGTGTGGTAGACGACACAGTGGGACACACTCAGCGACAGAAACGGAACAGACACCGCAACAACCCGGATGAACCTCACGAGCGTGTGAAATGAAAGAGCACAGAGTGCACGATTCTGCACCCGTGAAGTTCAGGAACAGGTGGAAGGAACCGACGCTGACGCTGACGGAAGCCAGGATGCTGGTCCCCTGGGGGTACTGGGGATTCTGCAGGGAAGGAGGCAGCTCGCTAGGTGATGGGAACGCTCTGCATGCGTTCTGCTCTCTCTGGGTAAAGGGTGTATTGGTGCACGTGGAAAGCCATTAACAGTGCGCTTAAGATCTGCTCATTTTACTGTATGTAAATTATACCTCAATTGTTTTAAATGAAAAAATATATACAAGAACTCCAGAGTCACATTATACAACGTCTGCCTATCTGCATTTTGCCTTAAAAGATTCAGAGAAAGAAAGAGCCAAAAATACCAGCTTAAAGAAGGTGGCGGTGCCGCCATCACTGTAGACCCTCAGGGAGCCCCTTTCTGGACGGAACGTGGATGAGGCGGCCTGAGTGGACCTGCTGTCCCCAAGCCGGCCTCAGATCCCGTGAGCCTCTCCTGCTCTAACCACCGCCCCACTGTGACTCCAGTCTTCAAAGACTCAATTCCTTTGGGAGAGGGGGCTATACATTAGCCAACAGGTGCTCAGCTAAAGGCAGAGAAATCTGTTCTAAAGTCAAACTCAAACTGACCGCACAGGACTGTTGTGAAATGTTATCTGGTCCCCGATACGCTGCTCTCCTAAGACTTCTCCAATGGTAATATTGACCACTTACGATTTTTGCCTAATATGCTGATTTTGGAACCCAACTCTTGGGTGAGATGTGGCTCCACCACAAAGAATTTGAGTCACTTAAAGATTATTTTCGAGGCCAGCCCAGTGGTGCAGTGGTTAAGTTCGTACACTTCGGTGGCCCAGGGTTCACCAGTTCGGATCCCGGGTGTGGACATGGCACCGCTTGGCAAGCCATGCTGTGGTAGGTGTCCCACATATAAAGTAGAGGAAGATGGACATAGATGTTAGCTCAGGGCCAGTCTTCCTCAGCAGAAAGAGGAGGATTGGCAGCAGTTAGCTCAGGGCTAATCTTCCTCAAAAAAAAAACAAAAACAAAAAGAGAGAGATTATTTTCTTGTTATTCGTTAGACGCCTGACTACGCTCTGGGGCTGGGCCTGGTGGACCACGACGTTATGAGCATGCCAGTGGGTCTCCTCTCACCCCGGCCTCTGTGGCCTCCCCTCCAGGATCTGAGCTTTGCAGAAAAGGAAGACCACCGTCACCCACGCCCTCGGGTTGAAGGTGTCCGTGGTGTGTGCCATTCACAGGCCACCCTGACCCCTGACTTTTCACACTCATGATCTGTTCATTACTATTGATGGCTTTATTCCTCGCAAAGTGTCTGTGGTCTTACCACAGCCTGATAAGTGAAATCATCCGACTCGTGGAAATAAGGTAGACAGATAACCGTGTCCTTTCAAAGTCAAATTAGAACAGTGTCTAACAAGCCCTCGGAAGGGTCACCTGACACTCCAGGGCAATGTCACTTTGCTTGACTTATTGTTGACTATTGATCAGGGCCCGGGCTCTGTAAAGACAGCTGGTAGCTGGTAGAAAACTGATAAGTTGCAAATTATTTTTGTCTGGTAGAGATGCAAATGATTTCTTCCAATAGAGAAGATAACCCCAACGTTATGACTTTATTGCCCTATAGCACATTGAACAGTTTTGTAGCTAACTTAGCATTCTTATGAATATTCCAGAATTCTTTTTTTTTGTTATTGTTTTTGTTTTTATCCAATCTCTCTCTTCTCTCTCCATGTATAGGAATACATAAATATTTTTTTCTCATATCCTTCCTTGAACTAGCTTTGTCATCCCGTTGGGTCCTTCATGAATAAGCTACAAAAATATATTGATGTCTGCTCACTATATATTTCTATAAAAATTGTGCTTCTAATATTTCGAAAACTATACTTTGAGAAGCCGTTCACAGTATTTGGATTTCCTCTGCCGTTTTCTGCGTGACCTTGGGCAAGTCTTTCTGTCTGTCGTCTTTAGTTTCTTCATCTGTAAAATGGGAGCAACCAGGCAGACTGTTCTGGCTCTGACGAGATATTTCTAACTCCTCTTACAGGGCAGCGAGGCGGACACAATGCAAAGAAGATGGACGCTGGAAGGGACGTTACAGACCGTTTGGGGCAAGCTTCCTGCCTCCCACCACACCCTCATCTTGATAGCTGGAGAAAATGAGGCTCAGAGAGGTTAGGCAACTTGCCCAAGTTTACACAGATATTGTTCATAATGGTGAATTATTTTAATGTGGTGTTTGACAGTATAAACTTCCTCAGAAATGCGTACCCTCAGCAGCCCACTGAGGAGGCCGTATCGTCCTTAACTTACAGATAAAGAAACTGAGGTCCAGAGACATGATTGGCTTGCCCAAGGTCACACAGAGATTCCAGCTCTCCCAACGTCCTGAATCCTGGGGACTGCGAGGGGCTGGGAGGAGGAGCTCTGGGCCCGGCTCTTGCACTGGAGCATCCTCATTTGTGTCTGGTGTACATATCGGATGCCACACAAGATGCAACTGCAAAAGGAGTCCCGAAGGCCTGCAGAGCCTGGCCCCAGACCGTCTTCATCCGCCCATGTACAACCACCCTCCTTTTTCCTCCTCCTCTTCCTCTCCTCCTCTCTCTGGCAAAATTCTCAGGAAAAAAACATGGTCATGAGAAGCAGCAGAAAGACGTGGTCAGCCCAGGCTTGAACATATTGGTTTCCAGCCTGGGAGAGAGAGAGTCACTCAATCTGAAGAAAAGCTGTCTCGGGATCCAAGCTGGCAATGATGACGGGAGCAGTGCTGACAGGTAGAGAGCACCCCGTCAGTGAGAGTGAGCAAGGCCACATGATCCGTGCAAACGCTAACAGCAATTCTCTGGATGGTAGAATTCACGGGCTATTGTCACTTTTTAAACAAATGTTGACAAAAGCTAATTTTTAAGCATTCATCGTGTGCCAAGGGTTTCATATGTATATTATCTCATTAAAACTTGATAATAATCAAATGAGGTAGAAGCTACTGTTCCCAATTTATGAATAGGGAAACTGAGGCCCCAGCAGGTTAAGAATCTTCCTAAGGACACGCAACTAGGAAGTGGCCGTTCTGGGAAGCTGATTACCAAGCTCCTCGTTACCACCACACTGTCCTTCTCTGTGCTTCCCAAGGTTTTGACCGTGAGTACGTGTTGCTTTCACAATCAGAACAAAGTCTTACAAGTTACCCATTTTGAGAAAGATCTGCCCCCACCATGCTCCGTGCGCCTCTGGTTCTCACCACCCCCTGCCTCGCTGACGCCCACCGTGCCGTCCCCGCCCCCCATGCCGTCCCCGCCCCCCACAGCTGTAGCTGGGGCAGGATGTCCGATGTCCCAGTCTTGCTGAGGTTTGCTCAAAATGTCCCTGGCGGGCCTCTGGCCCCTGGGGCAATGCCGGGGGCGGGGGGTGGGGGGGCCCAGAGAAGGAGAAGAGGAAGTGGGAAGGGATGTGAAAGTTGGCGACAGTTCAGCACCGCCCCTGCTGGGTGTCCCACAGGGCTCCCCGGGCGGAGGGCAGGACACCCAGTCGAGTTGACAACCCGGCAGGTGAGTCCAGGGCCTGAGAGGGAGGGGGCTGTGAAGTTAGGAACCTGAACTGGCCTCGGAGGCTGACAACAGAGGCAGGGCGAGGAAGAGTACAGCTGGCTAGTCCTGGGCCGGGAAAGGGTTGCCGGGTGGCGGGTGGGGGACACCGATCCAGGACCCAGAATGAGTGAGTGGAGGCCCTGGACGCCTTGGGCCTGGGGGAGGGTAGGAGGTGTTTCCATGGACCCATCGGCTCTAACCAGAGTTCCTGGGTCCTGGTCCCCAAAACACAAGAAGCTGAAAACAGGCTGGGAGTGTCGGAGCCCAGTTAAGCAGCTCCTCAGAGGGCACAGTGGGTGACAGTCAGCCGTCTGTCCTCCAGCGGGTGCTGAAACGGGCCGAGTGTGCAGAGGAGCGAGCAGATGTGTTGTGTCAGGTGTTTGTGAATTGCTGCGTGCACGCACAGCTCTGCCATCTGGGTTAATTAAATAAGGAGCAGGCGCTCAATAAATATTTGCTCAATGGAATTGATCCTCTGTAGGAGGGTCTGAACGTGCGCGTCCAGGCGAGTGAGCGATGGCGTCTGTTTGGGTGGCCGTTTGTGTGTCCAGGAGTGCACAGTGGACTTCCGAGTTCTCTTACCGTGTTGCGTGGGTGTGGGGTGAGAGGTTGTGCTTGTGCGTCTCTGAGTGTGTAACTCTCTGCGTGCGCTCAGTGGCGCGTGTGCCTCTGTGTGAGCTTGTGGTTCTGTGTGTGGGGGGCCCCTGGAGCTGGGTGCAGGGTGGACGTCGAAGGTCCTTGAGGGGCGGTGTGTGCATTGGAGGTGGGGGGTGTGTTTATGTCATCGTCGGGGGGGATTCAAGTGCGTAAGTTGGGTGTGCACGAGCGCGTGATGTCAGCCTGCTGGGGCCCTGCCCCGTGTCTCCACAGTGGCATCATGGAAGCCCCCTGGGGCTGGCTGATGGTCGGCGTGCTGGCCGTATCCCTGGCCTCCACGGGGACCCAGGACGTGTGCCGAGCTCTGAACGGGAAGGATGGGGCCCCCGGAATACCAGGCCGACCCGGGCGGCCAGGCCCCAAGGGGGAGCGAGGAGAGCCAGGTAGGCACCTCCCCCTGGACCCTAGCCCCTCATCCCTTGGCCTGTCCTGGCCTCCAAGGTGGAGACCTGGGGGTGGCACCAAGAAGCAGGAGTCCACCTGGTCCCCCTCGTGAAGCCCCTCCAATCTGCACTTGGTCCCAGGAGCTGAGGGTACCAGCCTTCTCCCTGAGCCGCGTCCCCAGGCGCCTTCTCCATACCCTCCTCATGCCTGGGTCGTCCTCTTCCTTTGGCCACATCGTCCTCCTCTGGAGAATGGATCTCCGCAGCAAAGAATATGAAAGGTCCCAAAGCAGTGCCTAGTCTTTGGTCATTGTTCAGTTACCGGAAAGATCAATGCCCTAGGCATTAGACTCAGGAGCCCTTGAATTGCTGTGTGACCTCGAGCAAGTTACTGACCCTCTCTGAGACTGTTTCCTCATCTGTAAAATGAAGAAATAACCCTCTTGGCACATAGAGAGGGGTCGATTAATGGCAACTAGCCTTTTTGCTTCCTTCCAGCCCCCGGCCCCCAACTGTGTCCCTGACCCCCTTTCCACCTTGAGGTTTCAGAAACTCTCATATTCTAGAAAAAAGGCTGAGGATGAAGGAAAAGGGAGGAGGACAGGGCCAGTGTGAGAAGGGAAGCTCTCACTTAATGCCCCCGAGTCTCCTAGTCCATGGCAGGCCGGGAAGATCTGCAGAGACACTCCCAACAGTTTGCACCTGGGTGTCCTACGAGGAGTCCTGGCACCTGAAGAAGTCAGGATCAGTGGGCTGGCAGGGTGAGGAGGGCACGGCCATGGGCAGGAGCACAGCAGAGGAGCCAGTGTCCTGTTTTTCCCAGAACCTGACACCTTCCCAAGTGCCCATTCACACTTCTCTCCATTTTATAGATAAAGCAGCTGAGGCTCAGAGAGGTTGGGACACTTTCCCAAGGTCACACAGCCGGTCAGAATCAATGTCTTGAAAGCTCAGGCACTCCCCCATCCTCTATCCCACAGCAGTCTGGGGTCCCAGCTGTCTCTGAGGACTGGCGGACACCAGACTGTTACTCTCCATCTGGCCTTTCTCCCCACAGGGGCCCCCGGCATCCAGACAGGCATCCGAGGCCTTAAAGGAGACCAGGGGGAGCCTGGGGTCCCTGGAAGTCCTGGCAACATGGGCTACCCAGGGCCCAGTGGTCCCCCGGGGGTCCCTGGTGCCCCAGGATTGAAGGGCATCAAGGGAAACCCAGGAAACTTGAAGGACCAGCCACGGCCGGCCTTCTCGGCCGTGAGGCGGAACGCGCCGCTGGACAGCAACATGGTCATCTTCGACGAGGTCATCACCAACCAGGAGGGCTCGTACGACAGCAGAACGAGCCACTTCGTCTGCTCCGTCCCGGGTTACTACTACTTCACCTTCCAGGTGGTGTCCAAGTGGGACGTCTGCCTGTCCATCGTGTCCTTGAGGAGGGACCAGGTCCGGCACTCCTTGGGCTTCTGCGACACCAACAGCAGGGGCATCTTCCAGGTGGTGTCCGGGGGCACCGTGCTCCAGCTAGACCGAGGGGACAAGGTCCGGATTGAAAAAGAACGTGGCCGGATTTACCAGGGCTCCGAGGCGGACAGCGTCTTCAGCGGCTTCCTCATCTTCCCGTCCACCTGAGCCCAGGAAGGACCCCTCCCCGCCCTGGCCTCACCCGCTTCCTGCTGTGTGACCCTGGCCCACTCACGCCACCTCTCTGGTGTCTATGCTGTGCTCTGTAAGGTGTGGGTGCTGCTGCTTTAGATGCCTGAAGGGAGATCCGTGTCTTAGAACTCTTCCCGGAATAAAGTCCTGCGTCCGTGTCTGCTGGTCTTGAGGTTCCGTTACTGCCCTGGGCGTTCGGAGGTGACAACAAGTCCTGAGCGCTGACAAGGCCGGCCCAGCTGTAGTACTTTACAGTAGGAATTTAGCAGCTCCCCGGAGCCTCGTTGGCCTGGGTTCAAATCCCGGGCCACCGTTTACCAGCTGTCCCATCACGCGCATGTCACGTGACTACGGTGCCTCAGTTTCCCCACCTGTAGAGTGGGACCAATGATGGCACCTGCCTCGAAGGGCTGTTAGGAGGATTAAACGGCTTAATGTACGAAGACCGCAGAGCAGCACCTGGTTCACAGTCGGGGCTGTGTAAGTTTTAGCTCTTATTCCATTTTGCTTAATCTGTACCGTCGAGCTTTGAGGCGGGTACCTTGACCCCATTTTACAGATGATGACACTGAGGCTGAGGGTTTGGGGCGGACCCAAAGCCCAAGGTCAGTGTTTAAGGGGCGGAGCTGGGATCTGACTCCAAGTCTTGTGGATGCCCAAGCCTGTGCGTTTACGTGCTGCCCTCGCCAGCCTCCACAGCCACACGCCTGACCGATGACACCCGGGCTTTCCAGCCCTGAACCAGAAAGGCAGGGGCAGGGCTCAGAGAGGGGCAGCAATCGGCCCAAGGGCATCCAGCTGTCCTCCCCAAAGCCAGGTCTCCTGATTCCAGCCCTGGGCTTCCACCCAAGCAGGCAGAGGGGCTGCTGCCTGCTGGGCCTCTCGCCTGGGCTGGGGGCTGGGAGGGTCTAGAATGTTCCCGGTGAGTTCCCAGGGTCCCATTTAGCCCGTCCAGGAGCCGCTAGGAAGTGAGAAGCCTGCTACGTCGTTTGTAGGCGAGGAAAACAAGGAGGCCGGGTGCTCAGTCCTGAAAGTGTCCAGCGGCCTCCATGTGTTCCCAGAGGAAGCTGGCTTTATCTTTGTGCTGCACACACGCACGCACGAACACACACAGAGTTGTGCACATGTACACCACACACACACTCACACCTCCCTCGAGATGCACGTGGACCCACATTCCTGGACCAACACTCGTCCACCCCCCACCGAAACAGGGGCACAGTGACCCCCTCCATCGGCACACGCCCACTCCCTTAGACACGCCTGTACACACCCCTGCTCACACACACCAGGCACACCTTCAAACCCACAGGCACACTCGCGGACACTTCAGCTGCCCAAATGCCCCCTGGCAACCATCAGAGGTACTCTCTCACACACGCACCTTGAGACGCCCGTCCCAGCCACATGTCCTGCAGGCAGGTGTGCGCCACCTGCTCTCCGTCCAACACGCACCTGCCTTGGAAATTCGCCCTTGCACACTGACCGTGCACGCTCACACTCCCTCAGGGCCGTCCTCGGGACACAGGGACCATGTCTCCCATCCGCGAACAGACACACACACAGCCTCGGAGCCCACGTGCACACCCCCGCCTTCAACACACCCTCAGGACCCTCTCCTGGGGCCGCCCTGCCCGGCCCGTCAGCAGCCTTTGGGGGTCGGGGAGAAGAGCGTGACCCCACTGCGCCCCCGGGCAGGGCTGGCCTCCTCCTGGCCCTCGGCCCTCTTGGGGTCTCCACCTGCCCAGCTCTCCCCCGCCCGCCCAGCATGCACCCCACAGACGGGGAAGGAACCAGGGCTCCGAGCACCTGCTCAGAGCTGGATGCTGGCGGCTGGGGATGCGTTTACCCCGGGAAAACGGAGGAAGACACTGAGGCTCGAGGAGGAGACATCTACCCGAGGTCGCGATGCCAGAACGTGGCAGGACCTGGATTCAACCCGCGTCTGCCTGATCCCAAAGCGGGGGGCTCCTTTCATTGCAATGGGACTCAAAGAGAACGTCAGGGGGAGAGCCTGGCAGGAGAGGCCAGGCTGTAGAAACGGGGGGAGAGTGTCTGGCTGCCCCTTCCCCTCAGTTCCACTCATACCCACCCCTGTGCCGGCAAATCCCTGGTCCCTTTGGGAGGATGGAAGGAGCTGGGTGGGCGGGCGGGGCAGGGGAGGGCTGAGCGCGGGCCGAGGCTGCCACCTGCTGGACAAGCCGGCCCGGGCGCAAACGCCTCTAGAACAGAAGATGGGAGCCCCGGGTGCCCTGTGGCTGGGTGCCCCCTCAAAAAAATGCTGTGCCCGTCACTCTCCTCTTCCCAGCCCTCCACCTACCGGGGACTCCCAGGGCCACGTGCGTTCACGTCCTCGCTCTGGTCCCACACTCTGCAGCCTGTGCCAAGGGTGGAGGTGCAGACAGGGAGACCGAGGCCCCAAGGGTCCTACGTGAGGCAGAGACTGAGCTCTGAACTCCTCCCCATGCCTAGCACAGGCCCAGCATCATGTGTGCTGAGTCCTTTACCCCATCACACATGGGAGCTGCTGGAACCCCCGTTTACAGAGGAGGTCAAGCCGCTCACCCCGAGGGACAGAGGTGGCAGGAGCGGGGTTGGGATGGGAACCGTCTCCTGCTTGACACCCCCTTTCTCCCTGGAATCCCATATGAGGAGAAGAGGAAGAGAAGAGGGGCCTCTTTCAGCTCTGCCAGCCTGGCCCCAGTTGGCCACCGCTCACCAGCTATAATGGGCTCCAAGACCAGAGGCAGGAGCACTGGGGATGGAGGGGAGGGAGGGGGTGCCTGCAGGGAAGGGGGGATCAACAAGGGAAGCCAGGGGCCCCAGCAGAGGAAGAGGCGCCAACATGCAAAGCTTGCCCCCCACCCCCCGGGTATACAGATGGGAAGACTGAGGCCTTGGGTGGCCAACGGTTTGCTGAAGGCCTCAGGGCAAGGGAGTGGAGGGCTGGAAGGAGACCCCAAGGCCCCTGACTCTGTAGCCAGAGCAGCCTGTCCACACAGCAGGCTGCCTGCTATCAAAGCTTGCCCATCCTGGGTATCCACCCCCAAGTGCAACAAATGGGATGGGGCCTACAGAAGTTTCTAGAATAAAGCCTGCCACTTGACAAGTGCATCTGAGGCTTGTTTCTGGGGGCAGCTAAGCAGAGGGGTCAGAATAAGGCTTTGGATCCCAAGAACCACTCACTGTGTGACCTGGGGCAGGGCCTTTCCCCCCGCCTGAGCCTCAGTTTCCTCATCTAGAAAGAGAGGATTTTAACTTCCTTCTGGGGAATGTTGTGAAACGATTGAGCTCAGGGTCAGCGGGTGCCCACAAACGCAGATGGACAGTAGACGGGCTGAACCCGACCCCAGGGGAAGTAGCCAGGGGGCTGGTGAACATACGCCCTCCCCAGATCCGGGGCAGCGGACATTTCCCTATTTCACACACTCATGACCCGGGGGTGGGGGCGCAGGTCACACAGGGGCGTCACTGTGGTCAGCCTGGCTCTTCACCCAAAAAAAGTGTCAAGTCAGAAAAAATTACGGGAAAGGGGATGTGGGACTGGGGGGAGGGCGCAGGAGGGGAGGGGGCCGCCCAGCCAGCTCTGGGCCCTCCGTGCAGCCTCCGCTCTGGCTCGGTGTCCTCCTGCCTGGGAGACGGGAAGCAGACCTGAGGACATCTCTAGGACCGGACCAGGAACCTCCCACCCCCAGGTGAGGCCAGGACCCTACCCAGGTGAGGCCAAATGGCAGTTTTCCCCCTGCTGCCTTCCTGAGACAGGGCCCCAGGACAGCTGGATGTGTGGGGGAAAGGAGGGTCCCTCTCCCTGCTGAGCGGGGGGCCTGGGCTTGAAGGAGAGGCCCATTCTCCATCCATCCTGTGGTCCCGAGGGGTGTGGGGCCTGGGGAGGGAGGAAGGCTCCTGCTGGCTGAAGACCAGCCCTGGGGAGTGAGGGGGCCAGAAGGGCAGATGAGGGGCTGGGTAGTCAGCCCAGCTCTCTCCTCATCCACCTCCTTCCCCAGGATGGACGTGGGGTCCAGCTCCCGGCTCCCCCTGGGCCTACATCTGCTGCTGCTCCTGCTGGCACTGCCACTTGGGGGCCAGGCCAGCACAGACTGCTACGGGATCCCTGGGATGCCGGGCATGCCTGGGACCCCAGGGAAGGATGGCCACGACGGGCTGCCGGGGCCCAAGGGTGAGCCAGGTGAGTCTGCTGGCCTGGCAGGGAGGGGACCCCGAGGGCTTGAGGGGGCAGGGGTCGGAGTGTCCATCTGGGGCTGACCTGGGGGACCAAGGACAGCAATTTGATGGCAAGAAGTGCAGTCCCTCCTGCCACACCCGCCCTCAGGGCAGAGTCCAACTCTCGCCACAAGTGCAGTCCCTCCCTCCCCAGGGCCCAGGCCTCCCCAGGTCACCTCCTGGCTCCTCAGTTTCCTCATCTGATAATAGGGAGAGAATAAGGAGCGTCCCGGGAGATGACCCACGTGAGGACCCGGCAAACTCTGCCACACTCGGCTTCTGTCTCCTCACAGCCCTCCACTGCTTGCCCTGCAGCCTGGACCCCTGGGGGAGGTGGGCCCCCACCGTGAACAGACAGCACCCAGACGCCCAGGGTCCAAATCTCAGCCCCACCACTTCCCACTTCCCAATTCGCAAGGCCTCAGTTTCCTCATCTGTAAAATGGGGAGATGGCATCCCTACTGCACAGCGGTGCTGGGATGACGAAACACCTTTAAACACAGAGTAGTTCTGAGCACATGGTAGGTCCCGGGTGCATGCAGGCTGCCGTGGTTATTATCAGAGATCGTGCTCACCTGCCTGCCTAGGACTCTGGTGGTTGGCGGGGTGGCAGTGAGAAGTCAGGATCGAAGGCAGAGACCCTGGAGCTGCAGAGCCCCGGGCAAGCCCCAGCGTGAGCAGAGGGGGCCGAGGACATGAATGGGTGGCTGTGTTGGGCCAGAGCGCAAGTCTGGGGGGTCCATTGACTGTGAGCAGGTGCGTGTTCGGGAGGCAGACTGTGTCTGGAGTGGGCGTGGGTGAGGCTGGGTGGGGTGGGCAGAGGTGACGGGGGTGGTAGAGGCAGCGGGCTGAGGATGCCAGGCTAGGGGAGTGTCCTTAGGAATTTCCCCACTGTCGCCTTCCCTCCCAGCAATGGAGTGGAATTTTACCAACATTCCAGAAGTCTTCAATTTGGGGGTGAGCCGAATGAGGCCCCCAGGTCTGACATTTTTTGGGACTCTGTACTTCCAGCTGCCTCTGGCCGTCTCGCTGGCCCAGGTGGCTGATGGCCACTGATTTTTGAGCTCCCACGGTGTGCCAGGCACAGTTCCAAACGCTCTGCATATATTTATCTCATGGGGCAGATTAGATTGTGAACTCTATTTTATAAATGAGAAAACTGAGGCCAAAATCCTTTTTAAGAAGTCACTTACTCCCATTTTACAGATGTCAAAGCTGAGGTTCAGAGAGATTGAGCAACTTGTCCCAAGTCACACAGTGGGATCCTGTCCAACTCCAAAGGCCACGCCCTTAACCACTACCCTACACTGCCTCTCAAGCCCCCTCCCAACACCGGGTCCTGCTGCGCCCAGTTGGCTGCAGAAAGACATCCCAAAGGATGAGACACAGCCCCGCCTAGCATCTGACAGGCATCAGAGGGACCCGACATTCTGAGCACTTCCTATGAGGTGCCTGGCACATGCATTCTCCCACCCCACTCTTCCAGTGGCTCTGTGGGACCCCTTATCTCAGCTACACAAACAGAGGCTCAGGGAGGGGAGGTCACCTGCCCAGAGTCACACAGCTGAAGCCTAGATCTTCTGGGTCCTGATGCCCGACTCCTAACTCTGGAAGCTAAAAGGCTCACAAGCCACAGAGGATCTGTCACAAACAGGTCTGCACAGACACCCACCCCTAAGGAATTCAGAGGAGGAAGTGGCCATGACGGTCCCAGGGTGGTCAGAGAGGGCTTCCTGGAAGAGGAGACTAGAGCCAGACCCTAAAAGATGAGCATGGTTTGGACGGGGGGAGAAAAAGAATCTCACAGAGGCTCAGATAATCAGGGCCTTGGGCAAGTCTGGCCTCAGTTTCCATATCTGTAACATGAGGAAGTGGAACGAGGCCAGCTCTCATGAGGGGCTGAAGTGGGCTGAGTGGGGCCAGGGCAGCTGGCGGGAGCAGCCCCCTGAAGCGGTGGCTTCTCTCTGGCTCCATCCGGTGCTTCCCATGTGCTGAGCTGGCCCGGGATGCTTCCATCTCAGGCATGGATACAGGTTTCATGGGGCTCTGAACTTAGCAAACGTTGAGAGCCCGCTTTAAGAAAAATCACACAAAATTATGGATACATGGATTGCAGGGGAGTAATTATACAAGTCTGCACAAGCGACACAATCGTATTAGAACTGTGTGCACACACCACCAGCGCGTGTCAAGCTGGAGCTCCGTGTGTTACACGCAGGTCTGTTTCCTGGGTCTGACACTGCGCTTCAATTAGGCAACACGTACCATTGGGAAAACTAGGTGGAAGGTACATGGGACCTTCTTGTCCTTTTTTTTTTTTTTGCAACTTCCCATTAATCTAGAACTATTTCAACATAAAATGTTGAAAAAAATTAGAAATATACAATTAGGCAAAGAGCCTTGAAGGGGCCAAAGCAAGTTAATAGGGCCCAAAGCTTAAGGTTCCTGAGCTTCCCAGGAAATCCGCCTTTGACCCATCTCCTGAATTCTGTCCAGAGAAACTAAGACCGTAGACTTTCAGGTGAGGTCTGAATCTGTTAATGTTGGGCCATAAAGAAAAACTAAAAAAACATCGTGCAGGCCAAGTGGAAGGAATCTGAGGCCACATGCTGTCTGTGGGCTGACAGTCATGGTCTCTGACACGCTGTCTGAGATCCCGCCCAGGTCTGACACCTCCTGAGCCGGCTGGTCCTACCCTCTCCATCACGAATGTGGAAACTGAGGCCGAGAGACAGAGAGGTGCCTTGGCCAAGGTCAGAGGGCAAGTGCGTGGGGAGGCGGGACCTGAGCCAGGGTCTCTGTCCCCTCTTCCCTGCGCACTGCTCCAGGTGGACAGGCCACGTGGGGAAGGAAGTTCCAGAGACCAGACCCCCATGGTGTGTCCCCACGAGGACAGCCTCAGGCCCCCTCTCCCCTGGGCCCGCCCATCAGTTCCCTCTCACCTGCTCTCTCCCCAGGGATCCCAGCTGTCCCTGGGACTCAAGGACCCAAGGGTCAGAAGGGAGAACCCGGCACACCTGGCCACCCTGGGAAAAACGGCCCCATGGGAACCTCTGGGACGGCGGGCCTTCCCGGCCTCGTGGGCCCCCGTGGGGAGCCGGGCGAGGAGGGCAGATACAAGCAGAAGCACCAGTCGGTGTTCACGGTCACACGGCAGACAGACCAGTACCCGGCCGCCAACAGCCTGGTGAAGTTCAACACGGTCGTCACCAACCCACAGGGTCATTATGACACGAGCACGGGCAAGTTCACCTGCAGGGTCCCTGGCATCTACTACTTTGCCTACCACACGTCGCAGACGGCCAACCTGTGCGTGCAGCTGTACCGCAACGGCGCCAAGGTGACCGCCTTCTGCGACCACATGTCCAACAGCAAGCAGGTCAGCTCAGGCGGCGTGCTGCTGCAGCTGCAGGTGGGCGAGGAGGTGTGGCTGGCGGTCAACGACTACAACGGCATGGTGGGCACCAGGGGCTCCGACAGCGTCTTCTCCGGCTTCCTGCTCTTCCCCGACTAGGGCCTACGCCGGCCCCCGGGCTGCCCCAGCTCCCTCATTTTCCCTGCATGAACCCACCCTGCCGGCCACACCAGCCAGCCTCTGCGTCCTTGCTCAGGCCATTCTCCCCACCTGATGGACTCCCCCTCCGGGAAGCCCGCCTTGACTCCACTGCCCCACGAATTCTCTCCCTCCTCTGAGCTCCTTCAGGAGGCACTGCTTTGACACTTAACCAATACCTTCTGGTACTGTCATTAGTCTTTTCCGAGTCTTGGAAGAGGCGGGGAGATATAGAAATAAATAATTAAATCAATAAATCCACATGCTCAGATTCCTCGCTGCCAGCTCCTTGAAGAAGCAGGTGTCTTCATCAGCTTCGCACCTGCCGCAGGTGTCGGTGGGCTCCAAACCCAGACGGGGCACCTACCTGGGGCTCAGTCAGGGTGGGTGCAATGTGGAGACACCCAGCACCACTCGGCTGTTTGGGAGAGAGATGCTCAAGTGTGGCTGAAGGCCGCGAGAGGGTGCCGAGGGGTCATCTGCCGTCACTGGTGTGCATGAGGGGCACTGCCACCAGTACAGGGACCTATGCCCACAGGTAGACGGGAGTGCATTTGAATTCCCAGACCCGTGTTGAGCTATGGTGAATTTCAGGAGCGCCTGTCACGGGAGAGGTTTGGGCTCAGGTGAGCCCAGGGTACATACAGACCAGATGCGCCAAGGATTTGTGTCAAATTAATGAGCGAACTAGGGTGAATGCATGAAAGAATCAGGGAGTAAATGAATGACTAAAAGCAGAATAAAGGAATGAGTGAATAAAGAAAATCATAATAGCTACCACTCATTGAGCACTTACTATGCACCAGGCATTGTGCCGGCCCGTCTCTCAAGTCCTTTAATACTTACAGCCACGCTCGGGGATGGGCAGGACTGGACGAGAGAGTCTGTCTCCTGGATGCCTGATTCACCATCTGACACCCGCCACCTCCCTGCTGTCAGGGTTTCACTGTGAGGGGCCTGACAGTTTGGCCCGGCTGCCCCGATCCTTGCTGGGGGACCAGGAGGCTCGCTAGGAGCTGCAGCACTTTTGCTGTGACAGCCACGAGAAGCGATTGACGGTTCAGGTTCAAAAAGATAAAAAGTGTAACTTTCCTGTGCAGACGGCAGGTCCCACCACGGGGCCCAGTGAGACCCCAGGCTCCCTCAGGCCTGGGAGAAGCTGCCCTGGCCTGGCTGGGGTCTCAGTTTGGTTCCACAAGGCCCCACGGAGCTCACAGAGGCACCAGCCAACCAAGGTGGGCGGGCTGTCAGAGCAGCTCTGCCCGTGAGGTTCCTTCATCCTGTGGACCCCCCTTTCCCACTCCCACAAATCCTCCATCCACCCAGATACACACTCAACTGTCAGGATTCAACACAAAGATCGCCTCCTCCATGAAGCCTTCCCTGGTTCTCCCCTTTGTGTCCCCACAGAGCCCTCCACAGACTTGGACCATAAACTCGTGACCCTTTAGAGCCCAGGTTCCCAAATCTGGTGGTACAACAAAGTTCTCTGCACATCTATTTACAAAACAAAAGACAGAGTTCTGGACCCAAGGCTGTCTCATGAAGGTTTGGGGAGGACGGCACAGGAGGTGAGTGGGCGGTTGGCCTGGTAAATCCAATGTACGTAGTCCACCAACCGCCTTTGGAGCACTTATTTCCTTATAGGTCTGCCTCCCCCACAGGCCTCTGAGCATCCTTGAGGGTGGGGCCGCTTTGATGCTTGTCTCATAGCAAGGGCATGTGTCAGAAGGGAGGGAGGGAGAGAGAAAGACACTCACACTCACACTCACGCACACTCACCAAGGGCGAGAACAGAGCAAGGGCATGGCTCTCGGGCCCCTGGCAGGGCCGGGGCCAGGGTCACGGGGCCAGTCCGCTCACAGCTCTCCCTCCATCGACACTCTGCCGTGTTCCGGGCGATGCCCCAAGTGCTACATGCTTCTTCCCATTTCTCCGTTGTTTAAAAATCAATAGCCCACTTATGTCGGCCGCAGGGTCAGCTCAGAAACCTGTGCTTCGGAAACGACAATTTTTATACCATGTTTATTTTCCATAATTGTTTCCTTGTTGTTCTCTCTTCGTCAGGAGAGACGGGCCTTTGAAAATGCCAGCTTGTCTCTGGGCTGAGGGGAGCCGGGCAAGGGTTTTTAAGGGGGGTAGGCAAGAAGGGGAGGGGTGTGGAACGGGAACCAGAATGGGACCCCGCAAGCTGCAAGGACTCTCTCAGACCGCGGGCTGTGGAGGGTTCTGTGTCTCTTTTCTACTGTTTGTAGTGTCGTCCCCTCTCTGTCAGGGATGCAAGTCAGCAATCTCATGGTGCAGAGACCAGCTGGCTCCCATTCATGGACCAAGACCCAGAGACCCCCCACTCCTGATCCTAATCCAGGCCAAGGATCCTGTCCCCTCTTCTTAGAAATAATACTGTTCCCAGGCTTGTGTTGGGCGCCCACCGAGAGCCGGCACTTAGCCAGGCCCTCCCTGGACGTGCAGGGCTCCCTCACCAGCCCCACGACAACCCCAGGAGGGGGGTGCCCAAGCCCCCAATTCATGTACGAGGACACTGAGGTCAGTACACATGCCTGAGGCCACATAGCTCGAGAGAGGCAGAGCTGGGCTTCAAACTCAGGATGGGGCTGATTCCTAAGCCAGTGGTCTCACCCCCTCCCCGTGCTTCCTGTTCTCAGCCTCGCACTGCTCCCACCCTGAGGTCAAGCCCATCTGTCCCATTGCCATGGCCACCGAGGAATGAGAGGCCCGGGTCCACACGGCCTCAGGGACCCTCAGACGGACCCCTGGACCTGCTCAGAGCCTTGCCTTCTCCTCCCCCGGCCTGGGTCCCTTGGGTCTACAGTCGGCTGAGCCCAGAGACCCTTTGGTTTTGTCAAGCTCGCCCCTTCCTCCCCTTCCCCGCTGCAGGCAACACCTCATTCCCATCAGGCAGCATCTGCACGCCCAACGCTTTTCCATCTCCAAGCACAGAGGTCAGAGGGTTTTCCTGACCCACGGCTGCTCCCGGCGCCTGCCCATGACTCCTGAGAGGGGGTCCCGGGGTCTCGGCCGCAGCCTCTGCCAGGGGGCCGGGGCCTGGTCCGAATCCTGCATCGGCCTCTTGCGGGAGCTGTGGGCTCCAGCAGCCACTCCATTGTGCCGTTTATCACAGAAGCCGCGAAACTGCGTGTCATTAACGCCAGCCTCCCTGGTGGAAGGGCCGCTCCCTGCGCCGAAGCACGGCTGACTCGCTGCGGCTCTCTCCAGGCCCCAGCGCACAGAGACTTGACTCGCTCCCCTCTTGGCCTCAGTTTCCCCATATGTAAAGTGAGCGGAGTGGGGCCGTAGACCTCTAAGCCCTGACTTGGTGCGACTCCAGGATCAACGAGCAACGGGTCCTGCCGGTGCCTATTATCGCCATCAGCTTCAGGCCCTGCTGGGAGCAGAGGAAGGGGCATAAATAAATAATGACCACATTTAAACGCATTTTTCATGATTAGATTATTTTCCGAGAGCAGGCAAAGAGCAGGGGTGCCAAAATGAGAAGAAAGCAGAAGAGACGAGCCCAGAAAGGGGAAGCCTGGGATGTGGCAGGATGTGAACAATTGACGTGTGCACCGCACTTCACAGGTTTCCCTCCTCCTTCTCCTCCGCTGTCCCAGCCGAGCCCCAGGTGCCCTGTACCACCTGCAGAGCAGGTGCAGTGAGCGTCCCGTCATAAAGCAGGGGCCACTGGGGCTTCCTCAGCTGCCTTGGCTGAAAAGTGGCAGAGCCCGAATACAGATCCGACCCCAAGTCCGGCCCTGAGGCACCAGGCAGGCCACGTTCTCATTTCGTTGAGGGACACCCCTGCCCTCTGTGGAAAATCACGAGGGCGGGCCCTTGGCAGTTCGCCCCCGGCTGTGGACACCTCCCAGGACAGCCTGTTCTCCCCACAGCTGCTGAGCCAGCGAAACCCAACTCATGCCCACCCACCCTCTTTACAGTAAACCCCTCCAGATTGCAGAAACGGGACCTGAAACTGTCTGAGGGCAGCGGGGGGGCGGGGGGTGAGAGTGGGGTGACAGGGAGGGGGGCCAGCCGGCTGGGCCTGGAAGGGGGCCGCCAGGGGAAGGCCCCTCCTGCCTCTGGGGAATGGGACTTCCGCTTTGGACGGAGAGCAGCAGGCTCTGGCTCCAGGTCGCACTGCTGCCCGGCCCGCGGCATCCCAGGACACCGGCTCCCAGGTGAAGGTGGGCTCGGTGCGGGGGGGCTGGCTGCAGGACCAACAAGGCGGAGGGCGGTGCTTCCCAAAGTGCAGGCTTTGCAGCCGCTGCCTCAGAGCCCCCTGGGGCTTTAACAGCGAGGGTTCCTGGGCCCAGACCCTGGGAGTCAGACTCCCTCTGGGGGAGCTTGTGGGTCTGCTGTCACCCGGGGCCCCAGGGGATGGGGAGGCAGCCTAAAACGTGAGCCACCAGCGTAAGGGCTTTGGGGTCATTGAGACTGAAGCTGAGTCCTGCTTTTGTCTCTTAGGTGCTGGTGATCTGGGGCAAGTCACGTAACCTCTCTGAACCTAGACTTTCTTTGGGGATAACGGAACCTTTCAGGGCTGCCGCGAGCCCTCAAGGACATCGGGCTCAGCCAGGGCTCAGCACACTGCCTGATGCAAGAAATGCCAGAGGCAGAGGTGAAGTTAGAACCCAGGCCCCGCCACCTGGCACTTCTCCGACACCTGCCTTCTCTTATTTCCTCGCAGTCTGCTGAGAAAGCGCAGCTTGACTCTTTCAAGAAAATAATTTGACTTGCGGGTGGAGTTGTAACTAGTTATTGGTCCTGAGGGAACTCGATAATGTTTGCAAAGGAGAGGTGGGATCAGGCATGCACTAGGGACCTCATTCCTTTTAGGCTCTATCTCATTTACTCTTCTGGCAGCCCTGACAGGTAGAAATCAACTTGCCAAAGAGGCTCAGAGAGGTTAAGACACTTACCTGAGGTCACGCAGCAAGGTGGCAGCAGAGGGGGAGTTCAAGGTCAAGTTGGCCTGAATCTAAGTCAGGGGAAAAGGCACTGCTGGGGCTGGAAGGGGATGGATGGGTCAGTAATGTGGAGAAAAACGTGAGGAGCAAGGCGGACAGGGTGATGGAGGGTGAAGGCATAGGGCTGTCAGACCTGATGAGGTTGAGTCCTCGCCCAAGTCTCAGACTTGGTGGCCCCTGAAATGGGCCAGAATCCAGACCTTCCCGCTCCCCCTATCTCCCCCCAGCTCCCCCCGCTCCCCCCACCTCCCGCTTCCCCAAGAAGGCCCTGGAGCTGGTTAGAGCGCACCACCCCTGGGCTGCCCTGCCTCAGACTCCGTCTCCCTGAGCCCAATCTCACAAAGGACCGGATCCTTTCCACTTTTCCAACCATCTCCCGTCAGGTCCCGAAACTTGGAGATTCTTGGATGATGGTGATAATAAAAAAACAGCTCACACCCATCAAACACTTCCGACGTGCCAGGCTCTGTCGTAAGCCCTAACTCATCCATCCTCCTGGAACTGTGTGAGCTAGAGATTCGCCTTATCCCCATTTTATAGAGGGGGACACTGGCCAAGAGAGGAGAAGTGACTTGCCCAAGGCCTTAGCTAAGAAGTGGCAGAGGCCTGATCGGGACCCTGGCAGCGTTGTTTCCTCATGACCCTCCGGGCCGCTCAGCACCGGGGGCTGCTGCCTAAAACAGGAGCCGGAACAGGAAGGAAACAGGCTCAGGGAGCGCCGGCCCTGCTCTATGCGCAGCCTGTGCGGGAGCTCCTCGCAGGCTGTCTGGCTCCAAAGCCCCTGTTTTAACCACCAGGTGGAGGGGCCTCCATGCCACACCCCGTGAATTTCCAGATCCAGTGGGACGGGGTTTGAATCCAAGCCACATGGGGGCTGTGTGACCGTGATTGAGGCCCTCGCCCTCTCTCATGCCCAGTTTCCTTCCTATAAAATGACAAAGCGGGGTGCTCTCTCAGGGAACTGTTGTAAGCACCTAAGTAAATAAGATAACGGCATGAAAGCGTTTGGCACAGAGCCTGGCACCTGCAAAGTGCCCAATGCACGGATTATGAAAGTTGTCAAATTGTCATTTCGTAAAACCTCCAGCAAGAGTGGGAACTGGTGCTTCCTCAAAGGGAAGCAGGATCATCTCCCTGAGCCGCCCTCTCTACGGAGCACGACAGAGCCTGAGCCGGTCACTCGAAGCCCTGGCCTCACCCGCTTTTGCAGCCTGCCTTCCTTGGCTCCCAGCACGGGCTCTGGCGTAACTCAGGGGTCTGGGCAATGAATGGTCAGGACTAGACTGAGGGGCTGAGGCCGACTTCCTGAGCTCACGAGCCCATAATCAGCAGGTTCTCTGGGTGCAGGAAGGCGTCCACTGCCACATTCCAGGTCGGCTCAGCCGGCACGAGGCAGAGAGAGGGGTTTGGCCACGGTTGTGCCGTTAACCAACTTGCTGGGGGACTTTGGGCAGGTTGCTTTCTAATGCTTGAGCCTCAGTTTCCCCATCATCAAGAGTGCTGTGAGGATCAGACAGCAGCAGCAACGAGGCTGAACAAGAGCTTGAACTGCACAATTCTTTCCTAGCCGTGGCCTCCCCTGGATCCTCAGCTCCCCTGGGAGACGGGCAGGGACCACTCTGCTCTCCCATTTTAAAAGCAGGAAACAGCTCAGCCTCTGTGGGCTGAGGGGCTATGGGGGAAGGCTTCCTGGAGGAGAAAGCCTTTGACCTGAGCCTTGAAGGATGGGGAGAATTTGGATCTGGGCAAAGGTGGAGGGGGCTGCCTCGGTAGGTAATGAGCTGCCCATCACCGAGATGGTGCAAGCCACGGATGGAAGAACCCTCGGCAGAGATATTATTGAGGAGGCTTAACAGTAGACTGAGGGTTCCTCAAAAAGTTCAACACAGAATGACCATAAGACCCAGCAATTCCATCCCGAGGTACATAGCCAAAAGAATCCAACACAGGGATTCAGACGAATCCTCGGACAGGAATGCTCACAGCAGCGCTACTCACAAGAGCCAAAAACGGAGACTTCCAAAAGCCCATCCACAATGAATGGAGACACAGACCGGAAAGTGTCCCTACGGTGGAATATTACTCAGCCATAAAAAGGGATGAAGTGCTGACACGTGCTACAACGTAGACGGACCTCAGAAGCACGATGCTAGATGAAGGAAGCCAGACACAAAAGGCCACGTATTGTGACTCCATTTACACGAAAGGTCCAGAACAGGAAAATCCGTAGAGTCAGAAGGCAGGTTAGCGGTTGCCGCGGGCCGAGGAGGGAAGTGGGACTGAGGTGTAACTGCTTAGTGAGCACAGAGCTTTAGTTTGGGATGACGAAAATGTTTTGGAACCAGACAGAAGTGGTGGTTGCACAGCATTATGAACGTGCTAAATGCCACGAGATGTTGCTTTAAAATGGTTAAATTTATGTTACGTGAATGTCACCTTGATTAAAGAAAAAAATAGGCTAAGTTTGGACTAAATGAATTTTAAGGTCCCTTCTGTCCTGAGAATTAGTGCCATGGGGCACTGGCCCTGCTGACCAGGTCAAGACAGCCCAGGGCTTCTTCCTGGTCCTCTGGGATTAAGAAGGGGCCAGCACTGCCCTCTCACCAGGCCCACAGCCTTTGGAGGGACCTGAGAATATTCCGCCAGAAGAGATGGCCTGGTGTGCTTGGCAGGGACACTGGCTTCAGTGCCAGACAGGCCTGGGTTCGAGTCCTGGCTGCAGTCCTTCCTGTGTGACCCTGAGAAAGTGGCTGGGCCTCTCTGAGCCTCAGTCTCCTCTTCGGTGTAGAAATAATAGCTTCCTCCATGCAGGGCTGCCCTGCGGATGTACAGTGGCCCGCTGTGGAGGCAGCCGAGGCAGCCTGACTTCTGAAGCCCTAATGAATGAGAACACCTGCAGTAAAACCCAAAACCCGCCACCACGGCCATCAAGGCCCTGACCTCCTGTCTCTTTGCCCCCTCTGGCCACACTGGCCTCGCTGCTGGTCCTCCACACTCCAGGCCCTGTTCTACCACTGGGCCTTTGCCCCTGCTGTCCGTTTCTCCCGGAACATTCTTGCCCCAGCCCTTTCTGAACCTTCAGTTCTCAGCCTAACCCTCACATCTCAGAGACACCGTCCCCAGCCAGCAAACTTTCCTGGCGGGAGGACTTCCCTCACAAAACCAGCCCCCTCCTGCCCCAGCCCACGACTCTCCCCCCAGGCCCCCTTGCATCCTGTTGGAGCACCCGTCACGGTCTCTAACGCTTCCTATTTACTTGTGGGTTGGCCTGTTCATCGTCTGTCTCCCCCTGAACTGCCAGCCTCAGAAGGCAGGGGCCATGCAGGCTCTGTGGCTGAGACACACTCAGCCGCCACATGAACTGAGGAAGGAATGAACAAGCGTGAGGAGTCCCCATAGGAGTAACCCAGCCCACCTGCTTGTCCCCCCACAGGAAGCAGCTGAGACGGTGCGGCGATGAAGACCCTGACCATGGGCGGCATCCTGGCGCTGCTGCCACTGCTGCTCCTGGGTCCACTCGACGTCTCCCGGGCCCAGAGCAGCTGCCCCGCGTCCCAGGGCATTCCTGGAATTCCCGGCATCCCTGGGTCACCGGGCACTGACGGCAAACCCGGGACCCCGGGGACTAAGGGAGAGAAAGGTACTGCGGGCTTTGGGGACACAAGCCTGTCACTCAACAAGGCCCCTTTCTTGCCTCCCAGGTCACAGCTGCCTGCCTTTGAGGTCAAAAAAGCACCTGCCAATCCACCAGCTTGCTGAGCCCTCGCCATAAATTTGCAATAAGTTTGCAAGGAGGGAACTCTAATCCCCATTTTACAGATGGGAAAACTGATGGCCAGAAAGGCTACTGACTTGCCCAAGGGAGCCCAGTAGATGTTGAGGCTAAGACCAGACCATGGCTCTCTTACAACTAAACCCAGATAGAGACGGAGCTCCCCTGCGGCCAGGCGGTCCTGGGTCAGCTCCAGGCAAGCGGCTTCCCCTCTCTGAACTGCTGCTTGCTCACAGAGGCGATGGTGCCTTTGCGGGACTGTCACAGGGTTCAAATGGGACTTCCCACCTCGAAAGCGCTTGGGCAGAACGCAGGTCACTCATTCATTTCACTGCAGCCAGCCACTCTCCTCGCTTCATCTCGTTTAATCCTCACGGTCCCACAAAATAGCATCACCCTCATTTCACAGATGAGGAAGCTGAGCCTCGAGAGTGTGACTCCATCAAGGTGACACAACTAATAGTGGCAGACGTGACTTGAGAAGCACACTTGTCTGTCCGCAGGGCCTGCACTCTCACCACTATACTCTGCCACTCTGCTGGGAAAGAGGGTCTCTCTCATGTTGTGACAGACCAAGGGGAGGTGGCCGCTTGGAGCAGTGGAGTGAGAAGGCGCCTGAGGCCCACTTCCAGGGCCAGCAAGAAAGGCCCTGATAGATTAAGGATGTCTGCCATGGGAGAGGGAGCAGAGAGAGAGACAAGCATGCCAAGCATTCGTAATCAGCTCCAGGCTTAGACCCAGACAAGGGCGCCTGTACGAGCTTGTGAGGAGGGCAAGCCCAGCACCCTCCTTAGGAAGACACTGCTCCCCACCCCACGGGTCGGTCCCCTCTGCTGTCAAGCACATCACAGACTCAGAAAGCTGGGCTGGAAGGAGACTCAGAGGCCCTCTCTGACCCCCTGCTCTTTTTCACAGATGGGAAGCTGAGGCCCATAGAGGAACAGGGACCTGCCCAAGGTCACACAGCCAGGCCCCCCGTCCCCCAGCCTGGGGCTTCTTCCTTGGGCTGTCAGTGACCTCTGACCTCCTCCTTTCTCTTGTCTCTGCTTTTCCAGGGCTGCCGGGGCTAGCTGCACACCGTGGCAACTTCGGAGAGAAGGGGGAGCCAGGGATTCCTGGGAACCCAGGAAAAGTGGGCCCCAAGGGCCCCGCTGGCCCCAAAGGTGCCCCAGGGCCCCCAGGAGCCCGTGGCCCCAAGGGAGAATCAGGAGACTACAAGACCACACAAAAGATTGGCTTCTCAGCCACGCGGACCGTCAACATCCCCCTGCGGAAGGACCAGGTCATCCGCTTCGACCACCTGATCACCAACGTGAATGACAACTACCAGCCTCGCAGCGGCAAGTTCACCTGCAAGGTGCCCGGCCTCTACTACTTTGCCTACCACGCCAGCTCGCGGGGGAACCTGTGCGTGAACCTCATGCGCGGCCGGGAGCGCATCCAGAAGGTGGTCACCTTCTGCGACTTCGTCCACAACACCTTCCAGGTCACCACGGGTGGCATAGTCCTCAAGCTGGAGCTGGAGGAGACCGTCTTCCTGCAGGCCACCGACCGGAACTCCCTGCTGGGCATGGAAGGGGCCAACAGCATCTTCTCTGGGTTCCTGCTCTTCCCGGACAGAGAGGCGTGACCCATGGGGCTGACTGGTCCCCTCCCCACTCCCTCTGCCGCCAGCAATGCTCACTTTATCCCCAACACCACCCCCCGCCCAGCAAAGCGTCCAGTAGGGCGCCACAGATGTTGCCGAATGAATGAGCAAATAAACTCCTTAAGGCCAAGGGACAGTGGTCTAATTCAACCGTGTCCCAGCTTCTGTGTCAACACAGTAGGTGCTCAGAAATGCTGTTTGAATGCTGGTTGAATGACTAAACAATGAATGAATGAATGAATGAATGAATGACTTCTGAAAACAGAAACTCTCTCTAATTGGAGGTGCCTGGAAGATCAGACTCTGCGTCCAGCTCTGCGACAGCCACACAGTGGGAGACGGGGAGGGAACACCATCTATCAAGCACCCACTACGCTCCCAGCACGGGGCCAGCCCCTTTCCTCATTCTCTCACTAGTCCCCACACTCATCTTTGGCGATGGGTGGCATCCTACCCACTTTAAAGGGGAGAAAACTGATGATCAAGGGACAAGGGGGTTGTCCTTGATCCCACAGCAGAGCTGGGATTCAAGGGCAGGTCTGCCCACTGATGACCTGAGACCTCTTTCAAGACAACATGTCTACACCAGCCCCTAACGGGGTTTTCTGCTTGTAACATCACATACCCCAACCCCAGAGACCCAGGGGTCCGCCTTGGTTGACCTTGGAACCAAGACCCTTCCCCTTTTCATTCTCCCCACATGCTCCCCTTCCAATGTCTTCCCAGCCTGGCACAAGCTCAGCCATCCAGTTAGAATAAATGTCACTCCTCTGCTCAATAACCTTCTGTGGCTCCCCACTGCCCAGGGGATATAGTCCCAGCCCATAAGCCTGGCCATCAAGGTTCTCTACGGATCGGCCTCCCAGTGTCACTCCCTCCTCTCCTGGATGAAGAACATCTCCGCCCAGACCAACCGGGCCCTTTCTGTCTTCTAGGCAAGCCCGTGCTTTCTTGCCTCTCGCTGTTCTTTCTCCCTGCTCCCTACGCCTATCTAACCGTCCTTTCAAACCTCCTTCAAGCCAGCCCTCCGGCTGAAGCCGCACAACTCCAGCCCTCCCAGCTCTCGCTCCTCTGACCTCACAGCTAGGCTGTGCACGCCTCACCCTGCCCGTCTCTGAACCCCGCAGAGCCCCAGATGCACAGCAGCCGCTCAATAAAGACCCGTTGCCTGATTGGCCAAGACCACACGCTCAGGACCCGCCCGGAGTCCCCGCGCCGCACCTGCCCTCTGCAGCCCCTCCTACCAGCCCTTCTCCGCCGAGGCCGTCGACCAATCCTGGCCCGAGGTGGGCGGGGTTTGCGGCGCGCTGGCCGGTCACACAGGGTCAAGGCACCAGTCGGGCCTCCTGTTTGGCTGCAGTGTTTCTCAGGACCCCATTCACTGGGCGAGCTTCTGACTCATCTTCTGGGTCTCAGGCCTGGCCTTTGACCTGCCCCACCTTCAGACTTTCCGACAGGGCGTCGAGCCTTTTCTCCAAGGACTCAGCCTTCTTTTTGCTGCTTGACTCCTTTAGTATAAACTGCCTGCCTGCCCTGTGAGTGTAGTAATAGCAGTTAGAATCATAACAACCACACCGCAGTGATTTACTGTGCACCCAGTGCTTTAGGAACGTCAGCTCACTCAATCCCCACCGCAAACCCTAGGAGGTACATAGTATTATCCCCATTTTACAAGTAAGAATCTGAGGCTCAGAGAAAGCAAGTGATTTGCCCAGGGCCACACAGCTGACAGGTGCACAGCCCAGACTGGAGCCTGCTTCTGTTTGTCTCAAAGCTCTTGCTAAACGTGTAGACATACCACCTCCTTGCCGCCCCCCTCACCTGCTGGAATTCTCTTCTGCAGCCCCCCTCCATGGTCCTCCAGCCTCTTACCTGAACCCATGGGACCTCAGGAGTCCACGTTCTCGAGCCTCTGCAGGTGGGTCTGTCCAAACAGAGCTACATTGCACACCAGAGCAGATCTGGCTGCTCGTGTCGAGCACATGCAGAACACCCCGCCTTGCTGCAAGGCCCCCCCACCCTGACTTGCTGAGCCTGCCGCCTTTGCCCCACCAGACGCCTGGCAGGACACTGAGCAGTGCCCCTCTCCTGCCCTCCCCACCCAGCTTCCGGGGTTTCTCTGCACGTTCAGCCCGTTACACTCAAGCACCCCTTGCTTGGCACAAACACAGGTGTATCTAAACCCTTCACCTTTATTGCTCTTTTCCACCCGGTGGGGAGGGGTCACCTCCACAGCTCTCTGGGGACACGGACGAGGTGTCATCACAGGAACCAGGACCAAGAACAACGGAGAGCCCAGAAGTGACCTCAGATGGGTCTCCAGACCTCGCCTACCCATAACTGCCCAGACGTCTCCTTTTCCCCTTCGCCCTTCCTTGTGTGGATGGGGACGGGGTTGAAATCCAGATCTCCTGGCTGGGCTAGCGGCTGGGCAGGGGGAGGAAGGGAAGTGCTTCCCCTCAGGGCCGTGACCCTTGACCTTCGTACACCCACCTTGACCCTGACTCAGAGCCCTTTTAGTTGCAAGTGACAGAAACCTCCTCAAACCAACTTAGGAGAAAAGGAAGGACTCATCAGGCGAGCCCAGAGGTGTCCTTCAGGACCCAGGAGCAGGTGGGACAGCCCAGTTCAGTGGACAGGGACGCCCCCAGGCCAGGGGCGTGTCCCTCCGACACCTCCCACTCTGATCCTCTCTCTGCAGATTGGCCTCAATGGTTAAGGCAGGTGGAGGAGGACGGATGCCAGCAGCACCAGCCTTGGCCACCAAGTTAGCCCCTCCCCTCGTGAAAGGGACATGAGACCAATATCTCCAATTCCAGTTCCCAGAAGAGGGGACCTGGAGCGAGGATCCTCCCGGCCCGGTCAGCCGAGGCCAAGAAGGAGCGGGCTATAACAATAACCCCAGCTCGCGATCGTGGATCTAAACGCCCGGCGTGTGCTCTCTCCTTTATGAGTCACGACAAGCCTGTGGGGGAGATGTCCGAGTCCCGTGGTTCTCAGCCTTCATGAGCATCACCAGGAGGGCTCGCCAAGATTCGAGTTTCCGAAGGGCTCCCGCGTGATGCCGCCTGGAGGACCACACTCCAAGAACGGCTGCTCTAATCCTCTTGCTCCCATTCCACAGATGAGAATACTGAGGCTTGGGGAGGGGGTGTTCCTTGCCCCCGTCACACGGGAGATCTAGGGTTTAGACCCAGGCCTGCTTCGCCCAGGGATCCTGCGTTAAGCTCTGCGCCCTATTACCCAGACTGCAGGGGCCCAGCCTGTGGGCAGGGGCAGTGGTGGGAGCAGTGTGGGCGGCCCCACTGAATGTCTGCTGCCTCCTGGCCACAGTGCCCCGCCCGGGCTTCTCCGCCTCCACCCCAGGGGATCCTGACCCGCCTGCCCCTCCCGGTGACCCGCAGTGCTCTGAGCCAGTTAAGAAGAGGAAAGGAGGGGAAACGGCAAAGAAGAAGGAAGGTAGGGGCTTCCTGGGTGATAATGATAACGGCCCGCACAGGGCATGGTGCTGAGCCCTCAGTGAACTCACGTTCCATTTTCCAGAAGGGAACAGAGTCCCAGAGCAGTTAGTGACCTGTCCGACATCACACAACTAGTAAGTAATAGAACAGGGATTCAGCGGGAGGCAGCCCAGCTCTGTTGTTGATGCTCTCCTTGCTGCTCTGTTATGGCAGGTGGGGGACCCCTGGGGGGCTGTGTGGTGTGGCAGCCGGGGGTACTGGCTCTTGAGTCGGAGAGACCCAACTTCAAATCCTGCCCAGGCTCCTTACCAGCTGTGTCAAATGACCGCCCCGGTCTCCTGTTTTACTCTTACAAATAATGCGTCCTGGTACGCATCCTCGATGCTTTTCTTGGATTAAATTCCTAGAAGTGAATTCTCCAGGGGAAAGGACATGCAAACTTTGAAATGTGTTTCCAGATGGAGAGATGGGCTATTAAGGTTGAACATGCCAGGCCAGCTCCAGGCTTGCTGCCACCAGGGGGGAGCAGACACCAGGAGAAGAACGGCCTGGAAGAGGGGCTGGTGGGCGGGCGGATGAGATGGGACCCAACCATGGGAGCCCCTCCCTCTCCTCTCTCTTCTCCTCAAGCCCGTCCCACCTCCTGGGTGGGCTATGGGCTTCCAGGTGGGGCTGCGGGCCAGCTCTGAAGACCCAAGTCCCTCTAAACCAGGGTCCTCAGGGTGTGGCTCCAGCATCGGCACCACCTGGGAGCTTGTCAGAAATGCAGGTTCTCAGGCCCCGCCCCAGACTGGCTGAAGCAGAAACTCTGGGGTGGGGCCCAGCAATCACTGGCCCTCCAGGTGGTTCTGATGCAGCCACCATTTGAGAATGGCTGCTCTAGTCCCTGTGGTAGCTGAGTGGTTAAGTTCATGTGCTCCGCTTCAGTGGCCCAGGGTTTCGCCGGTTCGAATCCTGGGCGCGGACATGGCACTGCTCATCAGGCCACGATGAGGCAGCGTCCCACATAGCACAACCAGAGGCACTCACAACCAGAATCTACAACTATGTACTGGGGGGCTTTGGGGAGAAGAATAAAAAAAAAAAAAAGCCACTCGGCCACGGGGCCGGCCCCGTAAAAAGCAATCTTAGCTAGCAAGCTGCACAAAGTCTGTGGGCTGGACCTGCCGCCCTGCTCTAAACCCAGGTCTGGCTCCAGCCTTGGAAGGAGAGGAGCAGGAATTTGAACCCAGAGCTGCCTGATCCCCAAGCCAGATGCCCCGTCCGTTAAGCGAGGCTGCCAGCTTCCAGTCTCAGGACAGCGAGTGAAAAACTCTCTGGGCCTCATTGCCCTTGACTGTAAAATGGGCCTTGCAGTCCCTGCCCTGAGTGATCTCAGGTGCTGGGTCCCCAATTTTAGTGGGCAAAGAAGTCGCCTGAAAACTTGCGGTGCCTGGGCCCCATCCCAGAGGTTCTGACCTGTAGGATCGGCGGGGGGACCCAAGAATCTGCACTTTCCTCAAACGCCCCAGGGGGTTCCACCGCAGGTGGCCCCCTGGCCCCCGTGAAAGGGCTGAGTGATGGCATGGACGCTGTGACTAGAAGTTGCCCAGCCTCCACCCTCAGGCGTCCAGTGGCTTTATGGGGTCAAGGGAAAAATGAGAAACAGACCTCTTGTCTGTTGAAACCCACAGGAGACGAGAAATGCAGCAAGGGAAGAAAGCCTGGGGGCTCAGGAATGAGAGGGACAGTGGTCCCAGAGAGGCTGTATCCAAACCCCACCTCTGCCACTTACAGGCTGTGTGTTCTTGGGCTAATCACTTAACCTCTCTGAGTTACCATTTCCTCATCTGTAACATGGGAGTGATAATCGTACCCACCCCAGCAAGCTGATGAGGGTTAAATGCGATTCACCGTGGGAAGCCCCCCAGCACACAGAATGTTCTCCACAAACGCGAGCTACAGTTATCGATGGTGGGCTGTTATCGGAATTGGGGTGCTGTGATGGAGCAGGGCTCCTCAAATTTAATGTGCACAACACCCACCTGGGGTCTTGCTGGGGGGCAGTCGGTGCTGCTGAGCCCAGGACCCTTCAAGCGGCGAGGGTCAGGAGCCCTAGCTCAGCATGTGGACGTGCCGTGAGCTGGAATTCTCTCGTCCGCGGGCAGCACAGGGGCCCGCACTCGGTGACGAGTCTCTTACTGTTATTGCTGCCGTGGTGGTTGTTGTGACTGTGTTCTGACGGCCATGGTGAGGGAGTTGATGGGCAGATGGAGGAAGGACGAAGTGGGGACAGTCTGTTTCCCCGACGCGGAGCACCCCTTGCTCTGAGCACTGTGGGTCTCACTCCCATTTCTCCTCTAAGTCCTCATCTTTCTGGTCTCCTGCTGACAGCGGGGCACCAGGTGCCCTGCCTTAACCCCGTACCTAACACACGCGCAGACACATGCCCTCCTCTCAGAGCAAGCGGCGAGCTGCGTTTATTTTTGCACGTAGCCAGGAGGCACGCTGTTGACCAGATCCTGGAGAAAAGGGAATGTTTGTTCAAGAAATCCAGCAGGGCCCACCCAGGGAGGGACACCCACAGGGAGGGGACCTGGCAGAGAGCAGGAAGTACCCTGGACGGCAAGTCAAAAGCTCCCAGTTCTAGGCTGGCCTTGGAACCTACTTACTGTGTGACCTCAGACAATTCGCTGCCCCTCTCTGAGCCTCAAATTTCCCCACAGAAGGAGGGGGTTGAACTAGATCAACTGCATTAGACTCACTTGTGACCGAAACAGATTCTCAGGCCCACCCCAAGCCTACTGATCAGGAATCGCGGGGAGCTTGTGACACGGACAGCCAAGGAGGACACAGTGGGCAAGTCCCCCGTCATCCTCACTCACCCAGCATCCTCACTTATACAGAACACACCCGGGACCCAGCAGGGAACGAAGGAGGCCAGAAACTGACACTTCACAGCCCAGAGAGCCCAGAAGACTCATGTTTATCAAATGAATGAATGAACTCATGGGTGTGTTAGTCAATCAACTGATAGATGAGTCTTTCTTACTCCAGAGAGTCCAGGGCCTAGAAACAGATATAGTGATATATGCTCAGAAAATAGTTACTGAGTGGAAGGAACAAAGGCAAGCCAGAAGGAATGTCAAATTACGTCCTGCGTAGAGAGGGAATGTAACCATGTCTCCTAGGCCCTCGGGACAATTCCCACCAGAAGGCTCAGCACTTCCAGGGGAGACAGAGGCAGGCTGGCAGGGAGAACCTTGACCGAGATCGTGACTGTGCGGGTGGTACAGACAGTAACCATTTAATCCTCACAGAACCCCCCGACGTGGGCACGGTCCCCATTCAGACACAAGGAGACGGGCTCTTCCCCAGGGTCGCAGTAGAGGACGGAGACCCCAGATCTCCAGAAAGAGGCGCCAGCAGCCAGTCTGCTGGGGGCGTATTTCCTCCTTCCTCACGTCGGTTCTAGATCTTTCTGCCTCCCCCTCCTCTTTTTCCTTGTGTCTTTCGCAGATTCTTCTCATCCACGCCATCACATCACATATTTGTCCCTATCAGCAATTACGGCTTCTGGGGCACAGGGAGAATGTAAACAAGCCGACGGCAGAAAGAGGACAAAAGAAGGAAATACGCCGTTCGGAGAACCTACCTGGCGCCAGGCACGGGCCCCATGCTTTGTGCGCGTTCTCACTGGCTTCTCACAAGAGCCCCGCCAGGTTCATTGTGGCTTTGCCACATTCTAGCTGGGTGACCCGGGGCAAGGACGTCACCTCAACCCTGAGCGTCTGTTCCATTGGCTGTAAGATGGACCCAACTTTGGTTTGAGCCGTAAATGAGCCGGTGTATGTAAAGCGCCTGCCTGGCGCCTAGTAGGCACACAATCAAGAGTGGTTATTGTAAAGAACCGCACGCCACACCTGACACGTGGTAGGTCCTCAACAGATGGTGAGCATCCTCATCTGCATAACAAGACTCGTGGTTGTGGTGAGGTTCGGATGATGTACAAGAGGAGAAAAAGCTTTGCAAGCTGAAAAGCCCTGTGCTCACCTTGGAAGAAACTTCCCTTTCGCCTTCCGGCCTGGGTCTGGCTGGGGTGCATGGCTGCGCTGCGGTGCGGGCTCTCGTTCCCGGGCTGGCACCTCCCGAACAGCCCTCCCTGCGGGCAACGGAGTCCATGAGACAGACAGCTGGGCCCTCGTTGGAGAGCTGTCTGCAGACCTTGTTTGGACCACGTCAGCGAATGTGATTCAAGACAGTACATAGAAGTCAGCCTCGCCGGGCCCCGCCCCAGCGGGGACGTCTGCCCTCCGTCGGGTGGGGGGCTGTGTGACCTGGAGTCACCACTCCCCTTTGAGCTGTTTCCTCATCTATACAATAGGGACAATGGTCCATGGGCTGTGGGCTATGAAGAAGATAAAGGTAACGATGTAAGGTACCCAGGGTGGTGCCACACAGGTAGGTGCTCAACGCAGCCAGGAAAGAGAAACGCAGACACCGTGGGGAATCGAGTTGCCCAATTTGTATACCCAGGTGCTCAATGCATGTCCTTTTAATTGGACCCAAGCCAGTCGGGCCTTGGAGACCCAGCGCAATGACGTTAAAATAGCTAATGGGGCAGAGTAAGTCCAGGAGCAGTGGTCCCAGAGTCATCGCCTCACTCGGGTAAGTGACTCTACTCTCTGGGACTCGGTTTCCTCATCTGTAAGATGGGGGGCTTACCCCTGGCCTGTCGGGCTCTTCCTTCTGGGGCACTGAGATGAGGCCAAGGACCGGCCTGCCCAGGTCCTGCTCCCCCGATGGACGAGGCACAGAGCTTGCTCAGGTTTTGAATCGGGCCCCTCGTGTGGGCTGTGGGGCTGTGGGCCAGTCCCCTCACATCTCTGGGCCTCCACTGCTCATCGGTGGGAGGGGGCGTGAGTTATGGCCAGGCCCCCGGGGCAGCCTGCTGTGGAGGGGGAGCACTGGACTGGGAGCCAGGAGACCCGGGTTCGAGTTCTGCCTGAGCATCCACTTGCTGTATGACTTTGGGAACCACCCTTCCCCTCTTGAGCCTCAGTTTCCCTTTGTGTAAAACGAGGAGGCTAAACCAGATGACCTCTGGGTCACCTCAGCTCAGGCACATTAAATTTCTTCCAGGAAGTGATCGATGGTTGGAACCAGGCTGTCCAAAAAGGGTGGTTTAATGATTAACAAATGAGTTCACCAACGAGTTGGAGTCCCCCAGCCGGGTTGAAAGATAAACCCAGAGTGGGGAGTGAGCTCACCGTGCTACAACCCCAGGCCCCAGCCAAAGGTGGCCTGGTGACCTGCCTCCCAGAGCCAGGAATGGCGGGATGAGGGCAGGGGAGGGGAGTTAAGACACCTTTTCACAAAACGCCTCTTAACCTCAGAAGAAGAGAATTAGAGCAGCTACCGTTGACTGAGCTCCTCCTCTGTTCCAGGTGCTGTTCCATCACTTTCTGCGTCTTAACTCGTCTGATCCCCACGAGGCAGCTACCATTATTATGCCCATTTCACGGATGTGGAAACTGAGGTACAGGGAGGTAAAGTAACTTGGCCAAGCCCTCACAGCTGGTACGTGGCAGAGCTGGGACACGGACTAAGACAGGGTGGCACCTAAGCCACTCTCTTGAAGCATCAATGATAAAGAATCATTTAATGAGCACCTACTGAGTACCAGGCTCTGTGCTAGCTCCTTTGCAGCATGATCCTCGTTCACTGTAACAGCGTCCTTGTGAGGAAGGTATCTCATTAATCATATTTTGCAGATGAGGAAATGAAGGCCCAGAGAGGGAAAATGCTTGCCTCCGTCACACAGCTAGAATGTGGCTGAGTTGGGATTCTGACCCAGGTCTGTCTGAGTCCAGGGCCCATGCCCCTTGCATGCCACCAGGCTGGACAGGACCCCTTCCCAGAAACCTCGAGGGGGTGCTCAAGCAGGTGGCAGGAGGAGACACACTGTGGCTTACACAGAATGTGACAAAAGCCCACCAGGCGCCCTCCAGGGCTGGAGGGGAGGGTCCAGGACATCGGCTAGGCAGCGGGGAGACCCCTACGAAGGATGCTGGGAGCTTTGAAGGGCTGTTGCTGGGTTCACACCGCATCGGGGCCAGAGGGCAGGTCCCTTTAGTGAGCACCTGCTGTGTCCCGGGCGCCACACTAAATTCTTTGTGTTGACTGTCACCAGATTCTTATTGGTGACGTAGGTGCCCTTATTATCATCCCCATTGTACAGATAAGAACACTGAGCCTCAGACAGGTGGAGTCACTAGCCCGGGGTCACACACTTAGCAGGAGCCAAACTCACATCGGGGTGCCTCAAAGCCTTTCCCTCCCAAGTTCAAGTGCTCACGCCACCTAACGTGCACAGCACAGCATCCGCTGCGTGGCAGGTACACCTGCGCGGCCCCCTCCCGGCTCCCTCTCAGGGCCCTTAAAGGGTTAACTTCCCTGCAGCCCCTGGTTGTCCCTGTTGGTGCCCCATCCTCTCCACTGCATCGTGAGGACCAGACCAGATCCTTGCTTCGGGCAGCTGACGGGTTCTCTGCTCAGTGGTTCGCGCTCCAGATATTAAATTACTCATAAAATATTTGGCTTATCCCCAAAGCGGCCGCACCTCCTCCCTGCGCCGGCATTCACCTCCCACCACAAGGTCAAGTTCTGCAGCGGAGGGGGCGCTCAGAATGGGAACCGGACTTCATCTGGAATTAGCCTACATTGGGAGATGGAGGAGCCCAGGAAGGAGGAGGCTCTGGTAGGGTGGAGATTTTCCGGGGGAGGGGGATCCTGTCTGTGACCCCCCACTCTTGGTTCCCCAGGCCTGGCCTGAGCTGAAGACTGCTCCCCCAAATCCTGATACTGCAGGGTGCGAAGAGCCCAGAACTCCTGGGGGCCCCCAGCCCCTCAGGACAAGGACAAGGGTGACCTGGAATAGTTTCCCATTGTCTGAGGGGCAAGTGGTCTCTCCTCTCCTCCTGCCTCCCCCACTCGGTTGTCATGGCAACCACGGGGGTGGGGGAGGCTGGACCGCTCAGCTCCGGGCCGGGCTACCCAGCATGCTCTGCTTTCACCCAGTTTCTCCCTCGCTGCCCTTGGGGCAGGCGAGGGGGTGGGGCCCATCCCACCCTGTCACCAGCGTGCCGAGGGTTCACATCCAGGGGTCACCACCTCCAGTCCGCTGGCTCCAGGCAGGAGGTTTTCCTGCACAGCCCTCAGGAATGGGACTTCTATGAATGTGGGTTGACAGAGAATGATTTGGGGGGTCTCCGTCAAGCCCCCTGCAGTTAATGAAGTCAGTTAAGCCCTGGGATTAGAAGGTCGGGGTCATGGGTACAGACCCATGTTTGCAGAGCAATACCCACCCCACCCCTAGCTCCCACCAGCTGTTTCAGAAATGCCTAATGCCGGTCGTCTAGGGAACTGGTGCGGGAGTGTGCACGGGGCCTGGCAACCCCATCCTGAGCCCCCACAGTCACAGCCCCTCAGAGCACTCAGCATGCGCCCTGGGCACTGGGAGCCTCGACTCCTTTTCCTGCCCCACAGAGGACTTACTTTCACAACAGTCGTTTCTACCTTAGCAAGCCCTCATCACTCTGGCCCGGGGTTTCATAGATTCGACGCCCAAAGACACTGGGCTCGGCCTTTGCTGTGGGTACACTGCCACCAGGTGGCGGTAGTCACTGCCAAGATGCAGGGTTTCCCTGAGACTCCAGAAGGCGGTTTTCCAGTTTACATCGCTCCGCAACAACCAGAAGACGGAATTCCATTGCTTTTCCACTTTTATATTAAGGTTCTAGAACTGTACCAATAGCAGGCTTAAACAAACTCTACATTTTGGCAGTCTAACAGCAGACAGCACAGCCTCTGGAACCAGACTGCCCGAGTTCAAATCCTGGCTCAGCCGCTTGCTGGCTGGGTAACCTTGGACAAGTTACTTACTCTCTCTGTGCCTCAGTGTTTTTCTCTGCAAAATGGAGATGATAAAAAATGCCTCCTTATAAGGTTGTTGTGAGGACTTAGCAAGTTAATGCACAGGAAGTTAATGCACTTAGAACACGGCCTGGCACAGCATTAAGCTCTTAAAAAGTGTCGGTTGTTAATATTTAAAGATGATGCAGGAGAGCGAAGTTTCAAAAATAATTTGTGTTCTGAGATTCACAGGCATATCCTTCTCCACTCGCTCTGTGACCCGCTGTTTCTAATCTGGTGAGTCGTTTCGGGGCTGCACTGCCAGGCACCCGCAATCCACCCAGATGCCGCCCCCAGCTCTCTCAGCCCCACACTCAAGCCCGTATCCTAAGGGTCCGGGATCTGTCGCCTCCACTCCAGGCCCACTGCCGTCCTGATCTCACTCCTGAACTTCTGCAGCCGTCCCCTGCCTCTTGTCCCACTCCTCTCAGATCCAGTCTCCTCAAAGCAGCCATAGCGAATTTTCTAAAATAAAACACTCCCCTGCTCAAACACCCTCTGTGGCTCCCCAGCGCCTCCAGGATCAAGTCCAGACTTTTTAGCCGAGTCCCTCTCCCCCGCCTCCCGCTCCAGCCTCGTCCTCCTCCCTCTGCTGTCAGAATGCTGTGCTCCTGTCCCAAAAACCTCCTTGCAGTTCATGCAAACCCTCGGGCTCTCTCCCGCTCTGCAGCCTGTGCAGGGGCTGCTCCCTCCCTCCCCTGCCTGCCCAGCTCCTGCCTGCTCAGCCTCAAGACTGGGCTCCTGTCTCCCCTTCTCTGGGAAGCTCTTTCTGATCCCTCTGCAACCTCCAGACAGGGCAGAGACGTTTGCGCACCCTGAACCCTCCGCATGCGGGAAGAGGCCTGTCTTAGTCCGTCTGTATCCCCAGAGACGCCCCTGCACGCCCTCCGTGAACCTCTGGGGACCAAACCCGGAATGGCCATCCCTCCCTGTTCAGCCTGGGAGGTCCTCTTTCCCACTTTGTTCCAGTACCTCCTATTGATTCTTCCAAGCTTGGCTAAATGGTACCTCCTCCAGGAGCCTGTGGGTACCCCTGGCCCCCATTTCAGCCCTGCATAGAATATTTCACTCTGTCCTCCAGGAGGCAAATGCAATAGGTATGAATTTGACACCCGTCACTCCACGGCTGTACCCCCAGGCCCTGGAAGAGCTCCAGCACACACTCGGAGCTCAAGAAACACGTGTTGAATGAGTGCACAGACGCATGGCCAGGGTTACCAACTAGACCAACGGTTCTCAACCGAGGAGATTTTGACCACCCCCCCTCCCCACCTCGGGGGACATTTGGCAATGTCTGGAGACATTTTTGTTTGTCATAGCTGGGGGAGTCAGGGGGTGCTACTGAGATCCAGTGGGGAGAGGCCCAGGATGCTGTCAGACATCCTACGGGGCGCAGGACAGCCTCCACATGTCAGTAGCACCGAGGCTGAGAACTCCTGGTCCAGGGCTTGCTCCCTACAAATCCGTCCCCCACCCCAGCACACTGAGGACCCCCGAGGATGGAACCTGATCGCGTTTCTCTGTTTCCTCAGCACCCACCGGAGAGCAGGCACTCAGTCAACAATTTTTTAATAAACTCACAGGGTAGGTAATTCCTGTCCCTTCCTCTCCTCAGCTGCCACCTCTCGCTTGGACCTCGGCCCCAGACAGTGTCATCAGATGCCCCTCCTGGGGCTGTTTCTGGGGCTCAAGGCTCCAGCTTGCCAAGTCCCTCCAGTTTCTGCGGCCCGACCTTCCTTGTCTCAGATTCTTCTGAGCCCCACAGACATGAGGAATAAGCCAGCAGGAAAGGGAGACCACATTTTCAAGATGGCAGGGAGCCCGGCTGGGTGCTAGGGGCCCTGGGAGCCAACGCTGATCGGCCACTAACTTGCTGTGTGACTTGGCTGAGTCCTACCGGTCTCTGAGCCCAGGGTTGGGGGGGTGGAAGGGCAGGCCCCCTCCTCCCGCATGGAGCCCCTCCATGCAGACTGCCTCCTGCGACCTGGGGTGGAGCGAGGCCCTCGGGTCCTCCCTGGAGCCGGGTGCTCGGGCGCTGCTGCTCACACGGGGTGCCGCCGTCTCCAAGGGCGCCGCTGTCAGCCGTGACCCCTGCGCCCCCAGAGGCGGCCGAACAAGCGGCCTTTGTGGTCTGGGCGCAGGCGGCCGCGGGGAGCCGCACAAAGGGTGGGAAGAAAGGCGCCGATCCGCTTAGGGCCGCCGGGGCTCCCACTGCGGCCCATCTGCTCGGGGCCGGCGGCGGGGAGCAGGCCGGGCTGCGCGCATGAAAGCTGCCGGCGCGATCCCCTCGGCAAACACAGGCCGCCCGGGGCCTGGAGGGGCAGGGCTGATCCCGGAGGCCGCGGTGAAAAGCGCGCCCCGGGGGGACCCGGGGCTAATCTCCCTGCCCCCGGCTTCCCTTCCCACACCCCTGCGCCGGTGGGCGGGGACAGGAAAGGGGGCTGGGACCCAAGGCCCTCCCTCGGCGGGGCCCTGGACGCGCACCCCTTTCTCCAAGCGCCGCAAGGCCAAGTCACTTGCCCCAAGTCGCCGGTCGCGGCTGCGACGTGGCAGAGGCGGCATCTTAGCTCGGGGCTGAATATGACTTCGTTCATTCATGGCACTGAGGTGTGGCTCTACAAACACCTGCTTGGTACTGCAACCCTTGGACATATGGGGAAACTGAGGCCCAGAGGCAGGCTGTGACTTGCCCAAGGTCGCAGACCTGATGAGGTCCCGGCTTTAGCCTGCCTCCTGGTCCCCGGCTGTGTGGCCCCACGTGCAACCTGGGCAAGCTAACAGCTGTGCTTGGGACCCTCGCCTGTAAAATGGGGATGAGATTAATCACCACCAAGGAGGCAGGGGAGGGGGGGTTGTTGCAACCATTAAGTTAACTAAATCGTTATCATTCTTGCTTAGAATGGTGCAAGGTCATGTTAAGTGCGCCAAAGGTGAGCTATTATTAGTTATGGAGAGTGGACACGTATTATTTGTCCCATTTTGTTGATGAAGAAACTGAGGCTCAGAGTAGGGAGGTGACTTATGTAAGGGTAGTAGCCAACCAGGACCTCAGCGCCCTGCAGTGCCAGAGTTGGGGTGATGTGGGGAGAGCCCTGGCCTTAGACCCAGCCAGACTCGCGTCCCAGGCTCAGCTCTGCCATCTCTGGCTTCCGTCCTCAGGCTGGTCACTTCGCCCCACGGAGCCCCACTTTCCTCGTGTGTAAAGTGGGCATCTGTTACAGAGGGTCATCCTGAGAGTTTGATGACATGATTTATTGAAGACTTTAGCTCCAGGCCAGGCACACAGTAGGCGCCCAATAATGGCAGCCACTGTTGGTATTAAATGGCCAAGAGCAGGATGGATCCCAGAACAGGAAGAGAAGGAAACAGTGAGTTTCCGTCCATTAATGACTGGCCCCAAACACTCATTTTTTCCGTGTTGGAGTTTGTCTGGCAGTGAGGAGGGAGCCGGGAGCCAGAGGGAGGGAGGCGCTGGGATGAGCAGTGGGAGGCAGCTGGGGCCCTGGCTGCATCTCTTCCAAGGAGGGGACTGCGGACCAGCTGACCCCCTCCCACGTGAGGCCCAGAGCCCAGGAGTAGTGGAATCCAGAATGTCAGAGCCTAGGTGCTGTCTCTTATACACGTGCGCACGTGCACGCACGCACACACACACACACATGGGGCCCAACTCTGACCGTGCTACAGATGCCTAAACTGAGGCTCAGGAAAGGGTCTGTGCCTCCTTGAAGATCGCCCAGCTCCTGAGCACAACCCAGGCCTCCGGTCCCTTGAGGGGCTCCAGCCCTGAACCCCACCAGCCTCCCTCCACGCCTTGCCCAGCAAGGAGCCCCACGGGGTCAGGTGGCCAGTGCTCTTACACTCCTGTCAACCAGCTGAGGAAGCCGTCCCTCCCCTTCCATTCCGTAGATCTGGAAATGGGCTCAGCTCAGAAAACGGAGGTGAGGCCATGTTCCCCCTTGTCTCTCTCCTCCACCTACCCTCCTTCCTTCCTTTCTATCTCTCCCTGCTTGCTCTCTCTGTTTCTCTCTTCATGTCTCTTTTTATCCTCTCACACTCTGCCTCTCCTCTCTCCGTTGCTGTCCCCCGCCGCCCCCGCAGGCCACAAAACACTTTCCCCAGACACCTGGCTGTGTGTCCCTCTGGGTCTGGGCCTCCTGGGAGCTTCCCCACTGATCCTGTCCCCCTCTGGGCCATGGGGGTGAGGTCGGTGCAAGGTCGTGGTTTGGGGCCAGTTCCAGCCCTGTCACCAGCCCCAGACTACACTTGTCTCCTCCCTGAGCCTCTTCCTTTATGCACAAAGCTGGGGCCAACGAAGCACACGGCCCCACAAACGTTCCTGTCCCCAAGAAGCAGAGCCGCTGGGTGACTGGAGGAGTTATGTGACGACTGCGTCCACCTTTGAAAGTGGGCCCTTCTCTACATCCTACTGTCCCTTCCAGACCCCCCTAACAAAACTCCCCAGCCTTAGCCCCCAGCGACCCCACTCAATGTCCCAGCCTGACCTCTGCCCAGGCTCACAGACGGCCCCCTCCCGGGGCAGAGTGGGCCTGCAGGTCCTGACACCCCAAGTGTCAGCGGCTGACCACAGCATTCCCAGCAACCTTGGCCTTGGGGTCATGGGAATAAGCCAGACCAGGAGTCAGGCGACCTGGGATCCAGTCCCGCCTCTGTCCCATACCTTGGACAAGCCGCGTTAGCTCTCTGGCCCCGCTGTTCCTCATCAGTGAGCTGGGGGGAATAGCTGATTTGTAGCTGAAATTTAAGAAGGGGACGTGCCAAAAGAAACTGGGGCTAAGGTGGCATTTTGCTGAATTCATGGATTGGCTAATTTACATACAACAGAATGTCTGCTCTGCATGGGCCCTTTCGAGTTATGGGGAAACTGAGGCTGGGAGAAGGAAGGCCACCTGCCAAGGGTCCAACAGCGAGCGGAAGCAGAGGCCAGCCTTGAACCCCCGCCCGGCTCTCAGCAGGTGCTCAGTGCAGGCTATCAGAGACAGCCAGTGCCAGAAGGGAGATCAAAGGCTTGCTTCTTTATTCACAAAGAGGAATCCTCATTAAAACATGGCCAACGGCTGAGGCAGCCGGGGAGACGGCCACATATGCACCGAAAGAGCATTAATTATCCCAGGCAGGCTGTGCCGAGCCGCAAGGGAGCAGCCGTTCAGAGGTCTGAGCTGGGAGAGCCGGGGCCGGGGCAGGGGTGGTCTGGGAGGGCTTCCTGCAGGAGGCAGGGACTCAGGCCAGCCTCGTGGGGAAGGTAGGACATCCAAGGAGAGTTGACTACAGCTCCTGTTTCTTGAGCACCTACTGTGTTCCAGGCACTGGAAGGATGGGGATCCTCTCCCCATTTTCCAAAGGAGAAAACTGAGAGATGAAGGACTTGACCGAGTCCTGTATGCTGTAGGGCAAGCCAGGGACAGGATTTAAACCCGGTCTGGGGTCACCAGGCCTCCAAGCTCATCACCAATGGGCTACACTTCCCCTGTCGCGGTAGCCTGTCTGGGTGCGTATCTCTGGGGACGGGGACGTGGTCTGCACCGGAGCAATTTGTCAGTAACAAACTGTCTAGGCGGTGGGGTGGAGGGGCCTGAGCAGGGCCTGGCTAGAGCAGCAGGCTTGGGCCGGTCTGAGAAAAGGTCCTTCGAGAATATGCATTCGCCCATTCTTTGACTCGACCAAATATGTCGGGAACACCTACTACACAACAGGTACTGTTCCAGACACTCGGAACACAGCAGTGACAAAGACAGACGGTCCCTGGCCTCATGGAGCCGATCCCTTGGGGAGAAGGATGGAGAATAAACACATGAATAAATGAAATCATTTCGGATGATACATTCGTCTCCTAGGGCTGCTGCGACAAAATGCCACAAACTGGGTGACTTCAAACAACAGAAATTTGTCCTCTCACAGCTCTGGAGGCCAGCAGTCTGAGGGGAAAGGGTGGCAGGCCGTGGTCCCTCGGAAGACTCTCGGCAGCATCCTTGCTCACCTCTCCCAGCCCCCGGGGCTCCCGCCTTTGCCTCCGTCCTCACGCGGCCTCCTCGCTGTGCCCTCTCCTCTTGTAAAGACTCGCTCCATTTTACAGAGGAGGAAACGGAGGCTCAGAGAGGGGAAATGACTCACTCAAGGTCACACAAACAGGGGGCGGGGGGCCAAGCCGGACTGATCCCCAAGTGGTGTGTGGGTACCCCGGCTGTATACTGCAGGTCAGGGGAAGGGGGGACACGCATTACTTCCAGGCACGCAGGCCCTCAGCCCCGGGAACGTCAGCCCAGTGGGAATGGCTGTCACCTCCTCAAGGTCCAGCCCCTTCTCCCGGCAGCAGCCTCCTGGTTTTCCTTTGGGGACCTCCCGTCCTCACTTGCTGTCTATGCAATTTAGGGGGGCTGATGTTGCTGCCCCCACCCACCCCACTTCCCGTTCCAAGAGGGGGCCCACGTCTTAATCCTGGCCGAGTGGCACAGTCCATTCTCCAGTGGCCACGATGACTGGTTCAGAAATGGGCGTGTGACTCCTGTCAGGCCAACGAGAGTCTATCCAGGAATTTTGTGGGGGAATATTGAGAAAAGGGAGCCCTCTTTTTCCTGGGCTTACTCTGCAAGGAGCCATCTTGCCAACACATGGGGAGAGAATGTTTGGGGATAAAGCCCTTGGAGAGGAAAATAGAGGCAAGAGATGGGGGACCGATGACATCATGTGAGGGCCTGGATCCAGCCAGGCTGACGGGGGCCAGTACACGAGCAGAGGTCACCCCACGGCCTGAGGAAGGACCAGGGCAGCCTGGGACCGGCATTCTTACAACCAGATCAAGCGTGCGAGACCTCACGGAACAGAACCAGAGCGCAGGGCTGAGGTCAGGCCCACTGCTCGATGCTGGAAGGCCCACATTGGGGTCGCCTGGCCCAGCGCCTGCCTCCACTGGCAGGGTATCCGGATTCTCAAACCACACGAGATTCAAAGATGAGAACCCCCTGTGGCCCCTTTTCCACTGAAGCCCCTGAACATGCTCCTCCCCTGAATTTCCCCCACCCCTAGCTGGGCACACTGCGTACCCCCAGAACCCGGCCCAGTTCCTGGGCCTCCAGCCACCCCTCCTCCTGTGTCCCCAGTTCCCCTCTGGGCTGAGTCCTGCTAAGCCTCTCCTTGGCTGCTCCTTCTCGGAGCTGGCTTGCATGACGAGTGTCTGCTCAGCAAGGCCGGGAGGAGACAGGCCCTCACGTCCGCCCCTTGCCTGGCTGGTGCGCAGCTTCCAGACCACACACCCCTTCCCGTCCCCCTGTAGGTCTCACAACAGCAGTAGGTGTCCCCCAGCTTGGGGACCCTCCTCCCTGGTCCTGGCAGTTCTGTCCTCAGCGACACTGTCCCACCCACACAGACTCATCCTCTTTATGGCCAGGCGCCCATCTCTGGGCCCTGCACATGGGCGTTCACAGACACTCTAAACTCAACAAGTTCCAAGCATGATTTATCATCTCCTCCCCAAACCTGCTCCTCCACCAGGGCCCCAGCTCGGCAGCCAGCACCCCGGCACCTAAGCTGGAGCCTGAGCCTGCTTCCCAGCCCCCCAGTCAAAATCGTGCCCCAGGCGCCCTCCCAGGCCCCCTCCCAGGCCCCCTAGCATCTCCCAACCCCGCCCCTCCTTGAGGCCCCCAGTCTCCCCTCTGCCTCAGCTCCTATGAGGGGATGGGACGTGAGAACTGCCTCCTCGCCGGCCTCTCTGCCTCCAGGACCCCCTCACCCAATCCCTCCTCCTCAGAACGTGCTCCGGGATCCCCAAGACACTTTCGGGCAGTTTGCGAGGTCAAAATTTCATCACGATAATAAGCCAGACATGAAAGAGACCTGCAAAAAAACATAAAACAATGCCACTCTGCCCGCTAAATACTTTTATTTTGGAAAATACACATCTTTCATAAAAAGATATTTATTTTACTGTGTAACGGGTTTATTATTGTTACTTTGAATGAATTAATAAATAAATAAGTTTACATTTTCTCCGTCTGCTGGATGGAGTCCAAGCCCCAAGGTCTTTTTGGAGTTCCCGGAGGTGCTGTTCCCTCTCTCGTCCCCAGATCTCTGCCCCAAACACCCCCTCTGTCCTTCTTCACCCAGCTGCCACCTACCCCTCTTCAAGGTGAGAGTCAGGCATCGCTTCCTCCAGGAGCCTGTGCTGATCTGGGCTCAGGCCCCCTGCGCTCCCACCGCGCTCACACTGCCCTCTTTCAGAGTACCTCTCGCCCGCTGTTGAAAGGGTCTGTGTATGTATCTCCCCCACACTGCAAGCTCCTTGCTCGTCTCCGCATCCCCCGCCCTGGCTCAGCCTGGCACAGAGTAGGCGCTCAGTGCGTGAATCACGCAGCATGTAGCCGCGTGAATAGCCTGTGCCAGGCGGATAGAGACTGCTGGGTCCAGAGTTTCTCTGTGGGACGAGCTGGGAGGCGGCTGTCCTGTTAGGAGGTGTTCTGGAGGACGGCTGGGGGATTTGCCTGGCATTGTGGCGATTCTCACAGGTGAAGCCACTCGAGCTCCCTGAGCCTCTGCTCGCTTGTTTGTGAGATGACACTAACGACAATACTCTCCTCTATTTCACAGAAACGGTTTGTAAACTGTAAAGGACTGTGCGCATGTGAGATTTTTCATTCTAGCTATTAGAACTGGGGAAGAACTTGTAAACGGGGTGGGGGGGTAGCCTTGATCTTAGAGCTGAGAAAGACCGGAGCAATCGACTCATGCAGCCTCCTCGTTTTACAAGTGGGGAAACTGAGGCTCAGACAGGAAGAGTTACTCATCCAACGTCACATAATGACAAGGAACACAGGGGGGCATTTTCCATTCTCGATTCATCGCCTTGTATCTCCCTCTGTCAACTCAAGGGGCCCGAGAATCACGGGGAAACCTCCTCACTTGGGCATCAGAAAACCTGCTTTCCACCCTCGTCCTTCCCTAACTTTCCTGGGGCAGAAGCCCGTCACCTCTGTGCACGTTTCTATGGCTTTCAAAACGAAAAGCGATAACAGCCAGTGTTGGCAGGCATGAGCAGAAATGCACGCCTTTGATCCTGTTCACGGCAGCATTAGTCAGTGACGTCAAATCCTGTAGCCAAAGTCTCTTAAATACGGTATGCACATCCTTTGGCCTAGAAACTCCACTTCTGGGATTTCATAAAGAAATAATGAAAAAATTGACTTCAGGATCGGTTTTTTTGTTGTTTGTTTGTTTTTAAAAGATTTTATTTTTCCTTTTTCTCCCCAAAGCCCCCCGGTACATAGTTGTATACATATATATTCTTAGTTGTGGGTCCTTCTAGCTGTGGCACGTGGGATGCCGCCTCAGCACAGCCTGATAAGCGGTGCCATGGGTCCGCGCCCAGGATCCGAACCGGCAAAACCCTGGGCCGATGAAGTGGAGCGCGCAAACCTAACCACTCAGCCACGGGGCCGGCCCCCAGGATCACTGTTTATTGTTTATAATAGAGAGGGAGAAATCGAGAAAGAGAGAAAGAGAGAATAAGTGTCCAACCAAAGGACGTTGGTCCCGTCAACTGCCAAACACAAACCCCATGGAATACTCTGCAGCCACCCCAGCTGATGATACCGTAGTACGTACAGAGAGGTAGAGAAATTGTTGAATGGGAAAAGCAGATTATAAACAATACAAGTGGCACATTCCTGCTAATGTTGTTGTTTTAAAATGTGTGTTAAAAAATAGGCAAAATATTCACTAAACTGTTAAAGGTGATTATCACTGGGCGCTGGAGTCATGGGTGATTTTTAAAAATACATATGTATGTTGTCTTTTGGGGGTTGTTCTGCAGTGATTGTGTATTACCTGTGAAATAAGAGAAAAAGTAGAGTCCAGTCCCTTTCATCCCCCAAATTCTGCAATGTGGGGCCCCTCCTTGATTGCATCCTCGTTAGAGTCAGCTTTCATTCCTAGTGTGAGTCATGGCAAACAGGAGTGACCGTCAACCCAAGAGGAAGGTGGATCTGGTGGGGAAATGCCACGAACCTTTGGGCAGGACGTGAGCAGTGGAAGTTGCCCGTGTGTGTCATCCATGAGAAGGCCCTTCTGTGGCTGCAGAGGCAGGAAACCAGGTGTCAGTGGAGACAAAGGAGTCCTCGGTGCATGAAATGGGACTTGGAGCAGGGCCCACCAGGAGGGGACAGAGGGTGGCTGCCCAGCCGGACAGCCAGTTCCTGCCTCGGGGAATTCCAATGACCAGGGCACCCGGGGTGATGTGGCTGCAAGTTCTTCAGGGCATTGCTACTCAATCACCCCCTTCTGCACTTGGAGAAACTGAGGCCCGGCAAAGTGAATCGGAAATGCCTCTACACCCACCTGTGCCAGAGGGGCCCTGTCCTGGGCCCTGCACTTTGTGGGCTGTGCTTCTGAAATTGTCTGTTGCACAGGACCATTTTGCTTTTTAAATTTCCAATCTGTCGCAGACCGATACTTTTATAAAAGAGAATAAAAATGAATTACTAGTAAGCTATCTAAAGTATTCAAATTCATAAAAACAGAAAGTAGGATGGTGGTTGCCAGGGGCTGGCGTGAGGGTGGGAAGGGGAGCTGGTTTTTAAAGGGTATAGAGTTTCCACTTTGCAAGATGAAACATTGCCAGAGATTTGTTTCGTGACACTGTGAATATACTTAACACAATTGAACTATTGAAGTGTGCATTGAAAAATGGTTAAGATGGGGCTGGTCTAATGGCGCAGTGGTTAAGTGCACACATTCCACTTTGGTGGCCTGGGGTTCTCTGGTTCTGATCCTGGGTGCGAACCTACACACCGCTCATCAAGCCATGCTGTGGCAGGCGTCCCACATACAAAGTAGAGGAAGATGGGCATGGATGTGAGCTCAGGGCCAGTCTTCCTCAGCAAAAAGAGGAGGATTGGTGGCAGATGTTAGCTCAGGGCTAATCTTCCTCAAAAAAAAAAAAGGTTAAGATGGTCAATTTTATGTTACACATTTTTTTACCACAATAAAAAAAAAAGTTATATAACTTGGACTGATGGAGATGCCAATATATAAAGTGCTATTTTGAAATGACAGTCAATGCTTCATATAGCAGTGGTACTGAAATTGCGCAGGAAACAAGAGAAACATATTACATTTGTCTTAGAACATTTTATAAAATAATTGTAAAAAGATGAATGACTGGAAAAATGAACATGAGTTTGGCTGTAACAGCAATGCTATACTGCCGTGATGAAAGCTTTTAAACTCTTACTCTGGGTTTCTGCATAGCTAGCTCATGCCCCAGCCACAATCCACCAGACCACACATGAGTAGCACAGAAACCCACCCATCACAAGCACAGACAACTGATTCAGGAACACGGGGAGCCTCTGCCACTTGGCCCAGCACATCCCATCGCCATCAACATCCACGCTCGCGACTAACACGCTTCAGGCCCCCAGGAGGAGAAAGGAAAGGCTTCTGCTCATCTGGTGCTCTGTGTGCTTGACGCAAAGCATGGCTGCGTCCAAATGTTTGTGGGTTGTATGGCCACTGACCTTGCCGATGGATGCTGCTTGGAACAGCATAAGAAAAGCCTTTGCTCCTAGGTAAGAGAAAAGACAAATTAATTAACTTATTAAATCCTTCCTCTTAGACAGCACAAATGCAGTAAATTCCCAGGAGTCCTGAGCATCCGTGTGCTTGCTTCTCTTCATGTTCCAATTTGTGATTCCAGAGTTGCTCAGAAAAGGGCGTGGCATCCGCGAGAGGTGCACGGGACCGCGGAGGGACATTTTGCAATATTAAACAATTCGTATTACTCTTAAGTGTGCAGATATGTGGGTCCCTGTGTCACATGTTTAAGGCATGGCATCAGTTGCTTACATGAACGTGGGGTCTAGAGGGCAGTTTGAGTAACAGTAAAAACCAAGACATACGTGATAGGATTTACATGAAGAACTCCAATAGTTTGCAGTATTTTCTGCACTAATCATAATTTATCATCTGAAACCCTGTTACGACACTTAAGCTTGCTATGCAAGATTGATGGCTCGTTTCCTAACCTAAACATTGCTTTAAGAATATTGACAATTTCTTGCCTCATCCTCAACAGAGCAAGTGTTTTCCGATTGAAATTAATTAAGAACTATCTAAGAAATACAATAACTTGAGAAAAGTTGTCTAATTTCACATTACTATCAACGGGACAGAAATGATATGAAAATCTTGATGATAACAACACAATTACTGATTTTGCTGGAATAAAGGCAAGAAACACAAAATTGATAGAATAAACAGAGACTCATTTATTAATCATGTTCTTGTTTATTTCATCACCCATTCAAACCCCATCAGCCATCAAGATGCGACCCAGGCCTGTGCAATAATAATTAGATTCGTTGTCTTTGATACTTTGCTGACTTTCCATCATAAAAACCATAGCTTTACACATATTTTATCCTGTGTTATAATGAGGGTATATTTATCATAACTCATTTACTGTTGATTAGTTTGATTCATAACTTTTAAATATCCAGCTATATGGTATGAGGAACACATTTGCGTGTTGCCCTGGACCCCACGAGGGTTTGGAAGGGTTTGCCCGAGGGACCACCCATCATTAAACACCACGTGTCTCATTCGAACTTGTGTTTAATGAGCACCTACTGGCTGCTAGGCGTGGGAATTAGTTCCAGACGTGTAGTTTACAGCTCCTGCTCTTGGGGGCACGTGGCTCACAGCGGAGCCCAGACAGACCTGTGCACAGTCATTGAGCCCCCGGAGGAGACGCTGGCACACGGCTCCACGCACACCAGCTTCTAATCCAAATGGACCAGGGCTGAGGGCCCGAGTCCACCACGTCCTTACTGAGTGGCCCCAGGCAGTGGTCTCCTCCTCTCTGAGCCTTGGTTTTCTCATCTTTAAAATGGGCCATGATCACAGTATCTACATCATTATGTTATGAGAGTTAATGAGATGATGCATGTGTTTTAGTTGTCTATTAGTGTGTAACAAATTAGCCCCGAAACTTTATGGCTTAAAACAACAGCTATTATTTCCCAGTTTCTGTGGGTCAGGAATTCGGGAGTGGCTTCGATGGGTGGCTCTGCCTCAGGGTCTGTCACCAGGCTACGGTCAGAATGTCTGCAGGGGCTGCGCTCACCTGAAGGGTTGGCTGGGGCTGGGGGACCCGCTTCCCTGATGGCTCCCTCACTGGGCTGTGGCAGGAGCCTCAGTTCCTCACTGACTACTTGTAGGATGCCTTTGTTCCTCACCCCTGGGCCTCCCGCTGTGTGCCTGAGTGTCCTGAAGACATGGCAGCTAATTTCCCCCAAACGAGCAGTCTAAGAGGGAGCAAGAGGAGGAAGCCACAGTGCCTTTTCACGACCCTGTCTCCAAGGTCACTATCCTCACCTCTGCTTTATTCTATTAGTTAGAAGCTAGTCACTGAGTCCAGACCACCCTCAAAGGGAGGGAATTAGGCTCCACCTCCTGTAGCGAGGAGGATCTAAGAATTTGGGGGCGTATTTTCACATCACTGCAGCGTGAAAATGCTTAGCTGAGGACCTGGTAAATAAGCACTCATAGTGGGTGCCATAATTATTTCCCATGTTTGTATTTTATTTTATAGTTACCAGGGTTCTTTGCATCCCTGTTTGCATTTAATGTTCATAAGAACCCAGCGGTAGCATTATTTCCACTTTACATCTGAGGAAACTGAGGCTCAGAGAGAAGTGGCTTACCCAGAGGCACAGAGACGGTGGTGGCAGCCTGGCAGAACAGCAGCGAGTCGGGCTGCTTCTGGTATTGCTCCCACAGGAGTCGGGAGCCCCAGTTCTGCATTCTGAAGTAACGGGGGATGTCTGAGACGCTGTAGAAATCAAGCAGGCCACCCGCAAGGGCAGAGGGGGGACAGGATGGGAGGGAGGGGACGAGACAGGGTGTGGCTGGCACAGAGAAGCTGCGGTTGGAGCATGAAGTGCTGAGGGATGCGGGTGGGGAAGGAGCGACAGAGCGAGACCTGCCACAGGTGTGGGCAGTCCCTCAGGACAGACCATGCAAGTGACCACATCTGGGGGTTTCCAGCAGGGCGATGGGAGTCGGGTGGGCTCTCGGTGGGGGTGGGGGGGTGCAAGCCAGTGTTAGCCTTGGAGGGACTCCTTGGAGACAGATCCCCCCGCAAAGGAGGGGGCAGACCTCGAGGACAAGGCTGGGGCTTGGAGCCAAGCCTATCTGACTTGACCGCCTCCAAGCTGTGTGCCCTTGGCAATCTCTAAACCTCTCTGAGTCTCCCTTTCCACAACTACAATGAAGACAGTCACATCCACTGCGCCCCTCCCAGCGCCTCCATCCCCAGTAGAAGCACATCTATCAGGATGCTAACACACTGTGGACCTTATTTGTCATCACGGGGCAGGAAAGAGTAATTGTCCGGAGCTGTGCTGTCAATATGGTAGCTGCTAGCTGCATGTAGGTACTTAAATTCAAACATAAATTAATTACAATGAAATAAAATTAAAAACTATTTTCTCAGTCCCAATAGTCATATTTCAAGCTCTCAATCGCCACATATGGCTCACGGCTACCACGCTGGACATGCAGAAGGGAACATTTTTACCGTTGCAGGAAGTTCTATCGGACAGAGCAGGTTTGGAGCGACTGTCAAATCAGAATCTAACGCAGGCCGCACGTGTAATTTTAAATTTTCTGGTTAAAAAAAGTAAAAGTAAATGGGTGAAATTAATTCTAATAACATTTTATTTAACCCATATTTAACCCAATAATATTATCTCGAATATTATTTCAACGTGTCACTAATATTTTATTTTATTTATTTATTTATTTAAGGAAGATTAGCCCTGAGCTAACTGCTGCCAATCCTCTTCTTTTTGCTGAGGAAGACTGGCCCTGAGCTCACGTCCATGCCCATCTTCCTCCACTTTACACGTGGGATGCCTACCACAGCATGGCTTGCCAAGCGGTGCCATGTCCGCACCCGGGATCCGAACCGGCGAACCCCGGGCCGCCAAAGCAGGATGTGCAAACTTAACCACTGTGCCACCAGGCCGGCCCCAGTAATATTTTTTTAAAAACTATTAATGAGATATCTTACATTCTTTTTTTCCTTACTAAACCTTTGAAATTCGGTGTGTATTTTACATTAATGGCAGATCTCGATGCATACTAGCCACGTTTCAAGTGCACAGTAGCCACATGCGGCCTCTGGTCACCATATCGGACCAAGTAGTAATAGAGCACAGGCCCAGGGACCTGCAGAACTGGGTGTGAATATTGCCTCCCTCACCTGCTGCAGTGCTGTGTGACCTTGGGCAAGTTATGCAGTCTCTCTGAGCCTCAATGCCCTTATCTGTAAAATGGCTGTGATATTGTATAAATGAAATTATTACACGGGTGACACTGTTCTACAGGTGACGTTATAGCATTATTGTTACATCATCTTATAGCTGAAAGCTATGCCACCAGTATTTCAAATACCAGCAGGGTCATCCACGGGGGACAGGTTTCAGCGGAGCTTCCAGACTAGACAGAAGGAGACTAGAAAGAAGGACCCGGCCACCCACTTCTGGAAAAATTAGCCATGAAGACACTAGGAATAGCAGTGGAGCATCATCTGATACAGCACTGGGAGGTGAGAGGACGGCCCAGGAGGACCAGGCAGGGTTCCGCTCTGCTGTGCACAGGGGCGCTAGGAGTCAGAATCGACTCAACGGCACTAACGACAACAACAACAACAACAACAACACTATCTTATATATTATTATTATACCAGCCAGTGCTTGTCATGAAGATTGAGGGAGAGAATGGCACAGTGCACGACGCTACACACGAGCTCTTGATAAAGCCCTTGTGGTGCTGGTTCCCGTCGCGGTCGGCCTGCCCGGCCAGACTGAGCTCCTGGGGGACAGGGACCAGGGGCTGCTCATTCCCTCCGCCATAGCCCACCCCCTTGTCCCCGGAACCTGACCCAGAGCTCCCCTCTCTGTCTGGGCCTCTCTCTGTGGTCAGACGGGTGTGACGGCTGTTTGGCTGTTGCGCCTGCCGCCACCCTGGGGTCTCGCTCAGAGCTCGTGACTCAAGCTCAGCAAACATTTTCAGCCCATGAGGCAGCTGGTGGTTCAGAAATCGATTCCCCGGTGGTGCATGGGGGCAGGGAGGGAAGAAAGCTCCGGGCTGGGAGGCCAGAGACCTGCTGATGACCTCGTCTACTGCCTCGGGCAGATGACTCTCCCTCTTTGGGCCTCAGTTTCCCAACTGTAAAACAGGCGGGTCAAACCTGATGGCTGTCAGGCCCTTCTGTGGCATCTACACAGCTGGTGATGAGGGCCCCTGACCAGCCAGGCTCTGCTCAGAGGTGGGGGCGCAAGAGATGCGTCCCTGCTGTACACACACTCCCGGGGACGCCGTATCAGGACGCCCAGTCCGTGCACTCACCAGCTGTGCAAACTTCAGCAAGTTTCTTAATCTCCCTCAGTTTCCTCATCCACAAAATGGGGGTATTATTACTTACCTCATAGGGTTGTCGTGGGCTTCAAATGAGCTCCTGTACGTAAAGAGCAGAGAGCAGTCTCCAGCCCTCGTAGGAACTGTTTGCTGTTACGTCATTTTTCACTGTTATATTATATATATAGTGTGTATAGTCACATAGTTTAATGTTACATTATTATATTATATGTTATTCTTTAAAGATTTTATTTTCCCTTTTTTCTCCCCAAAGTCCCCCGGTTCATAGTTCTGTATTTTTTTTTTGGTTGTGGGTCCTTCTAGTTGCAGCATGTGGGATGCCGCCTCAGCATGGCCTGACGAGCAGTGCCGTGTCAGCGCCCAGGATCCGAACCAGCAAAACCCTGGGCAGCTGGAACGGAGTGCCACTCGGCCACTGGGTCGGCCCCGATATTATTATTTATATTACTCACATTATGACATTACATGAATTACAGTTATATTCATTCCGCATGCAGCAGGTGGAAGAGGAGGCAGAACCAGCATTATCAGCCTCGCCAGGCATCTGGAGGCCTTGACCTCATCCCATCCTCGCCTCGGCTCCAGGGGGCTGTCGCTGCCTCCCATTTCACAGGCGAGGAGACCAAGGAGTGAAATGACTCACCCAGGGTCACATGGCCAGCAAGCAGCAGCGCAGGGATTCGAACCCAGTTCTGACTCCAAAGGGCTCGCCCTTCCTCCTAAGCCTCTGTCTTCTTGGAGAGGAAGAACTAAGCTCTGGGTTTTACGGCCGAGTTCCCGGGCAGTGACCCCTCTGAGCTCCTTTGTGCTGGGAAAACCCACCCCCTCCCCCGGCTTCCCTCTGCAAGCTCTGGCCTCAGGCCGGGCCCTGTCGAGTCAGGGTCCCTCCGGGCGCCTCCCCCACGGCCTTAGTCGCGGTTGCGGCCTTGGTGGGTATTTTCTGGACTGGCCTTAACTGCAGCCGGAACAACCAGGAGCTGGGAAATCTCCCTTTCTATGGCCTCATTTGCATAATCCCCACAATCCAGTGCAGACCGGCTTCCCTTTGTGATATTAATTAAGTGGAGGAAAATGTCCCAGCAAGGAGAACCAGCTCTTGATTTTCAACCATTGTCCCCTGGTGCCACTGCCACTGCTCGCCCCTCCCACATAGATCTTGGGCATGGCGCAGAATCAGAATTCAGCCGCAAGAGGTTTGAACCTGCAGCCCTGCATCCCTCGTTCCTGTGTTCCCCTGGGGCCGCGTGGGGCCCTGGAGCCACTGCAGGGAGGAAGGCCTGGCCCCTGCTCAGAGATCGGCCATCGGTGGATGTTAAATGTGCAAATGTGTGATAAAACATACCATTCGCATTTAAAAATTAATCCCAGAGGAAAATAATAGACTGCTAGCTAATAGGTGGAATTGACAAGCTGGCTGCTTTCCAATGCTTTTACCGTGCCAAACTCTGCCCAACCTTCAAGATGGTCCTAGAAAGATGAGAACCACCCTGCTGGGCTCCTTGGACGCCCCCTGAGCTCCTTGTCCCAGCCCCGAAGCTGGAAGTCTGAGGCCAATTACCAATTCCACCCCATAACCCAGGGAACATCTCACCACCATTGCCTACGAACTTGCTGTGTGACCTTGATTTAGTCACTTTCCTTCTCTGAGACTCAGTTTCTTCATTTATAAAATGAGAGGAGTGGAGAAGTCAATGCCAGGTTTTTCTGGATTTAAAACTTCTAGGATTCCTTCATCATCAACATCAAAGGCTTGGACTGAGGCACAACGTTTCGAGCCCACTTCTCAGGAAGAGAGTCCATCCAGGCGAAGTCGGGGAAGGTTGAGAAGTTTGGGCCCACAACCTCGAAGCCCGTCCTCCTCGCCTCTTCTCAGAACCTCTCCTGGGCCCCAGGTGCCTGCTCCCCTCCTGGCGCAAAGAGAGAAAGGCACCAGGAGATCTGAGTTCTAGTCCTGACACGGCCCCCACCCACCACGAGACCCTGGGCAGGGCTGTTCCCTCTCCAGCGAGACCCAGGGGCCCTTGTGGTGGCCTGAACGCTCCGCCCACACTGGGCTCACGTCCAGGCTGGGCCAATCCCACCTCTTGGGAGAGGCCCGGAGTCAGGCAGTCGGGGTGGGTGCAGAGGGGAACGGCCTGCAGAGAGAGAGAGGAGCAAGGGCAGGGAAGCCTCAAGAAGCATCCTGAGGGAATCTGTTGAGGGGTGAATGAGACACCATCTGCAAAACGTTCACACGGCCCCCGGCAGCTATGGGTACTGCTGTCATTATCTCAATGGTTAGAAAGGCCCTAGATTCTGAATAAGCACAAATTAGGTTCAGGCCTCCTGAGGCTTTTGCTGGGTCCCATTAAGTCCTGATCACAGGGTAGCAATTCCTGTTTTTGATTGCAGATGTGTCCTTCCCAAAACTCCTGAGTCAATTTCTTGCAATCCAGAGAATTGCCACAGCTCATACGTCACCACCTCCTGGAAGCCTGTTTGTCCTCATCGTCTGTCCTCTGCACCCATCCATCCATCCTTCCATCCACTCACCCCTTTGGCTAATACCTCCTTGTGCCTGGTCCTGTTTCAGTGTGAACCAGTTGTTATCTCTGCCCTGTGGGGGCACTGTTATCCCAGATCTTCTCAGACAGCTCAGCTACTCCTGGCTTGAGGACTTCCTCTTTTCGTGTACAAGGGTCCTTCAGGAAGGCCTCACCCTTCCGTGTTTCCCCAACCCCAGCCCGCTCCAGCCTGGGTCTTTTCTGATCGTTCCCGGATCGGGGCAGCTCCCCTGGCCCTCAGAGCCTCCACACCCAGCCCCCCAGCCAGCAGCCCCACCCTGCGGCACCTCGTTGCCAGGCACCCACCGAAACAGCTCTTTCAAACTGCGAGAGGGAGGCGAGCTGGGAAACGGCTGGCCCAGGAAGCCGCCATAAAACCCTGTGTAGGGCCGCGCGGCGCAAAGATCAAAGCATCCCCTATCAGGGTCGGTGCGCGCCAGTAACAACCTTTTACCTGCACACGGCACCCCACAGTTTACAGAGGCGTCTCCCATCTCCTGGCTCCTTTCATCTCACAACAGGGCACCACCCCTCGGCCACAAGGAAACTGAGGCTCCAGAAGTGACGCAACCCAAAGCTGTGCAGAAAGTAAACGGCGGCGGCGGGATTTGAACTCAGGTCTCCTTACGTTTAATCCGGACCAGATGACAACGACACGCTTCAAAGGACCAGCATCTGGGGATCGGGAGACCTGGCTCCCAGCCCAGTGTTGGTGAGTCTGTCGAGTGACCTTAGCCAAGTCCCTTCCGTTCCTGGCTGCTGTTTCCTCCCCTGGTAAAGTGAGAGGGCTGCCAGGCTCCCGAGATTGCTGTGAGGATCAAAGCCGATGATGGATGGGAACAGGCTGTGGAGACAGGCTGCCCACTGCAAGCCAGACCCCCACCCACCCCTACCGGCACCCTCCCCGATGAGCTGGACCATCCAGGCCCCCCCAGCTCGCAGGAGGAAATGACTGATTGGCTCCAAGTGGTAATTCCCATGGCTCAAGGATATGGGTAGCATTTTACCACCCGCTTCCAGTGCCAAGAAAGTTCTTTTTGCTGATGGGAGAGAAGCTTCCATTCACTACAGGAAGCGATCCCTCGGTGCCCATGTGCCAGGCCCTCTGGGATCCAGAGTGAACAGGATGCAGTGTGCCCAGAGGGGCTTCCATCCAGAGGGCATGAACTGGCAGGGGGAAAGGATGCTGACATCGCACCCGTGTCTAAGGGGCAGGCAGGCGCCTTGTGTGTGACCTCTGGTTCTACACTCATAACACACCTGTAAGGACCAGGCCCATGTTACAGACAGAGAAACTGAGGCTTCAAGAGCTTGAGTACCGTCCTGCTCAAGATCACACAGCATCTGCACACACACCCCCGTCACCCCAGAGCCCAGGCTCTTTCTACTCCGCCAGGCTGCTTTGCAAGAATACAAGTTGAAGGAAATGGCGGGGGGCGGGGGTGGGGGTGAGGGGGTGCCGTGAGCATGCTGGGGAGCTTTAAAAGGGGGAGTTGATCAACGGCAGGACTCCTGGAGGAGGTGGTCCGAGAGGCGGTCTTTGGAGGGTGAGTGATGTTCTGGAAGGCAGGACGAGGATGTGGTCCAGGTCGAGGCTGGGCATGAGGAGAGCTGGGGTCGGGGGATGGAGGAGGCTCCTGGAGTGCTAAGGACAACAGTCTGGCTGCAGCAGAGGGGACCCGGAGGTGAACGGTGGGAGACGAGACTGGGCAGGTGGGCTGGGTACCATTCCTGAGGGGCCGTGAATGCCAGGCTAGGGAGTTTCTGTTCATTGCAGGGAGCGATGGGGAGCCGTTGAAGAATTTTGAGCAGGAAAATGGCTCAACTAGAGCTTTAGAACTTCAGGAAAACTCTCCAGGGGCTGGAGGGTTAAGAGCAGAGAACTAGAGACAGAGGATGAGACTAAATAAGATCCATCCCCTCTATTCTGCATTTAGTTTCCCTCTGACGTCAAACAATGAAAAACATCAAGCTCTCGACTGTGGACCGGTCTCCCTGCTCAGCATTGCATGTATTACCACATTTCAGCCTCCCAACGCTAGGGGATGGACACCATGATTAGCCCATGCTACAGAAGAGGAAACTGAGGCACAGTAAGTGGAGGGGCTGGCCCACAGTCCCGGGGCTCCTAGGAGGTGGAGCTGAATTCAAACCCAGGCATTCTCTCTCCCAAAGCTGCAACCCTTCAGCATTAGAGCAGGAGAGAAGCTCTTCTCAAGAATAAAAGCTCAGATGACCTCCGCCCCTGAGGGCTGGTCACCGGGCGGGGTGGAGACCCAGGGGTCAAAAGTGGGAACCCAGGGCGGCGGCACCTGCTGCCTGGGGCCACGGTGGCTGCGAGTGTGCTCCCGGAGGGCGCGTTCCCAGCCAGGGCCACCAGGTGGCAGCGGGGAGACGGGCTGCTCGCGGCCGCAGCCCAGCCCAGCCTGCAGCTCCGAGGCACAAAGGCCCAGGGCTGGCAGTGCAGCGTATGGCCCGGCCTGGCTTTCGGGGTCCCTCCTGGTCGCTCCTCTCCACGACCCCTGCAGCCTCTGTGCTCAGAGGGCATGCAAAGCCGAGCAGTGGGGAGGCAGGGAGGAGTCGCAGATCTTATGGCCGTCCCTTTCCTGGAATACTACACAGCCAATAGCAATGCTGTCGCCTGAGTTTCAACGTCCCCAGGGAAATGCTCGCTCCGCGGTGCTAGGCGGGAAAAAGTAGGATGCAGCAGGGTGCATACGGCAAAACTATAGCTATGTGCAAAACACTGTGCCTAGAAAAACGCCTGGAAGGAAGTGGATCAGAACGTGAGCAGTGGCTCTCAGGCTGGGGAAATGATGGGTGGTTTTAGTTTCCTCCTTAACTCTTCTATCTGTTCTTAATTTGCAACAATGAGCGGGTGCCACTTTTATCATGAGGTAGAAAAAAGTTTTCTTAAAAGAAGGAGGAAAGATATTAACTGTCAAAATTTTTTTTGAAGCTTTCAACTGTCCCCTCCTCCAGGGAGCCTTCCCTCCTTCTCCAGGCAGAGGTGGTGACTTCCTCCTCTGGGCCCCTGGAGGGTTTGGATAACCTCTGTCAAAGAGCACTTTGTACTCCATAGAGTAATTATTGCCGTCAGTGTCTACATCGACGCCGTTGAGTATGGTAACCACCAGCCACCAGCCACACGCGGCTACCGAGCGCTTGCAGTGTGGCTGGTGCGAACTGAGAAATGCTGAAATATAAAATACACACCAGGTTTCAAAGACTTAGTATGAGAAAAGAACGTAAAGTAGTTCATTAATTACCTGTTGAAACAATGGCATTTTGGATATATTGGGTTAAATAAATAAACATATTAAAATTAACTTCACCTGTTTCTTTTTACTTTTTTAATGCAGCTATTAGAAAATCAAAAGTTCCCTCTGGGGCTTGTATATGGTGCTTGGTCCATGAGCTTCATTCCAGTGCAGGCCCAGAGAGGGGAAGGGGCCTATCTGAGAACACACAGCAAACCCGTGGCAGAACGAGACCTGAGCCAGGTCTCTACTGAGAAAGTGCCCCTGGCCTGGCACTGGCTCCAGGTGTGATCTGATCCACAGCTGGCCGTGTGCCCCCATCAGTCCCGCACTGGGCAGGGAAGGGGCACTGGGATGGGGTCGGAGACCCAGGCACACTGCGAGGTGGCCTCCAGGCTCTGTCACTCAGCATAACACAAGCATCTCCCCCCCCCCACCCCCCGCCAGGAGGAAGGCCTCAGGAAAGGCCGAGGGGGTCCCGAACTCATTGGCATCCCTTGATATGGCTGAGATGAGGATACAGGTCCTGCTGTCCCCACTGAATCCACCACAATGAGTGAGTCAGGTCTCAAAGTGGCCTCAGAGAAACCACCTTGGCTGGGGCCCTCATTTTGCATTCGTGGCAAGTGGGGCCCAGAGAGGGTGAGTGCCCTGCCTAAGGTCACACAGTGAGTTAAGAGAGGGCTGGGACATACCCTGGAGTCTCAGTCTAGGGGTATAGAGGCCAGGCCAGCCCCATAGGCCAGGAGGATGGTGGCAGGTTAGTACCCAGGCTGCCCCCAGGCCCTGCTAAACCAAGCTCACGCTGCCTCCCCTCCCTCAGATCAATTCATTCTCTACTTACGATCCTCCATGGCTCCCCATTGTGCTCAAAATACAATCCATCTTCCTCCTCTACGACCTGATCTCCACACTCCAGGTGCTCGCCACCCCTCAGCTCCTACTCCTCCAGGGTACCCAGCGCATTCCCACCTCAGGGCCTTTGCATCTGCTGTTCCTTCCTTCCGTCTGGAACTCTTTCGGCAATCTTGTGTGGCGGACTCCTCATTGTTCAGCTTTCAGCTGTCACGTTCCCCCTTCAAAGAGGCCTTCTCTGATCCCCTGGCTGGAAGCCCCTCCCCTCAGTCACCCACTGTGCCATCACCCTGCGCACTGTCTTCCTTGCATTCACCAGTGTCTTAATTATCTCGTCCATATAGAGGTCTTACAGCAGAACACAGGTTCTGGAAGAGCAGGGCCTTGTTGGGCAGGTCCGTGGCTGTGTCTCTGCCTCCCCAGGGTCTGGCATGTGGGAAGTGCCCACTTAATGTTTGTTAATCAAATGTGATTGAAAGAGACTTGGACCAATCAGGTCACTGAAGCCTAGTTCCAGCTGCACCTCCCTAAAACCTGCTGTGTGTGTCCTTGGGCAAGTCCTTTTTTCCCTCTCTGAGCCCCGATTTCCCCTTCCGAAAGAAGGAGCTCCCGCTGCTGCTGGCCGCCTGGCAGGATGGGCTGGCTGTGTGAGCATCGTGGAGCTGACGGGTGTGAACGCTGCTTTGTAAACTGTTACAGTGTGATGGCAAATGCGAGGAGCTGTTGTCATTAGACAAATGAAGCTTAAGGCGCCTCTTCCTCCACTGAGGAGGGGACGGGGTCAGATGCTCTCTGGGGCCGCCTGCCCCAGGGGTCGAGCGGTGTCCCGTCAGGCCGCTCACAGTCTGCAGGGGTGTAGAGATAAGATGCAAATTAGAAACAAACAAACACGGACTGACCATCTTTCAGGAAACAGATAATAGGTGCAAATGGTCTGAGGCAGGGGTGAGACCAAAGTCAATTAAAGCTCTTGGGGGGGGGGATGGAGTTGGGGGGGGGCAATCCAAGACATTAGAGTGGAGAGGGCAACCAGGTGGAGCACACAGCTGGGACAAAGGCACTGCCACAGAGACCAGTGAGGACGGGCCTGGCCAGACTACAAAACCCAGCCATCCCTTGGGATCCCAAATGGGGCACAAATTCACATTTGGGGAGAAAAAGACGGGAGAGAAGGGGCCTTACTCTATTGTTATCACTACTTTTCTTTTCAGCCAGTTAAAGGCCCTGGACTGATGTCTATTTAGTTACATAACGTTGAGGGTGTTGCTTCCTTCTTTTGGCCTCGGTTTTCTTATCTGTGAAATGGGATGTGGGAAGTTTGACAAATGACTCCCTGAGCTCTATGCGTCTAGGAAAGGCACAAGGGGAATTGGCGCTGGGGTTGGACAGGCCTGGGGTTGATTCCTGGCTCTGACTGCTGTGTGCTGTGTGACCTTGGGCAAATTACTCATCTGGTCCTCAGTTTCGTCATCTGAAAAGGTCAGCATCTCCCTCATAGGGTTGAAAGACTGAGGGGAACAAGGCACAAACCAAGGTCAGCCTAGTGCTGGTACCAGATCCTTAATCAATGCCACTGCTGTTGCTATTTTGAGTCAAAAAGGGAGGTAGGTGCAGCTGGGGCGGGTGATGGTGACAAGGGCCTGGGGCATAGAAACTGGTCCAAAGAACTAAATCTACCCAGTGCATAACAGGCGCTCAAGAAACCCATCTTGAATTGGGAAGGGGCGGGGCACCTGGATGTTGGCACTGGTGAGGGCAATGGCCTGTGGCCGCTCTGTCCAGGAAAGGGAGTCTTGCCCCAGGACGGGCCAAGCTCAGGGGTTCTCAAACCCTGGGTTCCCTGGAGAGTCTGACAAGCAGGGACTGGAAATAAAGGCCAGCCCCACCCCAGCGGATGTTGACCGGGTCAAGGAGTCTGGAGGCTCAAGAGGGGGAAAATCTCCCATCCGCCTCACCCCATTTCCTTTCTCTCTGCTCACTTCTGCTTTCCAGGCAGTCTCTCCCAGCTTCCTAGGCCCACTTCCTCCTGGTGGCTTTCCAGGATGACACCCATTTCAGCTGGAATCTTCAAGCTTCAAAAGATGACCCAATTTTCCAAACCTTAGTTGGGGGTTTCAGAGCCTGTGGTGCCCTTTTCTTGGTATGGACGGTAGGGTGGGCCCTGAAGGGAGGGGACTGCTGGGACATTTTGGTCATTCGTGGGACAAAGGGACAGGAGAGGTCTTGGTGGCATAGGCTGAATTTAAACTATCTGTACCTCCACTGGGCTCTTACACCCACTCCACAGAGCAAGAAGCTTCTGGCTAAGTCTTGTTTGTCAGCAGTATGGCTTCTAAAGGCCAAGGGCCCTGGCTGGCCGGGTCAGTCCCGAAGGCCCCCTGCAGCCCGCCCACCATCCGGCCTCAGCGAAGCCTGTTAATGATGATGGTGATGAAGGCCGTCAGAGCAGGGCTGGGCCCACAGGGATGGAACGAGGGGTAGCGTCTGCCCGGAAGGGACAGCCATGCACAAAACCATGGCTGCACAGACAGGTCCATTCCAAGGGGGGGAAGGGGCTTCCTCAGATGCCCCCCATTGGCCTGCGCCACCCCCAAACTGCATGGGGAACAAGATGAACAGAGAGGAAATACAACGTACAGTTAGAAGGCTGCGCAGGGAGGGGCTGGTGGGCTCGCTCAGAACAAGGCAAGGAGGGTAGGCCCGGGGTCTGCCTGCCAGGGCCCGGCCCACCTCCACCGGAGTGACCCCCCCCAGGCCCTCGTGCCCGCGCCAAGGCCCGCTCTCCCAGGCGGAGGCCCCAGCCCAGCCCCAGCGCCTGGGAAAGCCGCCCGTTTTGTTCCCATCTTCCCCCCCCCCCACCCCCGCCTTTTTTTTTCATTCATTGCAGTTCGGTCCCTTTCGGAGCCGCAGGGACCCGGGTGGCAGGGCTGAGGCGAGGGGGTGGCACTCCCGGCCCTGACAGGTAAGGCCAGCCCCCCGCTTTGGGCAGCCCCTTCCCAGTCCTCCCCCCGGGTCCCCGCTCCCTGCCCCTGTCAGCCGCGCCAGACGCTCTCCGGCTTTGCAGCATTCAATAAAAATTCAGAAACATTTGGGCTGAAATCGCTGCTTTATCTGGAGGAGCCACAGCGCCGGGAGAGACCACTGCTGCGCGGGGGGAGACCTGGGGCTCCGTCGCCCGGGGCGCGCGTGGGTTCCGCGCTCCGGCGCCCGCGTGGCCCCCGGGTGGCCCTGCGGAAGCGGGGGGCTGGGGCTCTGGGGGCGCGCGCGGCCCGCCGGGGTCCCGGGCGCACGCGGGGGGCGGCGGCCCGGCCGGGCTCCCCCCGCTCCCGTGGCTCAGGTGGGCCGTGCCCGGCGCTGGCGGAGCCCGGGTCCCCGTTCTGCCCGGGCTGGATGGCTCATTCTGCTGGCTGCGCGGTGGCGGCGGCTGTGTGTGCGCCGCGCCTCGCCGCTCCCCCCGGCCCCCCGAGCCCGGGGCGCGCGCTCCCGCCCGGGCCGCCCGGGCCCCCGCGGCGCCGCGGCCCGAGGCCCCGGGAAGCGCAGCCATGGCCCTGCGGAGGCTGGGGGCCGCGCTGCTGCTGCTGCCGCTGCTCGCCGCCGTGGAAGGTGAGCGGGCGGGCGGCGATGGGGGCGGGGAGCGGCCGGGCGCGGCGGCCGGCGGCGCCCACCTCCGCCCCGCGGCCCGCAAAGTTTGCCCGGGGGCTCGCGCCGGGCGCAGGTGGCCGCGGGGAGGTGTGTCCGGCCGCGGCGGGGGGCGCGGGCCCCGCGGGCGCCCGGGGAGCGGCGGACGCTGATTGACTGTGCCAGGAGGAGGCGAGGGACCATCTTGCCGAGGCTTTGTAGCCAGCCCGGCGAGCGCCGCCCAGGGCCGGGGGCTGCCCACGCGCGCTCGCCGCCTGGGCCCGGGCACCCCCTTCGCGCGGCTGGGCCTTGCGCGGCGCCGAGTGGAGGGGCGCCGGCCGGGGTGCCCGGCCGCAGTCGGGGCTGGAAAGTTTGGCAGGGAGCAGCGGGAGGGAGGCACCGCGCCGGCCGGGTGGGGGCTCCCGGTCCGCGCCCCCGGGAAGGGGTCGGCGCCCCGAAGAGCGGGGACTGGCAGAGTGGAAGTGAGCGCGCCAGCCCCCCGCGCCGGTGCCTGCCCATCGCCTGCGGCGTACAATGGGGTCCCCTCCCCGAGAGGACTAGGGGGGATGGGTCGGTGGGCATCTCTCCGCTGCGCGGAGTCTCCGGGCACCCCTGCCGGCCACCGCCCCTCTGGCGGCAGAGCTCAGCGTGGCCGCCGGAGCCCCGGGAACTCTCCAGCTGCCGCCAGGGCCAGACCAGATGCTCTTGCCATGTGTTGGCTTTGGCCAGGGTCTCTGGGCCCTCTCTCCGTGGCCTCGCGTGTTGGTCCCTCCGGAACCCCACGGAGACGGGGTGGCTGCCAGGTCTCCCGAGCCAGCTTGCTCTGGGAAAGTTAGTGGGGTCTGGGTGTGTCCACCAGAAATGGCCGAGCTTGCAGGGCAAGAAATGAATATGAATAATGGTTCTCGTGTTTACTGCACTTTACAGTTTTCAGAACACTTTACAGTTTATGAAGTAGTTTGCGCTCTACGCAGCTCTCTGTGCTTTACAACGTGCTGCACAGTTGACAAGGTACTTTAGGCTTTATGAAATGCTTTCCCACCCACGATTTTGTTGGATTCCCCAAAATCAGTCTCCCATGGAAGCCAGGTGGGTACGATTCCTACTTCCTCTTAATAGATGGGGAAACCGGGGCCCAGAAAAGTCAGTGTCTCCTGCAAGGCCATCGGGTGATAAAAATAGAAGCCGGGTCTGAGGTCTCTGAAGCCTATGTTCTGTTCATTTTGCTGGATCTTCTTGTCCCTAAACAGGGCCCTAAACAGGGGGACCCCTTCCAGGATTCTGCCACTCCAGGCTGAGGGGTGAAGCATGTGTACCCCTATCTCGGGCTGCGTTGGGGTGGTGGGAAGCCCCATTCCCTCTTGCAGCTCAAAACAAACAAACAAACAAACAAACCGATCAGACCAGGCATGGGGGCCGCAGCCCCTGGGAATGGCACGGTGGGGGACCCCGTGCTATAACTTCAGTTTCTCTCTCAGGAATGAGCACTGTAGGAACTGTGGATCAGCGGGTGGAGGGGTGTCGCTGGATGGCAGCCACAGTTTCTGGCACCGAGGCAGCTGTCCTCCGGCTCCTGGCGGGTTTGGCGGCTGCCTGTGGTTTCCCGGAGTGGGGCCGCTGGGGCACCGGTGGTGCCACGGGCTGTGGGTGTGGAGGGCAGCCCCGGGGCCTGGCTGCTGGCGAGAGCTCCCTGGAATAGGGCTGAGGTACCACTTAATAACTCCGGCTTTGGGGAAATGACTCACGCGTTGGCCCGCTATGCATTGCGATGTTTACAGTATTATGGGGAGCTTGGCATAAATATTGCTTTTTAGGTTGCTGTCAGCGGCTGGAGGGGAAGACAATTGGCCCCTCTTTCATTGGAAGAGGGCTGGGTGTGTTTCTAATTACCGTGGGGCAGATAGAAGGGCCTTGTCTGTCCGCCCATGGCCCTGGCAGGGGATGGTTGCAATCTGGTGGGCTTTGGCCAGACTGGACGCTGGGCCCTGGACACAGGGCTCATCAGCTATTGATGTCACAGGAGGAGATGACCACTTGGGCAGCCACTGGGGGCAGGGTGGGGGGGGTGCACTGGGCACCCCAAACCTTGCTTCAGTGTGCCCTGGACACTGAGGATCTGGTCCGTCAGGGGTTACAGGGAGCTGGCCAAGTGGATGGGGAGACAGCGTGAGGTGGAGCTCAGGGGCCTTGCTTCTAACTTACGCTGGGACCCTGGGCCAGCTCCCTTCCTAGAGGGGCCTCAGTTTCTCCGGTGTGAATGGTCTAATTTCTCTCTTGGGATTCCGTCACACGCACCCTCCTTCCCTTTTCTGGGTCTCGGTTTCCTCATCCGTCAAAAGAGGGTGAACATAAGGCTGTCCTGCCTGTCTCACCGGGGGGTTCTGAAATGCAGACCAGAAAGGGGTGAGAGAAGTCCACTTCAAGGAACTGTGTGTGGCCTTTAGGGGGCGGAAGATGGACTGGGCAGGGCTGCTTGTAGCACATCCCAGAAGAGACAGGATCCTTCCAGGAGCCGCACGGTCTGTGGAAACAAGTCTGAACCTTGGAGGGGTGGAGGCCAGCTCCTGGGGCTCCCCGTACCCAGAGACGGGCGGCCACCACGCCTCGCCCCTCCCCCGCCTCGTACTCTGCAGTAACAAGGCTGTCCTGAGCATTGAGGCCCTGGGAAGTCCCAGCCTTTGGAACGTGGGAGAGGAGAGAGTGGGTGTATATATTGGGGGTGGCGGGGGGAAGCCTGGCATAGGATGACGAGCTTCGTAGCGCCCCTAAACCGTGAGACCCCCGAGGGAAACACAGGTCGAGCATCTGGAGTGGGCGCTTAGAGAGGGAACACGCCCAACAGGGGAAGAGGCCAGGGACAGACCAGCCACTAGATGGAATCCAGAGGTGGAAGTCTAGAGAAAACCGGTCTCCTTTGAGCGTTTCTGCGTTTGATCTCCAAATATTTATGGAGCTTCCTCTCTGGCTGGTGTGGTGCTGGGCCCTGGGGTGGGCAGGGCGACGGGGGACACGCCGATAGGGAAAACAGGTGGCAAGATCTGATGTGGGAAGTGTGTCCCAGAGTACCACCAGGAGGAAGCTGGGACCCACCTGGGGCAGCAGAGGCGGCTTAGGCTGCAAGAGAGTTGTTTCGTCTTCATGGCTTTATTCTTTGCCTCATTTTCTCACTACCCATTCTCCCTGCAATGAAACTCTCAGCCACCTGTCACACTCACGAGCTGTGTTCTGAAAAGTTAAGGTTGACTTTGGGACTCAGAGGGTGAGGAGGATTTTGCCTGGAAAAAGAAGGGGCATGTGTAAGGACACAGAGGCACCGCCTTAGGTGTATCTGAGGGGGATGGGTGCCGAGGGCAGCAGTGGGGGATGAGGCTGAGAATGGAGCGCAGGGCAGGCCCTGAAGGGCTAGGATGGAAGGCTGGGAAGTTTGAACTTGATGCTGAGGGCAGTGGGGAGCCAGTGAAGGTTCTTGAGCCACTGAGGGAGCTGGCCAGATTTGTCTCTGGAAAGATCACTGACTTCTAGTGTGCGGAATGTTTAGATGAGCCAGACCCCGTCTTGCCCAGTCTAGAAAAGACCAGCTTCTCTGTTCTCTGCTAGACTGTGAGCTCCCTGAGGGACCTCATCTGGCTCACTTTTGTGTCCACAGTAGTGGTGAAAAGAGCTCCGTCCAGATGCCGCCTCCCCAGAGGCCTTCCCTGATTGCCTCATCTAAAATAGACCCAGTGCGGCCGCTCTCGCTCCCGCCTGCTTTGTTTTGCTTCGTAACGCCCGGCGTCGCCTGAAATGTGCTGGCCTCCTTTTTCAGTGCCCACCTCGCCCTCTAGCCTGTAAACTCTGGGAGGGAGGGAGGAGGTTTCTGTCTGCCATGTTTGTCACGGCGTCCCCGGTGCCTGGAGCTGAGCCCACTCACGGGGACGCCCAGTAACTGAATGACACAGTCAGCTAAGGAACGTTGAATGAATGAATGTCGAGCGAACGAACGAATGAATGTAGTATGCTGCGTTAAGCGGTAAGTATCAGGAGAATGATGCAGAGATGGAGGAGAGAGTCCTCTGGCCCGGGAGATGAAGGAGCTCTGCCTGGGGAGAAGCCAGGGGCTAGTGTGAGCAGGGGTCCAGGATGTAGGAAGGCAATGACCAGAGCAGTTCAGCCAGAGCTAGGGGTTCAGATGGACCAGCAGCAGCCAAGCACTCGACAAGTCCCCTTCTTTATGGGGGGAGCCTGCCTGCCCGCCCCCATTCACTTCTTGTCTCTCCCACCCCCGTCCCAGCCCTCTGCCGGGCCCACTTCTTGGGCATTACCTATCTAAGACCCAGCGACCTTGAGTGGGATTAATTTGGAATTGGTTTTCCTTTCATGTTTGTTTCTTCTGCTTCTCATTTTTAAAGGAAGCTGCTTTCATGTATCCGTCTTAGCCGGGAAATCAGGGCTTAGATTTAAAACCCAAATGGTGTAGAATTCAAAAGCAAGTCGACTTATTCATTCATTCCTCCATCCGTGCATATATTTTAAAAGAGTCACCGGGTACCCACTGCACGTCAGACGCTGGGTGGGAGAAGGGATTCCGGCTTTGGTGGGAACAAGGCCAGCCGCCTTCACAGGCGTGTGGGGCAGAAAAAGGCACAGCCTCCAGGGCCGTCAGACCAGGTTCCAGTCCCAGCGTGGCACGCCGTGTGCCCTGGGCGAGGAGCGTGGGCTCCCTGGACTTCCCCCCGTAAAGTGTCAGGCGCACGGCCGTGTGCATTAGACGCTGTTCTAGGCTCCTCCGCGGTCCCCTTCTTCGGAGCACCCGTGGGTGTGGTCAGTGATGGCTGTGTCCTAGTGGCCCCCGTTTTGGCATTTGGATTGTTCAGGCAACGGATCAGCCCTCAGTGTCTCCTCCAAACCGTGGCACAGGCTCCCAGCTTCCCCGCGCCTTGGGACGGCAACCCTGCCAGCGTGGCGGACCCAGGACGCTGTCTCTGCCTCCTTCTCCAGGGCCCCATGGGGGCAAATACTCGGGCTCTTACACTAGGGGGCTCTCAGCTGCGGTCCCCGGGCCTCCTTAGTTCTGGGCGTGTGTGATCACCCTGAAATTATAATAGAATGTTGGACGTTAATGTGGATTTTCCTGGGAAGAGGGGCCTTAGCTTTCAGAAGATTCTCAAAACAGTTGTGACGAGGAGCCTGCATGCAGGCACACGGTGGGGACTTGCTTCCCAGTCTCTGGAGCCCTCGGTTGGCCCCTCTGCCAGCCTTTCTGCCCTGCTCTGGCCCCTGTGCCCCTCAGGACGGGTGTCTTTCCTGCCTCTGGCCCCCTTTGCATCAGCCTCCCAGCCACAGTCGGGACGGGTTCTCTGGGCAGCGGTGCAGGGCTCTCAGCAGGGCCCGGCAGCTGGTCAGCTCTGCCTGCCCAGAGCTCACCTATGAGTTTACACTGGAGGTCGGACCCCTGCACGCAGAGAGATCCCTCCAGGAAGGGGCAGGTGGAGCTGGCTGGGCTGAGCAAGGCAGGGGAGTGTGCTCCCTCTGAGGGTGGAGGGGTGAGATCCGGGCGGCCTCCTGGCGGAGGTGGGCCTGGCCCACCCCTCCGACCAAGGTCCATCCCATCTCGTGGCCTGGCCTGCTTGCCTGACTTGGCTGGAGATTTGGTAGGTCAGGAACGAGGCTGCGGGATCCGTATTTTTAACACACTGCCCGGGTCTTTGCATCCGGCAGGCAGATATGCCTCCCAGTGACCCAAGATAAAACATGGGACTCCTGGGAAAGAGGAAGAGAAACCTCAGTGGGAAACTGGAAAAGACTGAAATGAAGTGACATCAGTCAGAGTTCGTGCGCACCGCCAGGCTGCCTCCCGCTGGTGAACAGGCGGGCTGGGCTGGGGGAGGGCAGGGCGGGAGAGAATGTTTGCACAGCCCAGGGTGGGGCGGGCCGTTGATCGCGACAGCACCTGGAAGCTTCTTGATTGGGATCAGCTCAGGCTGATAAGGCTGCCTTGAAAGCGTTTTAGGGCCTTTTAAAGCGGCTTCCTTGCGTAGAGTGGGAGAGGGGACACCTGTCTCTCTGGAGCCCCTGTGTCACCTGGGGGACTTGCCTAGCCCACCTTAGCCTGGGCTCTGTGAGGCAAGCTCCATGGCGCCATCTGTTGCCCTGCTGCAGCCCCTGGGGGAGGAGACCTTATCTGCTTTGTGGCCTTGAGCAGGTGATGCCCTCTCTGAGCCTCAGTCTCCTAATCTGTAAACTGGAGGTGCTGCCTGTTGGAGGCTCCTGGTGAGGATTCAGTGGGATCCTGTATACGGTGCCCAGCAGAACAGCCTGACCTGCGGCTCGACCCGCTGTTCATTAGTTGTCATTACTGTGAACTGTCAGCACCCTCACTCCTTGCCAGACTTGGTCCTTAGCCCTTTCGCCTAGCGCTGACCACTTTTTCTCTTGTTCAACGAGCAGCAGCAAAGCCTGGGGGTTACAAGAAGGGTGTTTGGAGTCAGACCGTCCTTTACTGTGTGTCATCTGGCCGGTTACTTAACCTCTCTGAGCCCTCGTTCCCTCCTCTCTAAAATGAGGATGCTCATAGTTCCTAGCTCTTGGGGTGGTTGTGGGGAATGAATGTGTTCATCCATGAAGCTGACTGACCAAGTGCATGCCTCACGTGTGATAAGCACGCAGTGAATATTAACTGTGGCTGTTATTGCTCGATACCGATGGGAAAACTGGATTCAGAGTAGGGGACATGGGTGCCATTTTACTGGGGGGACTCTGCCTCCGGCTCCCCACCAGCCCCTCTTCACTCGACCGCAGGGAAAAGCCGAAGATAGAGTTAAGCTCGGAGTCTGTCTGACTCTCGTGGGGGGCTGGGTGGCCCTCCGGCCTGCCTCTCTGGTTCCCATCCAGGTTTTCCTCAAAGGCCCCTTGCCCCCTGTCCGCCCCCGTCCCCTCCACCCCAGTTCGGCCTCCTGATCCCAGGAAAGGGGCAGGATCTTCTGTGGCTGTGCCTCCTTCTTGGCCCTGTGCCTGCCCGGCACCGACCTCCATGCCATGCTGATGACAATAGCCGCCCATTCCCGTGCCAGCGGCTCCGCTGAGAGCACTGTCTGTGTCATCTCCTGCAGTCTCTCCGACGGCCCCACCACACGGTTTCGTTATTAGCCCATTTTACGGATGTGGACGCCGCAGCTCAGAGAGTGACTAGCTCGGGGACACCACCTGAGAGTGGGACACAGGGATTCAAACCCAGGTCTGGGGGGCTCCGGAGCTCATGCTCTTCACTGCCACTCGAGCCACTTCTGGAATGTGCCTCCCAGCTCAGAGGAAGGGCCCGGCTCTGGCAGGGTCTCCAAGGCAGCCGTCCAGCCTCTGACTCCATCAACATCCTGAGATAATGCGAGCGGGAGGGTTCTGGAACTCACAAACCTGCCATAAAAATGCAATCTCTGTCATAATGGTCAGAATAATGTTGTTCTAACTTAGACAAATCGGGTGTTAAGTCGTTACGTTGTACGGGGCGCCTCCGTGGAGAACTGAGGCCGTGGAACAGTCACAGGGCTGTTTGTAGCCTGTGCTTCCAAATCCATTAGCTCATCCGGTTTTCTCAGCAGCTCCATAAGTGGGCAGAAGCCGCGGGGCCACTTTAGAGATGAGGAAACTGAGGCCTGGGGGGGCATCACGCCGCTTGTCCAAGGTCAGTGGCCAAACCAAGCTCGAAGCCCAAGGCCAGTCCCAATGGCCCAGAGCTTGTCATTCTAATTTGCATTTTCAGCCAACATTTAAAACTCAAGAGATTTTCCAGAGAAATCCTGTTTCTGGCTTCTGTGAAAAGTCAGACAATCTGGCTTCGCTGGGCCCACGTTCCCACATGGCCACAGTTGGCTGGAGCCGGATGGTGGCTGCCTCTTCAGACAGAAGACGTGGGCACTGGGGGTAACTCGCCACCAGCTTGAGTCCCACGTTTGCATTCCTTGCCGGCCTCTGTCGACTTCGAGTTGGCCTCCTGGATCTGCCCGTCCCTTGGTGTGACCTGGAGTAAGTTGCTTCTCCTCCCTGGGCCTCAGCGGCCTCGTCTATAAAGTGAGGGGCTGGGACTCCGTGATTGTGGAGGCCCCTTCCAGCTCCAGGACTCAGTGCCCAAGGCCAGGGTCCAGGCAGGGGAGGGCAGAGCTATAAAACGTCCAGGCTCCACCCCTCGAAAGTGTATCTGTTATCCATCGCTGCCTAACAAGCCACCCCAAAACATCTTGGCTTAAAACAACAATGGCTGGGGTTCAGCTGGGCCTTTATTCTGCTCCGTGTGGTGCCCGCCGGGATCACTCATGAGTTTGAACTCAGCTAGGTTGTGCTGGCAGGTCCATCGTGGCCTCACATTCATCTTTGAGGCCCTGGCAGGGATGTCTGGAACCTGGGCCCCTCTCTCACCAGTCGGTAGTCTAGACGGAGCTTTTCTGCGTGGCAGGCGGCTCCCAAGAGGGTGAAGCAGAGGCTGCAAGCCTTCTTGAGGCTCTGTTGTCGCAAAACATCACCTCTGCAGCCAAAGCAAGTCACAAAGCCGGCTCAGATTCATCCGGGCTTCCTTATAGGTTCAAGGTCAGGGAAAATCCCCTGGGCTTGCTTTTCTGTTTAGTCGTTAAAGGGAAGCCTCGCTTCTTGCTCAATGATTTAACACCAAACATTTGGCTATGCGTTGCCCATCGTCTTGAACCTGTCTCTGGGGTGATCTCAGAGGTCTGGGTCCCCACTTCCCACCCGCTTCGTTTGCGCACGTCTCCGCGTGCTCTGGGCCAACCTGTGGTCCAGGTTGGTCTTAGATTTAGACGATGCTGAATGGGAGGTTAGTGCTGCGTTTAGCCTGGCAGGCTGTGTCCGTGGCCGTATTTGGAGACTGTCTGCCACAAGCAGTTTACTGTCCATGCAGGTGTGGGTAACAGGAAGCCAGACACCTTACTCTCTCCCTTCTGTCCCGCCCCACCCCCAGCACTTACCTCCCAGCATTGGCTTCCGGTGTTATCTGTCTCCCCAGAGAGGGCGGGACTCTCCGCTTATAACCATCCCTGGCACAAGACTCCCTCTTGATAGACGCTAAATAGATGTTTGTGCAGTAAAGGAACCTACAAATTAATGAAAAACAGCAGCCCAGAGTCACAGCTATTCAAGACCTGGCATGAGGCTTGAAGCCAGGGGAGGCGGCCCTGGGCTGGTAGGAGTGAATTTGGAGGAGGGGGGTCCATGGTGCCCCTGTACCCTGGGGCAGGTCATGTCATGCCTCTGGGCCTCAGTTTCTCTATCGGCAAATCGGGGATCATGATTTCAGCCACATCAGAAGGCTGTGCCAGGAGCCACTGTGTTCTTCTTTCAACTAGAAAAGAACCTGTGACAGTGTGGCTGTGGTTTGTCACTCCCATCGTGGCCAGGGGCCACCATGGGAGTAGGGAAGCGTTGGAGGAAACTAAAAATCTAAAGGCGTTGGTCAGCTGCTCTCAGTTCTGAGTTTGGACCACAGGTTGGCCCAGAGCACGTGGAAATGTGTGAAAATGGTGAAGTGGGTGGGTGGGGGCCACTGAGCTCTGAGCATCACCTCCAAAGAGACGTTGCAGACAACGGGCGAGGCAGAGTCAAATTTTATGTGTTAAATCATTGAGCAAGAAATGGGGCTCCCCTTGCTGACTGATCAAGGAATTAAGGCCAGTGTCATGTAGAGAGTAAGTCACAGGGCTCCTGGCCAGAGACCCCAGACTCTCACGCTGGACCCAGTTGTGAGTGAGGTGAGCTGGGTGTTAGACAGACAGCAGTGCCCCTGGGAGAGCACGGGTCCTGTCTTAAGAAGGCGGGCGCTACCCACCCACTTCTGACCGTGTTGCCAGGATCAGTGTCCTATTTTACCAGATCCTCTGATGGGTAAAGTACTGATGTTTAGGGAAAAACTGAGTTTTATTTATTTTTTATTTTTATTTATTTATTTATGTATTTATTTTTAAAGATTGGCCCTGAGCTAACATCTGTTGCCAATCTTCTCTCTTTTTTTTCCCTTTTTCTCCCAAAGCCCCCTAGTACATAGTTGTATATTCTAGTTGTGGGTCCTTCTAGTTGTGGCATGTGGGACGCCACCTCAGCAGACTTGATGAGTGGTGCTAGGTCTGCACCCAGGATCCCAACCGGTGAAACCCTGGGCCGCCGAAGCAGAGTGTGCGAACTTAACCACTCGGCCACAGGGCCAGCCCCCCCAAAAACTGATTTTTAAATGTTTGTTCAGTTTGTTCTAAAATATAGTCCTGGCCAAACCAAACCATGTTTACAGGCTGGATTTGGCTCCCTGGCTGGCAGTTTACAAGCTCTAGTTTACGTGTTTGGGGGAGAGAAATAGCAAGGGTCTCGTTACTACCATGCTACAGATGGAGAAGTGAGGTTCAGAGAGCTGAAGTGACTTACCCATGGTCACACAGCTCGCAGGCAGTGAGGGTGTGAGAAATGTCTTCTAACCTTGAAATGGGGAGTCTCTTTTTCTGTAACTTCCCTCGGTGGTTCCTGTTTCTGCCTTCTAGAACAATCCAGCAGCATCAGCTCCTTCTTGCAGGCGTCTACCATGTCTGAAAGCAGAGAGCAAGGCTTCCTTTGGTTTCTCTTTTGAGGGCAGAGTCGGTGGGGTGGAAAGCACGGAGTCCTAGAGTCGGGCCATGCCGTGGGACCTCTTGCTCTGACACTTAAAACAGGATGACCCTGGCCCTTTCCACTTACCTCTTTGAGCCTCAGTTTCCTCCACTGTCAAGCGGGGTTAGGAAAGGCTTCCTGGAAGAGGCGGCTTCTAAGAGGATTCTTAAGGAGGAGCCCGGCGAAGAACCGGCGAGGCAGGCATTCCCAGCAACGGGCCGCCATCTGCGAAGATCGAATAGGAGGCTTGCAAGTGTGTATCGTACTGGGGGAGCTGGAAAGAGGCCTGTGTGGCTGAGAACAGGGCATGCCAAGCGCTGGGGCGGGGTGCAAGCTGCCTGGCCTCAGCAGGGAGAGAGCGTGGGGTCAACATTCCCATTATGGCGACGACATATGTCCACAGCACCAACTTGTCACTTGGCCTGAGTCCATGGGAAGCCGGAAGGACAAAAAGCATCTGAAACGTGTAAGTGGGGAGAAAGCGGCTTAGTGCACAGTGGGATGCGTCCCGCCTGAATGGGGCTTCTCCGCCTCTCTGGGGGAGGCAGAGCCTGGGAACAGCCTCAGCCAGAGCCCGCAGGGCCCTTCTGGAACCCGCGAAACGCCGTGGCCCAGGGAGTCTGTTCGAGTCAGGGCCCCGGCCGGCACGTCCCCTTGCCTGTCCCCATCAGCGTCAGCTGTCACTTCCCGTGGCCTCAGATGGCAGCTCCTGCAGCTCTGGGGAGCACAGTCGAAAGGCCCCCGAGCTGCCAAGGAGACCCTGACGCTGGGTGTCCCCGAGCCGGCCCGGAAGCCCCGCCATGCCAGCAAAGCTCAGCCCTCCCTTCTGAGCGGCCCCTTCTGGAGTTGAAAGGGTTCCGATGTCCCCTTGGCCTGGGTCCAGGGACAGAGAGGAGGCAGGAGACATGGGGGAAGATCCTGGACTTCAGAGACAGGCAGACTGTTCGAGTCCTGTGCCTGGCACACCGCAGGACTTGAATACTGCCAGCGATTGGGAAGAACAGCCCGTGTTACCTACAGCCGACCAAGTTCTCCCCCGTATGACCTCATCCAGTCCTCACCAGGGCCTGCGAGGGGACTCTCAGTGGCTGCTTCTTTTCGGAAGACGGAAGAAATACTCAGAGGTTAAGTAACTCACAGCCACATGTGAGCTTGGGACCTACAGCCGGTCTGCTTGGCAGCAAGGCCTGTCCCACCAAACTCTGGGGGCCCACTTTTCTCCCCTCTGGGTTCACCCCTGTTGTAGCCACCAGAGGACAATCCAGGGCAGCAGATGGCAGCTTCGCTCCCTGATGGAGTCAGACAAGGGCCTTTCTCTCTGGGAGTCGAGGCTGGTGGACTTGGGAAAACTGGGAACTGGCCCAGGGTCCGCAGTTAACCAAGAGGCAATGAGGACTCAGGCCTTTGGGCTTCTGGAATCCACCATGCTGTTTCACGTTGCCTGGGTACCCTTCTCACTTTCTCTCTCTGGCTGTTTCCTGCTGCTGCTTATTAAGACCAAGCTTGCGTCTCCTCCTGTTTGAAGACTGCCATGTCCTCTCTCTCTGGTCCCTCCCCCTTCTGTGTGCAGGGTTGAACCTCCTGTCCTTGTTGGTCTCTGTGTTCTTGGTGGCACCTTGTATGTACCTCTTTTATGTTGCCCAGGTTAGGCCATACTGTGCACTGTGTCATCATGTCTGGTTTCCCCCACCCATAATGGGAGATCCTCAACCATACTGGCTGGATAGGGTACAGTTGGATAGGTGGGTGGCAGCTGAGTGGTTGGATGGGTGCTGGAGTGATTGATGGTTGGATGGATGAGTGGCTGGATGGATGATAATTGCATGGATTGGATGGTTGCGTGAATGATGGGCAGGTTGATGGCAGTTGGATGGTTGGATGGGGGTGGATGGATGGATGGATGGATAGATAAATAGATGGATAATGGCAGGATGATTGCATGTTTTAGATAGTTGGGTGGATAAATAGATGGAAGAATGAACAAACACCAAAAACCAGAGTGCATTTCTCCCCCTCAGATTCCCTTTGGTATCTGGACTGTGATATTTCCTTATTCTCCAGTTTCTGGGCTTAGAAAGAGCTGGCAAACAGCATACTCCCCAGGTTTGGAGAAACCTTCTAAGCCTTTGACTGTGGATTTGCCAAAGTTTCTGCACTGGGGACTTCCGGAGAAGTTGGCCCCCAAAGTGAATTTCTGTAAAGTAAATCCTATTTTCCCATTGACTTGGCTCGCACTTTTGGAGACACGTCCCTGCTGTCAGAGGCCGGTGCTCTCGGAGGCTGGTGACAGGTGGGGGAAGAACTGGAACTCCCCTGGGCATCAGCTGCCCCGAGCTTCCACTCACTCAACCTTGAGAGCAGACTGATGCTGGCCAGGAGCACGGGAGCTTGGTGCCAGGGGAAACAGATTTGGCATCTGGTCCCAGAAGCCTCAGCTGCCAGTGGGATGCTACGCTGCTAGGCTTCTGGGATAGCACGCTCAGTCTCCTCCAGACTTAACTGTTTCCATTCAACTGTCCATACATCCTTCCTTCCTTCCCATAATCTCACCCTCTGTCCTTCCATCCATCCATCCATTCATCCATCCACCCACTCATTCATCTGAATATCCATTCAACAATCATTTATGAAAGCTTCCAGGATGCTGGGGAAACAGAGAGGAGTTAAACAGAATTGACGTCATAATTTCAGAGTTATATCCCTGGAGAGGGGGAGGCAAGGTCTCCTTCCTTTTCCATCTCTTCCTTCCTTTCTCTTTCTCTTCTCTTCCTCTTCCATCATCAGCATCGTCCTCATAGCAGCCTCCCACTATTAAGACCCTATTAAGTGCTAGGCACCATACTAGCTGCTTTTCTGACATGTTCTCGTTTATTCCCCTCGACAACCCTGCATAATAGTTACTAACACTTGTTTTGCAGATAAAAAAAGCAGGTTCAGAGATGTTCAGTGATGTGATTAATACATACTTGTGTGTAAGATGGAATATGTTGAGAGCAAGGGGAAAGAGTTCGAGCCTGGGCTGGCAGGAAAGGCGTATCTGGCTGGGTAGTGACACACCGTGAAAGGAATGAAGGGCCTTCTTAGCAGAGCCAGCAGCCTGAGCAAAGGCCTAGAGGCCGGAAAGGGGCAGGTTTGTAGAAGCCACAGTGAATGAAAGTGTGCGAAGGAGAGAAATGGGAGAAGAGGCTGGCGGAGGAGGCTGAGCCGCGTACCAGAGGCCTTGAGGGACAGCCTTCGGCGTTTGGCCTTGATGCTGGAGGCAGTAGGGAGCCAAGGAAGAAACCAGAGGCAGGGAGGCGCTCAGGAAGATGGCCGTGGAGGGTGGCGTCGGGGGGCATCCAGAGCAGGGAGAGGCAGGCTGCAGCCAGGAGGGGCTGCATGGGTCTGGCCTCGATTAAGCCAGACCCCGGGTGCAAGCTAGTCCTGCCCAGCCTGCTCCTCTGGCCAAGGGAGGGACCAGGATGTAACAGACATGCTGGGAGGTGGGCCAGAATGCTGGGGACTATGGGAGGGTGAACATGTCGGGGGAGGGCAGCTTCCTGGCCCCTTCTCTGCCCCCCCAAAGCCTTCCAGCTCCCAGAGGGCTCCTCAGCGTCTGGTCCTACCCTACCTCTTCACCCCTCGGTGCCAGGGAAAGGCTGTGGGCACCCTGCTGGGGCTCAGCTCTTCCACAGAACCCAGACAACCCAAGCAGCACCCTGGGGACCATCCCAGAATGCAAAATATCAGAGCTGGACATATGGGGAAACTGAGACCCAGAAAGGGGCAGCACCGGCCTGAGGTCACACACAGCCAGTTGCCAGCCTGGAACTTGGGGCTATGTCTGTAACCACTGAAACTCTTTCTGAGGGAGATAAGACCTTCAAAGTCAGTGGCTCCCTTTTCTAGCTGTAGAGACTTGGATAAATTATTTAACATCTGCCTCTGCCCTTTTGAGAATGAGATAGGATAAAATAAATAATGGAAATTTTAAAATTTACTTAACCATCTGATCTTCAGTTTACCGTTCTGTAAAATGGGAATAATAATGATGCCAAAAGTAAAGCAGCATTTTGTCATCGTCTTTCTCCCCGTAAGAAGGTAAGCTTCATAACAGCAGGGACTTTTGTCTCTAGTTTGCAAGTGTCCGGCATGGTGCCTGGGACGGAGCAGGTGCTCAGTAATAACAAATGAATGAATGAGTGAGGAGTAGCCATCATTCGTGGGCTCCTTACAATGTGCCAGACACAGCAAAGAGCCCTCTACATGCAGAATCCTGCTTCACCCTCAGGACAGCCCCGCAGAATAGGAATGATTATACCCACTTTACAGAGGAGGAAACCGAGGCTCACAGAGATGACATGTGACTTGCCCATGGTCACAGGCTTCCTGGGCGATGGAGCTGGGATTGACTGCAGGCTGCATGGCTGCACGGCGGCTACAGAGCTGAGCTGTTTCTGGGACTGTTTCTGGGCCTGGCACAGAGCGGAGGCTGCGTGTATGGTGTCCCCTGCCGTGTTCTTCCCGTTCCCTTCCCTGGACCTCACTTGCCCTGTCTGGAAAGCCCCGAGGCTGGACTCTGACCTTCTCAGGGTTCTTCCACATGGACCTCCTAGGCTAACTGCCCTAGATTGTTCTGCGGATTGTGACCGACCCTCATCCTGAAGGGAAGAGACCTGGAGGGTTCTCGACGGTCGCTTCCCCTCCCAGGAGTGTGGCACCTCTGTACTCTGTCTGCCCGCTTCTCGAGGGGCCCTGAATCAGCCTCCAGACAGATCTGCCTGGATGGCAGCCGCTGGTGGCCTTCGGGGGGGCGTTTTCTCTGCTGCCCGACGGCATCCGTCCCAAGGTGCGAGGCTCCAGCTGCACGCGGCGGGCCAGGCTGCTGCTGTCTGGAGCGCCGCTCGGAGAAACAAACACAGCTGTGTTTATTCCAGAAATTACACATCCTGATAATCTGCTCACTCGGGGTAATGCCTCCCAGTTAGGATCACAGGGGGAGCCGTGCCGAGTTTCCTGGATTTCTGGGCAGGTTTTCATTCTCTGTGACAACTGTGCTGTTGAGCAGACCTCGGCCAGCGGGCAGACCTCAGGCAGCGGGCACCTAGACACCTTTGGGATGCTCAGTCCTGAGGGTGGTGGACGTTCTCACCTGGGCATGAGATGCTGGGAGGAGAGGACCTTGTGCCTTTAAATTCTCCAATTTGAGAGACTTGAGCCAACTCTGGCCGCACGGGGACAGAGAGACACGTGGACCAATATTAGGAGAACGTGACCTGGGACTGGATTTTGCATCTAATCATGTTGTTTCTCTAAAACATCTCTATGACTTCCTCTTGCTCCCGGGATAAGGACCCACCGGTCCCAAGGCCCAGTGATGGTGGAGATGACTCACGTCCATCACCCACCTCAGTCTCGCAGTTTCAGCTGCTCTGCCCATTCAATCCCTTACACTCCCTATGCTTCCTCCAATCACTGGGGCTTTGCACTGGCTGATCCAACTACCTGGAACACTGTTCCCCTCAGTCATCACCTGGATAACTCTCACCCATTTTCCACTTTTTTTTTTTTTTTTTTGAGGAAGATTAGCCCTGAGCTAACATCCACCACCAATCCTCCTCTTTTTGCTGAGGAAGGCTGGCCCTGAGCTAACATCCATGCCCATCTTCCTCTACTTTATATGTGGGACGCCTACCACAGCATGGCGTGCCAAGCAGTGCCATGTCTGCACCCGGGATCTGAACCAGCGAACCCGGGGCCTCCAAATCGGAATGTGCAAACTTAACCGCTGCGCCACCAGGCTGGCCCCCATTTTCCAGTTTTAAGGTTTTCCCTGAGCTACCGACAGCTCCACAGGCTGGTCTTTTGCAGCATTTGTCAAAGTCATAATTTAAAAATAATTGGTGTTGAATCTTTGACCATCTCTCTCTCTCTCTCCTGCCAGACCATAAACTCCACGAGAGCAGGGGCCGTGACTGAGCTGCTCCATCACTAGATTCCCTGGGCCTGGAACGGTGCCTGGCCCGTAGTAGGTGCTCAATAAATGGGTATTGCTTGGAGCAATGAATGAATGAATGAGCGAACAAACAGTTCTCAGGATACGCAAAAGGAGGGTACGCTTCTGTTTGTTCTTCTGGGTGACAGTTGGCAGAGTGCTGTGACATCCGTCATCTCCCTTAATTGAACAGCCTGGTATTGAAGTCTGCAGGGGCTTGGCACCGGGCCAGGCCCCCGGTGGGGGTGGGGGAGCCGAAGTGAGTCAGGCATGGTGGGCCTGGCCTTCGGGAGCTCACGCACCGGATGAGCACAGCCCCTGGGAGGAGGGCACGCCGGGACTGCTCTTCTGGACGGACGAGGAGGCTTCTGATACTCAGCGAGGCGGAGTGGCCGGGAGGGTGGGTAAGTGGGGGCAGATGTACATTCAGATCCGGGGGCATCAAGTCGGCTGACCCTTCCCCTCCTTCTCTCTGGTGTTCAGCTGGGTGGTGCCGGGGGTCCCTGGCCCCTGGGGGTCTGCAGCCTGGTGCCTTTGACACCTAAGCCTCTTGCCAGCCATGCGACTGTGAACGGGTTACAGTGGAGCTTTCCTTCTAGTGGGCAAGACTAGGACTGACGTCTGGTGAGCCAGTCAGGTGGTGACAGTGCTGAGAAGAAAAATAGAGCAGAGGAAGGGCGATGAGGGGGCGGGCCGGAGGAGAGGGGCCAGGAGGGGCCTTTCAGAGGAGGCCGTGTTTGAGCAGAGGCCCGAAGGAAGAGAGAGAGGGAGCCCTGTGGAAACCTGGGGGAGGGTGTACCAGGCGAGGAGACAGTCAGAGCAAAGGCCCTGAGGCAGGAACGTGCGAGGAGGCCAGTGTGGCTGGAGCAGGAGGGCGAGGGGAGAGTGGGAGGAGGTGCCATCAGAGGGCAGGGGGCCTCAGTCAGGCAGGACTTGGCTTCACCTGGTGTGAGATGGGAGTAGTGAGGGTTTTGAGGAAGTGACAGGATCTGACAGCTGTGCGGGCAATAGACTGGGGACACGAGCAAAGCGGGGGACAGAGATGAGGCTCCTCAGAGTTCAGGGGGCTGAGGTGGCAGGCTGGGAACCCGCTGACAGACGGCCCTGGGCTTCTCCCTGCTGTGCTTCATTCGATTTGGGGGGAAGGAGAAGGGGCGAGGAGGCACCGTGAGCGTCTTCTCACCCTGGCCCTTTGCCCCCCCTCCCACCCTGCGAGGCCCTCTCTGCGTTTGTGATGTGGAAGCATCTGTCTTTTCGTTTCTAACATAAATTAATAATTGATTGACACTGCGATACCTTGGCAGCTGCGTTGGCGACTCCAGCATGTGCTAGCCGTTCTGGGGGGTCTGGAGGGCAGAGGGGCGGGCAAGGGCCTGGCCTGCTTCCAGGTCCAACCTAGTCAGGACTCGCTGGGTGACTGTGCACAAGTCCTTTCCGTCTTTGGGCCGTGGTTCATCTCTCTGTGGGACAGGAGGATGAGACTTGGCACCTTCTATGCCCTGGCCAGCCTAACCTCATGGCCAGCACCCTTGGATCTGCACACATTAAGCACCTGCTGTGTGCCGGGGTCCTTAGAGGGGTACAGAGAGGACTAAGCCTTTTCGCCATCCTTAGGGAGGTCAGAGGCTCAGTAAGAAGTCTGGGTTAAACAAGAGACGTGTGTTGGGCCCTAGGTGGTTGAATAAAGCGGGGCTGGGGCTGCAGTGCGAGGCAGCTGGCCGAGGGGCTCCACGACAACACCAACAGGTTCGAGTCCAGGTGCCGGCTTTTTCTAGGCATGACCGGGGACAGCTTGCTTGCCGTCTCAGAGCCCCAGTTTCCTTATCTGCAAATGGGGATAATAATCGTCCTCGCCTTATTAGGTTGTGACACATCCTAAGTGCTCAGTGAATGATCAGCATCAGTGTGTAGAGGGCGGGGCACAGAAGCCAGGGCTGGGAACACCTTTATCCAGGCTGTACCCTGACCCAGTCCACACTCTGGGGGAATTTGCCTGCTCCTCGGTCCAGCATCCTAGGGTTCACGCTTGGGGGTCGGAAGGTCCAGCATCCTAGGGTTCACGCTTGGGGGTCGGAACCTGCGGAGCCCGGCAGCAGCGGCCCCGGGACACAGCGCCCTCTAGAGGAAAGGACTGGGCTGCAGGGCCCTAGACCATTTGCAGGCTGTGTGACCTCAGGCTGAGGACACAGACTCTCTGAGCTCCAGGGGTGATGAGCTTCCCCATCTGTGCAGTGGGGATCGTAAGGTCTGCCTCCCAATGTTGCTGTGAGGATGAAATCAGAACCCATTTGGAAAGGGCTCTTTCCAAAGAGGGTGGGGCGCGCGAATTCTGGCTCCCTTCTGCCCAGATGTGTGGGCCAGTTGGCTCCCAGGAGTGGGAGCGAAGAGCTGCGGGGGCCTGGGAGAGGTGAGGGGGCATGGGGAAGGTGGGGGGCTGATGCCTGGAGGTGGGGGGCAGGAGGATCTGGGGGAGCGCCTGGGGGGCGGGGCAGAGGGCGGCTCTAACAGTTCTCTTTAACTTTGGAGAAAATCTTTCCATCTTCATATCATTAAGAGTATTTTTAAAATGCTGTGTTAAAACAAAATAGTCTGATTCCACATGACCTCATTGGTTCCATGCCCCCCAGCGCCTGCGTGCTCGCGCGCGCCGCGCACACACACACACACACACACACACACAGAGGCAGGACTAGATGTTAAAACTGCCTTTTGTGCCTCTGCTAGAGGGTTCTTATTCTTGTGTGGCAGGTGAATATTTAGGGACCCCCTCCTTTATTTTCTGATTTGCAGTTGGAGGCCCTCTGGGGACCCTTAATAGCAGTTGACAGTGCAGCTCTGTGCAGTTCCTGAGGCCTGTTCTCAGGCACTGTCTCAGTGGCCCCTCCTGGGAGGGGGTGTCACTGTGACCCACCACCTGGAGGTAGGACTGTGCCCTCTTCATCTGTTTACCAGCAGCATCTGCCCCAGGACCTGGCACGTGACATGCTCAACAGCCAATGTCAGCTGAATACAGATGGAGAATGAGGCCCATGATACAGAGGAGGAAACCAAGGCTCAGAGAGGGGAAAGGATTTGCCCAAGGCGGGTTTTGCTCAGATTCAAACCCAGGACTGTCTGGGTTCTCTGTGCGTCGCCCTCCCTCAGCTGCCTGTCTAGTCAGCCCCTTCATACTCAGACGGGGCGACCAGGACCCGGAGAGGACCGAGGACTTGTCAAGGTGACATGGTGATGAGTAACGATGTGAATGGCAAAAACCGTGAGCACAGTGTTGACTTTACAGAGCAGGCTCGCGCCGTGGTAACTGGCGTATGCTTCCTCTGCGCTAATTACCTTGCCTTGTGGAATCTGCCACTGTGAGGCAGGACTATTATTACCTGTTTTCGAGGTGAGAAAACTGAATCTCGGGGGGGATTCTGTAACAGCCAGTCACTGGCAGAGCTGGGATTCGAACTCCCATCTTCTGACTCCAAAGCCCGTGCTCATCGCTGCTACATCGGGTTGCTGGGACTCGCGGGGATGGGGCAGGAGTGGACCTGGGACTCTGGACTTGGACTTCTGGCTTCTAAAGACACAACTACAGCCAGGAGACCACCCCCATCAGGAGGGCCTGAGCCAGAGGACAGAGCTCCGCCCTGGGCCCCACTTGGAGGCCAGCCTGGGGTGGGGCTGTGGGCTGATGTCTCTCTCAGGGGGCTCGGGAGCAGCCGCAGGGCTCCCCAGTCTTCAGATGGAGAAACTGAGGCTCCGAGAGGGGAGCGCTCGCCGAGCCTGCCTAGCGGGGCTTTGAACCCGCTCTGCCCCTCCGGCCTGGGCCCAGGGTTGCAGCGTCCTCCGGAGGGTCCTCCGGAGGCCGCTGGCAAGAACCAGGGAAGCCGGGAACTCCGAAGTCCGCAGTGAGTTTCCCTTTGGAAAAGGAGGGCGGGCTTCCCCCGGGGCCTGAGCAGGGGGAGCGGCTGAGGGCGGCCTCTCTGGCTCCCGGGACCTCCCTGAACGGTGACTCTCCCTCCACTTCGCAGGGGTCTGATCCGAGGGCCCTGGGGAGAGCCCCGCTCTCAGTTCTACGTGACTGGAAAATCTTCAATTTAACTGGACTCATTTGGCTGAAATTATGGGAGTTTGTTGCCCCTCCCACCCCAGGACAGCCTAAGGATTCGTGTCTTTGGAAGTCAGTCTGCCTGAGGGCTGGGAGTGGACAAGGCCACTGGACTT